>NC_050495.2:11295292-11596542 GCF_012460135.2 Molothrus ater
GTAAATCAGCATTTCAGAGGGAAGAAAGGGTTTGTTACCCCTGTGAGTGCCCCCATACGTGACAGACACTGGCCAACAGTGCTGGGTGATGCCTCCTTGGTGCCAAGAGTGACACTTGGAGTGACAGCTGAGCACAAGGGATGCTGCCCCTGCACACCTTCCTTAATGACTCCTTGCTCACTACTGTTTAAATGGAAAAAATATAATTTATTCTGGGAAAATCTCTGAGTCACCTGTCACAAGAGCACAGTTTATGAACCTTGTAGTAGCTTATTTAATGCTAAGATTCAGCATTTTGGTTCTCAGTGCTCCCAGCATTATGGCTGTGTCAGGGAGCAAATTGAATATAATACTGGAAATGCTCTAAACCTGGGCTGATTGTTCTGGTGAGCTTGGAGCAGGAGGCAGACCACACTCAGTGAACTACAGCTCACCTGCTAGAACCCACCAGCTTCACCAAGACTGCTACTGAAGAGGATAATTCTCACCTGAAGAGGATAATTCTCTTGGGCTCTTTGAAAATCAGAATATTTTGCTCTTCTTTGCACGAATAGTTCTCTGTCTCTCCATGACAATTTAACAGGAACAAACAGCAGAGTCCCAAAGGATGCCTGTGCCCAGAGACAGAGGCCACCTCTTATCTGCAAGGACTGAGGGGTGGGAAGTCTCTGTTTACATGAACTGAAGAACTACTGGGAGATTAAGAGAACTGAGGAAAACACTGCAGAGATTGGATCAGACTAGAAATAGTAAACAATTCTGTATCAAATAATTTCAAATGGAGCCAGTGGCTGGAGGCATTTGTCTTATGAGAGCCCTGGGGATTCAGCAGGTACAAAATCACAACCTCAACAGTAGCGTCTGCCAGATCTTCATTAAAAATACAAGAGCATTATAAAACTTTATAAGCTTTATAAAAGCATTATGTGATCTGCTTTTGAAGCCACTGAGAATTTTTCCAATACTCAGGATTTTGGTATGCTGTCTGAATAAAAGATATGACAGAAATTAAGGTTATAAAAATATTAAAAAGTCAGTAGTACCCTGCAGGAGCACATAATGTGGCTGCCTCTGGGGATGATTTAAAAACCCAAAATGTTTCCAGCATTAACAAGGAACAGGAAAGATTGGTCTGATAAACAAGAGGTTCCTAAGCCTCAGTAAAGAATGAAAGAGATTTCTGCATATCTTGGTTTTGTTTTTAGAAACTTTGTTTGGAGTGTTGCAATTGTAATATCAAAGTACCACTGAAAAAAATTAACATAGAAACTACATCTGATATATCTGCATTAGCTCCTCTGGTATAATTTAGAAATCCAAGAAACAGGTTACTTTAAAAAAATTGTCATTTTGATAGTAATTAAGACTGCCTGTGACCACCTGTTTGAAAGGAGTGGGTTTAATTATTTAAATAATTCATGGCCAATGAAAAGAGGAATAATATCTACACAATTAACAAGTTTAGTCTACAGAATGTATTCTATCATATCTCTAAAAACTCTGAGAATGAATTAGATAGAATAGACTTGTGTTTCACATAGAAATTATCCAACATGAGCAATAAACCCTGGCTTCTGCTTTTGTACAAGAATTAACTACAACCCAAGATCAATGACTGACCAAGACCAGACCCCTCATTCTGACTGAGGGCAGTGTCAGATCCTTCAGTGGGAAATCCCCCAAAACAAAGATGGAACTAATGAAATGTGTTCTCTGTTTGACAGTGCATAATCCAGCAGCCCTGGATCGCTGCTCATTCATGGGCAATCTGAAGGCAGTCTCCCCAAAGAAAGCAACTTTTCCTTCTTTTACTGAAACTATATTGACTTGTTATCATATACAAGAAAGCAAACAATCAAAATGGTGAAATAATTTTTTTCCTAGCTCAAGTTGTTGACAGTCTGCCTGTAAGTTTCAGGGTAAGCTATGCTATCTTTTATAGAGGTTTAATTTAGCCCTTTGGAACTGCGGGTGCTTGTAGCTCCCTCTAAAGTAAATTTCTCTAAGTTTTCTAAATTTGTAACTTCATCCATAGACACCCTCACAGTCATCCTGTGTACCCAAATGTGTGAATGTACACACAGCATGCATGTCACTGATCTTCCATGCAGAATGATCACACAAATTGGGAAATTGCTTGGATTTTATTTCTCTGACAAAATATTTGTATCATTTTCTAAAAACAATAAAAATCCAAGAAAAACTTTGTAAAAATTCACCCAGAGGATTGGAGGTTTTTTCCTTGCTCTTTTAGATGAAGAAGGAAATGTCACCCTGAAATTTATTAATTTCCTCTACAGGGAAAATACATGGAGGAAGGAAAACAATCTGACATGTGCGCTACTTGTGCCAAAGTCCTCAGATCAATAATTGGAGAGAAAATGAAAGCCTTAAGATAACTGCTCCCAAAAAGCTGAGCCCCAGCCACTGAGGCTATCCCATTTCAGATTTTGCAAGTCAGAATTTGTCCTTGTTTTCTGCTGCTCAGTGATGGACACGTGCAGCTCTAAGATGAGACTAAGAGGGAGCAGTGCAGCCTTTAACCATAAGAACCTCTTGAATTTCAGCTTGCACCAGTACCCACTGTGATCCACAGCATTCACAGAAGGCACTGGATTTACTGTGCCTGACAGAAATCATTCTGAAGAGAACCTGGACTGGCACATCCACAAAACTGACTTAAATCTTGGATTTTTGTACTTTATACCAAGCACGTACATCAAGGGTTTCCAGTTCTTGTAGCAAGTTTCAGTCACAGAAAAATTGATGCTGCAAGGTGAACATGACATTATCAGGTTGACAAACATTCATATGGTTATTACTTCCATTGTGGCAATTTTTAGAGATTCCTGTGGAGAAAGGTCTGCCTTGTCACAGAGGTTTATAAAGATGTGTGAGAGCTCATTTCCTCCAGAGATTATTGTCTGCCTGGCTGGGGAGGAGGGAGGCAAACATTTGTTTCAGGTTTTTTTGTTCAAGTCAGTTGAACAGCTGAGAAACAATTCAGAGCCATTTTTCACTAATAAAAAGAGTTTAAAACTTTTAAGCCTAACTGTTCTACAAGCCCCTAATGTGAGAGCAATGCACAATTGCAAGTTTTCAGAAGTTCTGCTGAGAAAATAGGTTGAAAGAAAAAGAAACCTTTCCTCTTTCAGGGCAGAGTGCCAAATAATTAAAGCAAAATGAGTCAAGTTCAAGAAACAGTTTTCTCAACTATCTTAAATTTCTATACCTGGAAGTTGTATCTCTGCAACTGGAATTCTGCATTACAAAATGTCATTACACAGCCAAGTGACCATTAGAACATCTTGGTTATCTTTAAGGTTCACCTTCTGTAACCAGTGAATTAACCCCACACATGCTCAGGCATTAAAGAACACATTTTCCAATTTTGTTCCTTAGGAGAAATGTGTCATTGAGGTGGTGAAAGTATTCTCTGAACTTCCATAGTACAATTCAATGGCAATCCATCAGAAACAGAGGTAAATGAATGAGAATGTTTCCTATAGAGATTTGATGATACTACTGTCAAACATTAAAAAGGAGAGGCTTAAAGCAACCAAATATCTAGAATTAATTATGTGTCAGATTCTGAAGAATTTTGTCCTGAAAATTAACATAAACTTGCTTTGAAGATATGAATCATTGCACAGACTGAAAACTGAACAGACTGAAAGACTGCAAATAATGGTAGAAGAAAACAGGAAGAAATTAATGGGAACATGAATTCAGTCTCATTGTGTAACCACTTCTTTTTTGCATTTTATGTATTGTTAGAAGGGCAGGAGATATGTGTTATGTGCTATATGATATATTATGTTACTTCAAAAATTTCCTGATAGAAATTTCAAAGAAGGTGGAACTGGAGAAATTGTAGTGCTGACAAATCCACTGCTTGTATTTGCTGGTCAGGCCTGCTGGCAAAGCTGCAGGAAGACAATTTTATCCTACAGTTCACACTGCTTCCACTGATGCCAAGTGAGCACAACTGACTGGTGAGAACTGATAAAACCTCCTGAAAAGAAGAATACAGTACTACAGGTGGGTGAAACCCTTTCTGCTCCAGTTGCTCTGGCTTGGCAATTTTGTTTGAAATGAGAGCAGAAGAAACAGATCTTGATTGGAACCACAGGCCCAGATGGCTGCACGACATGAGTGGAGCTGGGTGGAGGGGCAGATTGAGCCTCCCCTCTCCACTCAGACTTGCAGAGTCCATGTTTTCCATGGGAAGCCATGTTCTTAAGGAAAACTGCTTTCTGTACTCCATGACAATTGCATTCTGTTCAGACTGAAGCTCTACAACAGTGCTTTCCAGTGTCTTCTAGCCTATATTTTATTTCAAGCAGTGAAAAATTCAAAACCCATAATTGAATACAAGCCTGCCGAGGTGTGGGCTGCTTTGAGGATGATTTGTTTTTTAAAGTACCTCCCCAGTAAATGCTGGGCACAACAGCAAAATGAAGCTGTTACTTAACCTGAACCAAAATATTAGGTCTAGCTTCTGTAAACATGCCAGATTAAGCATAGGCACTTCAACAGTACCACTTCTGTGCTTATCTATTAGAACATTATATACAGAGGATTCAAAACTGTTAAACAGAACCAGAGAACACACTTTGTGTCGAGTTTGTACTTCCTATAAGTGGGCTGGTACAGATGGGAAACTCTCAGAGTTTATGTGGATGCAAAGCCACCTGTGGGCCTGACATTGAATAAGTGGACAATTGTCTAAACCAATTTCTTAGTCCTGACTGCAATATTACAAGTTTTTAAGAACTGGACTGGCATTTGAAGCCCCCATAGTAAAGCTACCTGGATGTTCCCAGCTCTTCTTCCATAGCTTCCCAGAATTACCTTTGTGTCCTCAAAAAAAATTATCCCCATTTTAATTTTTTTAACTACCAAATAATTTCTGTGTATCAGACACAAGGAGGTCATAGAACAGATAAATAACAGTGCCTGATGAAATTGTAGTTATATCTTGTGGTTCTTACATGCAATGGAATTATCATGCTTAAAGGATGCAAGAAAATGTGAAGTCCAATTAGAACGTTTTTTTCTAAGTATCTATTAAATTATATATAATTCTTTTGAGGGCCCACTTTGGTACTTCTTCATCTGGTAAGAACATAAGTGGCAAAACTAAATATATTTGAAATCAATAGATTTCTTTTTGTTTGTTTATTATAAAAAATTTTAAACCCCCATTAAATGCCTACTGATGTCCTCAAGTGGGAGAGACCTACTTTCAAGCCACTCTTCAGTGAATATTTAATCATTCTTATGAAGTGCAAAACCCCCAACCAGGAAGATTGCAGGAGGGAAGAGGGTACCCTAAGAATAACCAACAACCTGTTGCTCTGACCACTTTAACAGAAGATCTGATGCTGGTACAATTTGTTTCAAAAGCTTTGGTTTCAAAAAATTCCTGGCACTTTAATTGCACCTCCTGGTGTCATTCCCAAAGATTTCTGTATTTTGATCTCAAGTGATTTGTTCTGTTCCACCTTCACAGATCCTTTGTTGCATACTTTACTAAGTGATCCCCAATTTGGGTTAATGTTTCAGGGGTTTTGTTTTGGTTTTTACTCCATTTCTTTCCCCTTAATAGTCAAAAATGAGCAAAGAATACTTTAAGTAACCTTTCTTTTTAAACAAAATAATAATGCAGTCTTGAAGAACAGGCTCTTGACGAAGAACCATGTTCCTTTATCTTGTTTCACAGTATCACTGTAGCTTTCTTCCCATGGAGGCTCTGAAGGAATAGGAGTGCATGGATCCACCCAAAGCTTGGGATAAGCAAGGACTGCTGTGGAAAGCTTCCTGTAGAGGAAAGCCAAGGTATTTTCCAGGGCTCTGGGAGAGCAGCTCTCCTCCAGCTGCTGGATTTAATGTTTGTTTTTCTCAACTTGGCTTCAGTTGCAACTGCTGATGCAGCAGCTGAAACAATGAGCTGCACACACAGTAGGTACACAACAGAACTGTGAAGGGAGGGATGGAAAGCACTCAACATTTGTAGGGTTTGGTTGTTGTTTTCTTTTTAAAGAAGTTCTTTTTTAGTTGATTGTGATGTTAGATGTAATGCATTGTCTGGGTTCACATTCTCAAATGTCTCATGATTTGCTCTCATAGGAAGAGAAACTGCTGATATTAAGCAAAACCCTCAGTTACCCGAAGGGTGAGAGAAGATAAAAGGGTGAAATCCTGGTAGAAAGTGAATTTTCATCCTCAGTGATGAAGCCAAATGAGGTCAGGCTGATACCACCTGATAGAAGGTGCATTCATGATTTTTCCCCACCATGTCACAGTCACTGATACAAAGCAACAATATCTCAGATAGATACAAATATCAGATCCCAATCATCTGTACATGATGCTATTTTAAACTCTTCCACGTGAGAAAAATGGTTAAAAATAAAAATACAGCCCTTTTATTCTTCTTTAAATGTTCTGTTCAGTTCTTCATGCTGAGAGAATCACAGACCTGTCTATAAATATCTAACCCAGATCTACAATTGCTTGTTAAAAAGAGAGTGTTTGGTAGAAGATTGAATGAAACACAAAATGTCTTCTATTATATTTTTATTAGAGACCAGATGTGGCCTCTCAATTTACCCTCTATCATTTGGAGATGTACATTCACCAAGAACATTGCATGTGTGCATGTAAATATTTTCATGTTGTCATGGTATAATAAAGGGTAATTGATTAGAAAAATCCCTATGGGATTTTCCACTTAAGAGCACGTTTTTGTTTTAGCACTATTGTCTTCAAAATAAACATGTATGAATGCATCTATTTTGATTGATCCAGCAGAAAGCAGCAGTAAACAGGCAGGGCTTTGGCTTTGGTTAATGAATAGCACTGGCAAGTGGAGTGGAACTTGTGCAGCCAACGAGCCCAGGAGCTCGTGTCGGGGATGCTGCACCTCAGCAGTCACACGCTGCTCCCTCCAAACTCAAGCCTGCTCTGCTGGGGCAAAAATGGTGACATGGAAGAGGAAATGGAAATCCAGTCAGATTGCACAGGTCCCTAAAATGACTCTTTGTATTTCCACACAAACTATTCATTTCTATAGTTATTTCTGTGCATTCAGTCTATTTACAGAGCACAACATTTGGAGTCCTGGGCTAAGGACCTGGATTTCTGTGCTGTTTGACTTTGGCATTTAATCACCTGTCCAGGCTATTTGGAGACTTATTTCTCTTTAAATTCCTGTGGGACCTTAGCTACATGTAATGCAATCAATACCTGCTGAAAGGCCCTAATTGAGAATTTCTGGATGCAGAACAAGGTAAAACTGAAGAAAACTTAGACATATCTCCTGAGACATTTTTCAGACAAGTTGGTTTTTAACTCTGCCATTAATCAACAGCAAGCTTCCATATGATAGTGTTGAAATAATAGCTCCTAAACTTCTCAAACCTGTCCCATCACTCAGGTACTGCATGTCTGTAATTCCTTCACTGCCAGCATCTGATCTATGCTCTGGTGCCTCCCTCCAAGCTGGAGGAAAGCAGGTGTTCTGTTCTAGCAATGGAAAATGCCTAAAGCTGCTCTCTCTGTAGACAGCATGTGAACGATGATCAGCCTAGCCAGGGTGATGGTGGCTGGTGCTTTATTTCTGCCACAGTTGGTTAGGGTGTGGAAGATGCCTTTTCTCACATATCAAGTACTATGCTAAAGATACATGTAATGTGACAGTTTCTATAGTAACTACTTGTTCTTTATGGAGTTGCAGATTAAACCTGTACACCTTGTTATTGTTCTTTTATCCTATTATCTAGACTACTCAGTTACCACAGATACTTTTTATTCTATTCCTTTGCCAACATAACTATATCAAGGATTTATGCATTTGCAAGTAAAGAGTACATATGAAAACCAAAACACTTAAAAGTTTTTAATTGACCACTATCTGATCTTATAAATGCACTGAGAGGTCTGTGCATGTTTATTGAAAGCTAAAATTTCAAAATAAGACTGAAGAATATTTTTATTAAAGCAGGTCAAAATTATTATTTGAATATTCTTGTTTTGCTGGGAGAACAATGCAAGTTATATATATGACATTTGTTTTCTAACAAATTTTACTAGAACAAATTTGCCAGTCTAGATGTACTCTTCTAATGTGAATGACACCTAAGATTCCTTATTATAGGAAAATTCTCTCAATATGGTATACTGTTTTTTACATGGAATTATTTCATTATTATAATTCATCAATCCTACAGCTCTGCTGATAATATCAGTACTGGAAGTGATATCATTTACAGGAATCAGATGTTTTCTGCTTTGTATTATGTGAGCCTTATTGTGGGAAAAAATGCCTGCATCCCGTCTGTGTGTGAGAGTCTCTGTTGCTATCTCCAGCAGAAGTGTATCAGTTACAAATCAAGCTTATGAAATTAGCAGTGTAGGGAGAAATCAGCTACTTGATCAGGGCTGCAGATTCAACAATGCAACTAGTATTGTAGCCAAAAGGAAAAAGACACTAGGAAAAATGTAAAATATGAATTGGGTAAATCCATTAATGAGATAAAAAGAAAATGATACTCATCGGTAATTAAAAAAAAGCTGTAGTAAATTACACATACACAAATGCAAAAGGCAGAAGGGGAAAATCAGAAAAAAAATATACGCCCAGTACTGAGAGCAGCTGAGTGACGGTAGAAGCGGAAAGCAAACAGTAGATAAATTCCGTGTAACTAAAGAAACTGTTTTTTCTCCCTTTACCCTTGACCGTATCTTCCAACACGTATGTGACCGGTTGGCACCAAAACGCGCATTGTGAAATGAACCCTGGAAGCGCTGCCGCTGCCCGAGCCGGGCACTGCTGCGCTGCAGCGAACATGGACGGAGCCGCGGGTGCGGATGCGGTTGTGCAGAGGCAGAGCCCGCGGCACGTCTGTACCGCACCTTATGTAACGCGCGAGTGCAGCGGAGCGAGCGAGCCGGGGAAGAGGCGCAAACCCCTCGCCACCACCCAGCTCCTTCTGCGCCGCGCCGGGGCGGGGGCTGCGCTGCGGGGGCTGCGGGCCCGGCCGCCCCCCGGGCGGGAGCCGGAGCCGGAGCCGGAGCCGGAGCGGAGCCGCCCGCCGGCCGCGCCGCCGCCCCGCCCGCGGTACCCCCGCCGTTGGCGTGGAAACGGGCAGGCGGCTCCGGCTCCTCCTCCAGCGCCAGCCCCGCGCTCCCCCTGCCCGGCTCCCCGGCGAGAGCGAGCAGCACCTCCCTGTCTCCCGCGGGGGGCCGCCGGACAAGTGCTCCCACGGCAGCCTCTAGAACAGCCCGGGTTTTTACGGTTGTGTTTTCCAGGGAGAAGATGGGAAAGGGCAGGTTCCTGCTCCTGCTGGGGCTGTGGGGCTAGTCCCTGCAGTCGTGGTGTGTCTGCTCGGCAAATCACAGATGCTGATGTGAAAAAGGGCCAAAGCAGAGGAGAGGCGTCAGTGGATGCGAGCGTTTGTACTGATGGATTGAGGAGGTGGAAGCTGCCTGCCTGGTGCTGGAGAGGTGAGTGCAATATTCCGCATTTCCTTCTCTCTTAAATCAGTTCAGTGATGAACATTTCCAAAATAAAATAAAAAAGCACTTCTATAGCAAGAAGGAAAAGATGTCATTTTGAAACAATAAGCTATGCTTGTGCTGGATAAAAAATATGAGTGTCACTGTGAGGTAGGAACATTTCGCTGTGTGTAGACAAAAAATAGTAAGGGGAGGCAGGCTGCTGATACAGTGAAAATGACCTTCTCAAGGGATACCGGCCTTCTATTAGCTACTGCTTGGGCCCTTCTTCTAAAAATTAAGTGGTCTCCCTTTCCTAGCCTGAGTTGTAACCCATTAATAGCCAATACCTGAGCCTTAATAGGATCCGTTGTGTCCCCTTAATGATTCAGAAGATAATCCCTTAGATTCTGCCTGTTGGGAGAAGAACCTCCACGCTATGTAGCACCTCCTCCCAGGGAAATGCAGCCTGGATAACATTCTATCAGAAAAGACTCCTGCTGCCAAATTTCTGTAATAAGTGCTCCTGTAGCAGTCTCATGTGCTCATTGGAAGGATGTGTGGCTCTGCAGAGCCTGGATGCGTTCCCTCTCCGTGTGTGCCCATGCATGTGAAGGAATGAGGAGGGTTCATATTAATCTGCACCTGTGGACGGCTCCCATCTGCACTTGTGAACCACAAGTTTTTTGGTATCTTTGCATTTGCATTTTGGGTGAGTGCTTCATACACAAAACCTCCAAGCCTTCAATGTTAGCTGAGAGAGCTGCAGACAAATAGATGTCAGTTTAATTTCTGCTCACAGAACTGATCTGATCTGCTTTTGGCTCTTTCACTGGAGAAGCCGTTTAACGTGTGTTCTTGCACTATTTATTCTGCAAGATACTGACCTATCTCAACACTTTCCTGGGAAGATTTGAGAAAAAATCACTAGATTTCCCTCCAGCACTTCTTTATATTTGTTCATACACATTTTCTGATAGCCTCACACCACAAATTGATTTTTATTTGGGCTCAGTATTTCGCGCCATTGTGGGTCACACCCTTCGGGTGGCCATCAACATTTCCTCCATAAAGGTTACAACAGCAGGTCAGGTGCTCTGAATACCTACTTGTGGATCACAAAGGGGCAAAAAATGAGTGTGTATTTTGGATTTAGGGGAAATGTTGTCTGACTTTATGGATATAGAAGTTGGAAGTCCGAGCTGATGCCTTAGGTGCTGTTATAGGCAGAAATCCTCGCTTTTCTTCAACAGGCACAGATTTGACAGCTGAACAGACACAGCTCTGCAGAACAGAGAGTGTTTTGCCATTAATGTGGCTGTCTCCATCAAATCATTTGTTTGGAAGCTATCATGCAAAAAGCACAGATCCCTGCCCTTGGATTAAGGACATTATGAGAGGAGAGGCCTATGTGTGTAGAAGGATGAAGATCCAGTCTTCAAGAAGCCAGTGGCAGGTGTAATCAAAAGAAAACCTCTTAGTTATAAGGCATATTTAGGAGAAAAACTCATGTTATCTTTTGTTACCAAAGCACTGATTGCATTTTCAGAGAAGAAACCCCTTCTGTGTACGTATGTATGCTTATAAGGAAGAAAAGCTGATTAATTCTGTGCAAGGCATGGAAATTTCACTCTGACAGTGGACCTTACAGAGAGGAATAAACTCTGCATGCTACATAAAGAATGCTACAGCTCTGGCTGAGATTATGTGCTTGTCACTGCACAGGCGACTGGTGAGAAGAGTTGAGTAAGTCTTCTGCAGGTACTACCTTGAATTTTGTAAGCCTCCAGAACAGTTTCATGGTTCAGTTGCAGACCTTGGTTTTGAATTTAGTGTTGATAATCTAAAAATAACCAGCCAGGTAGCTCTGAAGGACTGAAGTGAAAGTGCTCTGGTTGTCTCAGTTCTGACTGTGCACTGATGGAAACAAGGTATGTTAAATTTTAAGAAGTGTAGATAGAAATTTGTCCCTTCTTAAGGAATCTACCTGCTAAGCTGTGGGGAAGGGGATAAGGATAACAGAAAATTCAGTAGGTAATAAAAGCTCAAATCCTTCAAAGGTGAAGTCAGCTCTTCCTCTCCAGCTTAAGCAGATAAGGATTTTGACAGCAGCCTTGCTTGATACACAGGGGTGAGGCAATACAAGGCAATAATGCCTTTTCTCTCTCCCCCTCCATGAATTAAAGAAAAATACTTTCAGTTCCTTTGGGTTAAATCACAGCAATCCCACTTATTTCAGAAGAGATTCTTCAGATTTATGTAACTGAAAATGAGAGATGAATCTGACTATTTCTGCTGAAGTTTTGGCCCTGCTTTCATAGGAGTCACTGGAAGTTTTGTCATTTATTTCAGCTGGAGAGAGCCCAGCACACACAGTTTCACTGATCAGGTTCTCCCTTGCCTTTAGGAGCAACAATGTTGAACAGTTTTGGTTTCAGTGAAGTCGCAGGCTCAATGACAAATTCAGAAAACTAATTCATAAATTATCAGTTATTTGAATCATGCTTTTTTATATGGAAAATGAGAATGTTATTCTCATGTTAAGGTTGACAGTACCCACCCTCAGCAGTAACAGTTTCTACACAAGCAATCAACTATTTTCTTTTTCCTAAGAGAAAACTTATTCAAAGGCCCTTAAAAATCATAATCTTGGCCTACATGCATAAAATCATATTTATACTTAGAGAGAAGAATTGTCCTATTTTTATTTTAAAAAAAAGCTAAATTATATTCTTTGTGATCTCCAAAGTATCCAGAATTAATCCACATCCCTTACTAGTTACAACAGATTCCCTTCACTTACTTGAGAGGATAATATGCCTTATATTTTGTATGTTATATTCAAAGTTCACATTTTTATTAAACTTTCTAGAATTCAAGAATGGTGATTAGGAAGTCCAAATTTCAACTATTACATTGATGAAAGCATAATTCCAAGAAAAACTACACTGTTCCAAAGCAACCAAAATGATTCTCTTTGCAAAGTTCCCTGGCAATTTAAGGTATGTGGAATAACAAGATGACAGAGAAGGGCTAAATACAGTTTGATAAATTCTGTTATTGCATCAGGAGTTGATACATACTAACAATTTTAGTTGTTTTAGCTTTCAAGTGGAATCAAGGGCAGAATTTAACCCTTGACATGAAGGCTACAGAGAAAATGCTCTTCTGTGAACTGTTGCTTTTCCTAAACTCTGAAGGGCCCTGGTGGAGTCGGATGGAAGGAAGAACAGATCGGTGATGGGGCCACCTCTTCCATCCTACCCAGACTTCAAACATTGGTTATTATTAAATACATTTAAACTCACAATTCACAAAACACATGGCAAAAATTCAGAAGATAACAGCTCTATATGTTGGTTGGTTTTTTTTTTTACTTCTTCAGCTCAGAGCATTTTCTGTGGTTCAGCAGAAGCTCAACTCTCCTCAGAATCCCATTTTATTATTTATTGGACACCCAGGGAATCATTAGGGAACACGGTTTTACCCAACAAATCCTATTTGCCTTTTGTTTTCTCTTTAAGCCCCTTATACCAGAGAGTTGTTTCTTCTCTGTTTTCCTAAGCCATCACATCAAAAAGACAAATTTGATAACACTTCCACATGATCCTACATTGCAGAAATAACCTGTTGGATTACCAGTCAACACCTTGGCCAACAGAAAAACTTCAAGAGGCAAATCAAAAAATTCTAAGTATTTGTTTTGCTCACACACATCAAAAATAATGACTACAAAGTAAATAATAATTTCATAGGAACTACAATTGGTTAATCTGTTATTTTTACAGTGGATTTATGAAATAGTAATTGCCTGGACTTGGCAGTTGGAAGGAATTATTCTCATCATTTTCAGACATCCATAACAAGGACATGTACATACAGAGTAGTTGTTAAGGCTCCCTTTTAGCTGGTGGAAGAAAAAGAGATTTCTCCATTGGAGTTACCCAGACTAGTTTCTGACTACCATGTTAGTGTGAGATTGAGCTCTGAAAATGAGAGCTGACCTCTGGAAATGACAGCTCCTCTCCACTGCCTCTGAGGGAAGCAGTGAGTGAGTAGCTCTGAGATAGCCACCTACATGCAGATGCTAAATCTGCACAGATGAATCCCACTCTTACTGTCTATAATGTAATGTTTAACCAAGATTTACTAGTTAATGATGAAGATATTTTCATAGTTCACCATAAATATTTGTAAGTCATAATGCAGTTGCCATTCCCTCCCTACCTGCCCTGTTTCCTTGGTACTGACTGGGCTGGCATTGGCTTCCTCCTCAGAGTATCCCAACACCACTTTGGTCATGCACTGGAAAGGCTTCACTGAACAGCACCAGTAATCCAAATCTTTTATCAGTTCTTCCTGGTGATCCAGGCAGTATTCTAGCACACATTCCCACTGTGTTTCTACTGATTTTCTGTGCCTGCTTTCTACATTTTCAAACCTTGCCCAGACAATGTGGAATAAGCACCTTTATCTTCATAAACCGCAGAAATGCAAATACAATTAGGCAGCATAGCAAGTGTTGATGTACAAATAGAGTCGACACAGTTGTGTTGTGGAAGGAAACAACACAGTGGAGCTGAATTGATTACAATTCAGTGTCATGGCACAGTAACAAAAGCCCAGCTGGGTGTTTAGCTCTGAGAGGGCTTGCTGTGCAGAGGGGGCATGCACCTGGCTATTATATTCCTTCCTTTAAAAGAGAAAAGTGTGTATGATTCAAAAGGACACTCACCTGCCAGCTAAGGGAACATCTTTCTGAAGATAATACAATTTGAGCTATTAGGTTGGATCTTTCAAGTAGAGAGTTTTGTCTCTGAATATTACCAGCTCAAGTCATATAATACAAATACTGGAATGTAATATGATTTCTTTTGGATGTATAATATCTATTTATACATATATATGTATTAGGGCTTGGTTGTTTGGTTGTTTTTGGTTTTTTTGATGTCTTATGAGGAAAGAAAGACCAGGATACTGGCTGTTGCCCCTCTCTAGTGTTGATGTTACAGGAGAGGATTCAAAACAATACTATAGGAAATGTTTTCCATAACATTTAAAGCACTCAATTCAGTAAATTAATGCATATGATGCTAACCAAATCCATTACAAACTACAATTTTCCAGAATTAACACCATTGCACAGGAGCATCTCTCAGTACTGCCAGCAAGTTGATTGTTGCAACAGGCCTTGGCAAGAAGGTTTTCTCTCAAGATGCCTTTCTGTGCCTGACCTTTTAAATTTGGCAGAGTTCAGGGGACCACAGCAGAAGCCATTTTGTGATGGGAAGATATTCATATATTCTTACCATTGCTAAGAATCTATTGAGCTTCCATGTTATATTGCTCAGTAATGGTAGAACCTCACCCTAGTCAGTCATTTCAGAGACATGTTTTTAATGTCTTTTTCAATCCATCTATGTCCATGAACAGATAAACTCACCTTAATTTGTAATTCAGTGACATTTATGTAGGTATTTAAAATTCTAAGGCTAGCCTACTCCAAATTTGAACAATTGTTCTATTATCATATTGTTTCTCTTCCCTGACTAGATGTGCAATAAGTCCTCTGATTATGTTTCATGCTGTGAATGTTCCTGAAAGCAAATCTGAACTTTGCCTCATAGCTGTGATTACACAGGTGTGTCAAGTTTGCTTTTTGCATGTGTGCTTACAAAAAGCAACAGAATACTGAAGACTTTATGTAATTTTTTTGAAGTTACAGGAACAAATTTTTGGCTACCAGGTTCAAGGGATCAACAATTGTTTTAAATGTGGCAAGACTTGAGGCTGATGTGCAGTTCAGTATTATATCAGCACAATATTATTTGCTCTCATAGGTCAAGTAAATATACAATGGTCTAAACAAATTAAAGTATCAAGTAGCATCAGGAAGAGGTAGGAACATTTTTGTGACTTTTAACACTGAAAACTACAATTCTCCCTTTTTCCAGTGAGGCCTCATTGTACCCTGCAGTCCTGAATGGTGCAAATTCTATATAACAGAAGTTAAAACATCTCTAAAGTAATAACAGTAATAACCCACCATATAGACAAAGAACTGAATTATTGGATCTCTTACAGTCCTGTTCTCTGTCAGCACACACAGGTTATAAACTAAAATTAAATGTTTACAGAGGATATTACTCTGGTCTGTGACAAGAAAAACCTCTCTCTTTGCTGTATCCATGGCATAGCAATTCTACCCTTTTCCCACTTCTGCAGTCAAGGAAACCAAGAACAGCCACTGATATTGTGGCCTCTTGGGATCATACCTGGAAACTGTTCTAATTCACACTGCAACTTAGGCAGCCCCAACCTGGCTCTGCAATAAAGGCTGGATCACAAAAATGCCTTTCTCCCTCAGATTAGGACTAGAAGTGTTTGAGTTTCTCTGTATTTTTGATTACTTTATGTTGCTTTTCTAGTTGTGTCTTCTGATACTGGAAGGCAATGAACCCCAAGTAGAAAATGCCAGAATATTCCAATTCAGAGATCATTTAGGCAGAATAGATCAGGTAGAAATGGGTGATGCCCATTATAGTAAAAGTGGGCTTTGAAGGGGAGATTGGGCACACAGGATTATGGAACTCTGGGACATCCTTTCAATATTGTAGACTTCATTACCAAGTGATGGGAGAATCTCAATGAGCAGCACAATTACAGTCTCCAGGTATTTTCAGTCACTATTTTCTTTGTGGTGTTGGATACCTCCCATGACAGGAGCCTGTAACTCATCAAAGCTTATCTATACAACTGTAGCCTTGCATTTTGGATACATTATGTTTTCATGATTAACCTGTCAAGAATTATTCACAGACCTCATTGAAAGTTTACATAAACAAGTCAATTCAAGAAAATAGGAAAGTGTTTGTTTTAAAGGAGAGCAGATGGAATGCTGTCAATCTGTGCAGCACTGTTCTTACTCAGCTGTGAGATATGGTGCAAATGGAATTTCGGAGACATGGCATTTATGATCTGTCTTTGTCTATGTTGCAAAATTTATAGTTGATGGAGGTATGTTAACAGTACATCAATCTCATTGTTTACTTGGTATCTGCATCTTATTATCAGAATCATCAATTATAGATTTCATCATTTCTAAGATGTAATTTAAAAGGATATGTTTTTCAGAGTTAGCTAGTCAGAAAATACATAGAAAATACTATTTTTCACTGCAGTTTCTTAAGCTTCTGTTGGGATTAGTCAGAGGCAAGTGGTGATCAACCACTTATAGAAGAAATAGAAGGTCAAGATTAAAAGATTTCAGAAAATAATACAGGTGGGCAAGAGGTCAAGGACTTGGCTCTTCCTTTTAACTTTTGCAAAATCCTTTAGAAACGTCACCTTTACCAATGAGCTCCCTCCTGCCATCAACACAAAAATTGACAAGGGACAGTTAAAATGATTTTTGTGCAGAGCACTAGTTAAGAGGGGACATGAGAATCTGAAATACAAATCAAAATTGTACTTCATTCTTATGAACTGAAAAAAAGGAGTTCTCAGAATATCCAAGGAGTCACAAACAGTACCATGATGACAATGTACTGACTTGTTCAGTGCCACTCCTGTGTCTAACAGAGCAAAACTACTTAGAGCTTTTACTGGAGGTTTCCCTATTGCCCTGAGCCCTCAGCCAGCAAAGAGGTGACACAAACTGGGGTTTATTTCTCCTGAGCTATTTGGCATAAAATATTCTTTGGGATGAGGAGACTGCCAGTAGGTGTGTGTCAGTGGCATTGCATCCTAATGGGATTGCTGCCAGCTGGAAGAGATTGAAACCAAATTGGAATTGCTATAAGGTGGGTTTGGGCTGGAAGCTAGGCCAGCTGGGAGTTCTGTAGCATTGTCTGCCTTGGTGCCTTTGGCAGAGGTGGGGAGGCACCTATTGGGCGTTTTCCTGGAGTTGAGAAGTAAGAAATTTTATGTGTCTTGTTTTCTGGAATGCCTGTGGGCTTTTTGGGAGGATTGTGGGTTGTTCTCTTACTACTAAGATGCATCCTGAGGGGGAATTTTTTAGCCTTGCTACAACAGAGATACAAAAGTTGTTTGAAAGTCAGAGATGGCTTTAAAAGGCAATATCTCTTTTCATAGTAAAAATAATCATTCCAAAACCTCAATTTAAAAGTCTTGAGTTATGCTGTAAATGAACCAAAACATAACAAAAGCTGTGCTTTTAGGCACAATTATCCAGGTAGTTATCAGTCAAGGGACTGTGTGATACCTAACCAGTGGTACCTGAGGTGACTGAAAATGCAGATCCCACACCTCACCCCAGTCAGCCAAGTGCCCTCAGAGGTGTTCTTGTAGTCATTTAATGAAGTTCTCAAGATGAATTATTGTTCTGCTGTGCATTGTGGATACTTCCCTCCCATCCTCTCCCCTTGGTAAATCTGCTTTGTGAGTTTAAGGTGGATTTGAAATCCCACTGTTTTGACCCAATGTGGCTTGCTGAGAAATTCCTGTCCAGCCCCTCTGCTGAAGGCTGGATGTGCTGTGGGTAACCTCCACCATATGCATTATTTCATGTCCCAGGTCTGTGCCTGTTTCACAGAGCTGCTTCTACAACGATATCAACAGTAGATTTTTAGTGAGCAAAAAGAAATAAAATGGTGACTCATCAGCTTTTCCCCTGCATATCTCATCTGTGTGAAATGCAGAATGCTAACTAGAATAGTTAGGCATCAGCGATAAAATCCCAGCTTTCTGTGCCATCTTAATAGTAGGCTAGAGTGTCACCAGAAGTATTTTTTCCTGGTAATATGAGAAATGAATAACTAAGGATCCACTGCTGAATAATGAATAAACTAAAGGCTCGATTAGCACCTTTCAGCTTTCAGATAATTTTAGTGCTGCAGCTTCTTGAGTCGAGAAGAGATGTCACTGAGAGTAAAAGAAACAGAAAAGCAACAAAGCAACCACCTGAGAGCTGCTGTTCAATCTGTGCTGTGAGGGTGGTGATGCACGTTTGGCTGGTCAGTGATGCTCCCCCATAAGCTGATAGGACAGCCTCATGCAGACAAAAATTGCAACATTTGGGGGTATTGCTGTTAACAGTAACAGTAGATCATGTGTGTAGTATCATAAATCAACCCATCAGTTCTCAAAACATGATCCAAGAGCCTGCTTCAAACAAAAGGAATGAAATTACCAGGGCCCCAAACTGGAGAGCTGACCTCTATGTACCTTAAAGAGGAGGAGACGAGTCCAGTTAGGGTGGGATTCAAAAAGGAAACTTTTCTGACCTCAGCAAAGGAGAACTTGTGCAACAGGAGAGAGATGGATTATTTAGAGACAGAATTGAAGGGCTAAAGGAGAAGTAAAAATTTAGACATATTGGCTCCATGACTATAGAGGAAGTTTGCAGGACTACAGAGAAGAAAGAAAAAAAGAGGGGGGAAATATCTGAATGATGAGAATGCCCTTACATGCAACACAACTTGAACAGGAGCAGTGATTACTCTCCTCCCCCTCACCCCTCTCCACACACATATAGACAGAAAAGTACTGGTAGTGTTAATGGAACACCAAAAATCATCAGTATGTGCAACAAAATTGGAAGCTACACCTGCTAGTATTAGTAGTAGTAGTACAGTTACCAATGAAAAATAAAACATCAAGAGAAATTACTGGATTTTGGTTTATCCTTAATAACAAAATTAAATCCATCTATCATTCCTATGTTTCAGGTTTGGGAAAAAATAACAATTTACAAGCTTGCTCGAGGCTGAAAAATAACAGCTTTGCCCAGCTAAATCTAAATCATGGTACTCCTATGTTAAAGTAATTACCCAGATTAAAAGTCCATCTTCCTCAGAAGATGGACTTAGATTTAGCAGTTTATTTTGTTGCTTATCCATTTTAAGAGTAATTTATGGTAATCAATATACAATACCTAATGTTTTGTATTTGTTTTATAGACAAAAAATATATTCTTTGAATTATATGAAAGCCATCTACTATTCTGACAGAATCAGTATAGCCCTATGAATACATGAAATCATCCAACCAAGTCCTGTCATAGTATGACTCAAAATGGATGTGGTCAAATCTGGCCTCTGCTCTTCCAAGATTGATCAAACTAGGAACAAACATAGTGATGAATACCTGCAGAAGCCAGGCTGGGAACATGTGCACAGAACAAGAAATTAATGTTGAAACACAATGATACTGATCATGCTTCAGCATTTCCTAGAAATACAGTCATGCTGAGATCATACAAAAGCGGGGAGCTGGAAATTAAACTATTTTTGTATCTATTCTTACAGAAGTTCTCACCGTAGATATTCCAATATATGAGGAGTATGAATCATGCACTGAATACTAAATTTTCATCAGTAAAACAGTCTCTATTGCTGGCACTTTGGTATCCTGCTTGCAGTGTTGTTGAATACATTGTTGTTATTTTCATCCTGTTCCAAACCAAATACAGGTTCATTTCAAAACGTACTGAAGTCAACAAAACCATTACTTTTAATGGTAAGTGGATCACAGCCACAGCATTTTACAGGGTTTGGAATGTTTTTACTCTTATTTTCTCTAAATAAATACTGTCACTGTTTCTGATGAGGAAGAGCTATGAATACCCTCACCCCAAAGTGTCACTTATCATAGGGTGCCAATTCACCATAATTACTTAAGTTCCTCCAACTCATTTTACATTCTCATTTAGTGCCTCATTTAGAAATATTTTTCATCTCACTAGAAAAGCAAGGTTGAATAAGATGAAAGACCTAACATTATCTAAGGAGCTTAAACTCTTCAGAGCACAAGTGGTGAAAAACACACTGAGACTACTGCTAGAGATGTTTGCACTGCACCTTTAGCTTCACCTTTTGGATAAATCAGGCCTTCATCCTCTTCAAATCTGCAACCTACATCTCTATCCATGACCAACTTGCTTATTAAAAGACTTCTTTAAAAGTCTGATGGAAGGAATTTAACCACCAGTGTCCTCTAATATCCATTGTATGTTCAACATAAGCTGCTTAGAGTCAGTCGGGAGTTAGGAGGCAGCAGGGAGTGACTGGGATCCCTGTGCTGTGTCTGGTGGCTGTGGAACTGCAGCACTGCAGCTGGGCTGTCAGGAGGCTGTGATCACCCCTCCAGAGAGAAAGAATTGAAAGGAGACACTGAAGAGAAATCCTCGTGGCTGCTAAACCCCAAAGGGATGTGAGGTTCTTTCTGGCAGCAGCAATTATCGGTGGTGGGGTTTTCTGTTGGTTTTGTTCAGGGGGAGGTGTCAGTGAAGGAAAAATGGGAGCTAAAGAAGTTGATGCATCAGATACCAAGGTCTTTTTGCTTTTCTTTGAGTGAAAAAGAACTTAGTTTCTATAGGTCTCTACAGAACTTTATCTAGCTGGCAAAATGATGCCTCGGCTTGGCTTTTGAAACCAGGAGCTTATTGGCCATTGTACAATGTTGTGCTTAAATGTTTCTGGTGCAGAGTAATTTTCTGTGAAGTAACATATATCTGTGTTTGGCACAAAGCAATTTCATATCAAAACTAGAACATGGGTAACTTCCTTCATATTTATCTTATAAAAAAGGTCCTTTGAATTAGAGAGTGGCTCCAACAAAGCTCAGCTGTCTGAGATGTACCTGCTGAAGCTCTTGCAGGCAGCAGGAGTGTAAGACTGTCAAAGCTTCTGAATTTCAAAAGAGAAGCAGAATGAGACCAGGCGTAGGCTGCAGCTGTAATCTGTGCTTGGTAGCATCCAAGTCCTCTCCCATGAGTCACACTGCTGAGAACATTGTGGATTCTCTTTAGCCTCTTGGGATTTATTTTTTTTGGCCCTGGACTGCAGTCTAATAGTTCTTCCACTTCTCATCTCCCTTTTGCAGATAAAATAATGTTTAATTTGAGTTGTTAAGAAGAAACCTAGAAAATCCACAGTTCTGATACCTTCTGACATAGTTCATATGGTTTTATGTGTGGCCTAGGGGTGGAAAATACTCTCTACCCTACCTACCCCATTAACCCCTGATGATAGCCCTGCATTTTGTGCTGATATTGACACTCCCTTTCTTTCTCTTATTATATTAGGAACAGCATTTTAATCCATGATTCTGTCTTGTTGTGAGCTTAGTAACCTGACAAGAGCGCTGAAGTTTTCTTGTCCTTCCCTAGATTCCCTTGTCCTTCCCTAGATTCCCTTGTCCTTCCCTAGATTCCCTTGTCCTTCCCATCATGAGAACTATTGGCTTTGTTCTTTCACTGTACTGCTTTCCTCTCTTCCATTTTGACCAGCTCTTCAATGTTTTCTCTGTATCTTGTTGCTCTTTCCTCTCATGCTTTCATTGAGCTGCTGCCTCTGAACTCCCTTACGATTCATGTGAATCTTCTATAATCCTTTTTTGACTTTTTCTCATGTTGGGAACTTACTGCTCCAGCACACTCATTCAACCTATGTCTGTTTTTCTGTTTTTTCATTCACCGAGGTTCTTTTGATTTGTTCTCTGTGAAACATTACTCATTCTCTGTTGCTTAGTTTCCAGCTTTAACTATCACATTGCCAGTCCTCCCCTGCTTTCCCCCAGCCTTTCCATGAATTCAGTGGTTATTGCTTCTACTGAAATGGTTCCTGTATTTTGCTCTTCTCATTCCAAAACCTTTTGCTCTGCCTCTCCTTATAAGTCTATTATTGCCAGCTTTCCAGTCCTGATCCACTCCCAACAATGTCCTTTCTCTAGCAAAACCATTCTGATGGAAGTCTGATGATCTAGGCAATTTCTTCCACTGTGAACACCCTGGATTTATTCTCCCTTTTTTTTTTCTCCTAGTGTAATTAAATTCCATATGTGCAGACCCATCTTTACAGATTCTGAGTCAATCCTTTCTCTATGGTCTTTTTTTTTTTCCTGTGTGCAGATTTCTGCTGATCTTATGCCAGTATGATATAGTAAGATGTGCCCATCTGCTCTTCTCGCCTCATCTTTCCTTCCTCTATTGCTATCTCTTCCTTCTTTTTTTATGGATACAGGATTTCTTGCTTCCTGTGCATATACCATTCAATTTACCCTAGAAATCTTACCTAGCTTCAGTGACTTTATTCTCTCATTCCTTGCCTTTATTTTTGCCTTTCCTCCAGTTCTTTCCCTTAAAACCAGCAGAACAGTTGTGATGTATTTCTGTCTCCAAGATGCTTTCTTATGCACCATCACACATAAAACTCATCTGTTGTTTCCAGGATTCCCATTTGCTGGAGCATCTTCTCCTTGCCTCTTTCTTGGCCTTGAGCTTCAATCTTGGAATCTTCCCTGGCTGCTTTTCTCTATTGCATTAAACAAAGCTCCTGCCTTCAGGACACTGTTATCTGTACCCAGACTCTCATGTTCTCACTGCAGAGATTCCCATAGCTCATGCCTGTCACTGGAACAGCTAAAGCAAGCATGGTTGTGCTTTATTATGTCACCTTTAAGGCACAGGAAGAGAAACTTCCTTTTACAAGGCTATACTGTTCTCCTGTACACATCCCTCTTAAAATCTCTTTTGCTAAAACTATCAAAATTCCCTTATCTTTCCTAAGGTATTGTGTGCAATAAGGTTGTATGAGTGATAGGAAATTTGCCATTACATTCATGAAAAAAATCTAATGTTTACTAGTGCTTTTTTAAAAAAAATGCTATAAAATAATCTCCTTAGCCTTGTAAGGTTCATGAAACAACAACCCTGTGATAGTGACTCTTAGCTCTTGAATGACCCACATAAGGCTTATGGGTCCCACTAATGAAGACATAACCTCCACTGCTGTCATCACTGGAGTGCTTACAAACACTGAGTGGCTGCTGCATTTTGTTTGCTGCTTTATTGCACACTTTTAAATGGGTCTGACGTTTGTACGTCCCTAAAGCAGCTGCTGTGTGTGTTGTTTCTTCTCACCCTTGTCTAGCAGCCAGGATTTCCTGCACACCCACTGCTAGGCCCACTGTAATATTCTTGTTCTTGTGGTGCTTTTTGATGCCAGTGTAAAGGTCACCTGGAAAGCGGCTGCTGTGGCAGAGTCTGGCTTAGTCAAACTGCTGTGAGGCACAGCAAGTCCCTGTGCAGCCACTGCCACTGCTCTGGGCTTTGGCCATGCAGCTCAGAGCAGAACTGTGCTGTACCTGCCTCCAGTCAAGAGTCAGTCAGTCTCATGTCTGCTTGTGCTGCTGCTTCTTCTCCCTGTCTCGCTGTAGTTTGAAGATTTTGCTAAAACAGGTCATAATTTAAATAAGTATTTTAGGTATTAATGCTTCACAGGATTTATGTTTCCAACTTCCTCTAGTAAGTGGGGTGTGCACAGTTAAAAGAAAAATAATCAATAGGTTTTTGTTGAATGCTTGGTTTATAAGAAATACTATGTTTTCATTCTAAGTTCTTAGATTTCCCTAAATCTTGGATGAAGCCTGTATGCTAAATTTTGGCTGGGTGATAGTACAGTGGAGGATATCCCTGACCAGCATAACTTGTATTGTGGTACTGCTAAAGTTTGTTGGATATTTCCCAAACAATAGCCAAAGATGTTTAAGCTAATGAATACAATATCTCACTGCAGCAAATCTGTTCTATCCCATGTCAGGCACACTCAGTCATAGGCTGATAGGTCTATGCCTACACAGTAATTTTCTTTGGGTTCTCAATTATGTCCTGGTAAAACTTCCTTCTGCCATGTATCACAGAATGGTATCCCTAGGTGGCAATTCTATTAGCTGAGCTCAGATTTTATGCCACAAATCTGAGTATTTCTATAAAATCACAGTGGGAATCAGCAGATGAGAACCTAATGGACCAAGGGTGCTGAGAGCAGCTGGGGCTGGTAACACTCAGTGCTGGTGACACTAAGGAGCTCATGGTATGGCACCAGTTCTGAGCAGTGCCCGTCTCATCCCCTGCCTTGGACTGAGTTCTGAATGAAACTTTTTCAATAATTGTCCTTTTACCTTCTTTGACAACCTTTATTGTAAGAATCCCATCCTTACACAGCAGCTTCTGTTATTTGGTGTTGTTTACTGTGGCTGAGGTCCTGTGCCATGAATATGCATTTCTTGGCTCACTTTGCTATTCCTCTCATTTTGGTATCCTTTGCACAGACATTAAATAATTCCTTGACTCTGTCTTGGGGAGTTAGTATAGAGGATAGGTCCTATTTCTCAAATAGAGATCAAGATGGATAAAGTAAAAAAAGATTATTTATTCAATACTTAAATATTTAGAGGCTGATTATACTTGAAAACTCAGTGCATTTCTTTGTCACAAACAGTAGCTCAATTTGGGTATCTACGAAATGGACAAGCAGAAATCATCTTTGAAAAGATGTGCTTAAGGGAGTTAACTGACATCACAAAGAACCCCCGTGACAAAAAGGGACAGAATTTGGTAGTGTCCAGTCAAACACTCAGCTAATTAAATAATGACACTTCTTCCTTCACTCATCTGACTAACAGAATACACATTTTAACTGCTGCAAAAAATAAACCTCAGATACAGCAGATTTCTCTGCTGTTTTCTTGTTCAACAACTACATATGGCCCATCCTTTGTTTTGGGTGGGATTATAGTGCCTTAATGTGTAATTAATTGAAAGTTTTATCATAACTGCAACATACTTCCTTGTCTTTCAGGTTTCAATGATTGTATGAAGAGAATGTCAGTAATATCTGGGGCCATAGTTTTAAAAGAACTTTCTTCTGCTATAAACGAACTTCAGTCCCCATACATTAAACAGTAAATTAATTTCTGTCAAGTTATTTCAACCTTGTATTTCTACAGCATGCATGTCTGGGACTCTTTCCTGTATGCTTCCCAGATCCAAAAATCTGGACTGATTTTCCCATTTCTTGTGAGCCTCAGTTCCTTTATTTTTCTCTCTCTCTCTCAAAAAAAGCCTGCTTAGTAGAACACTTAATTTCTTCCTCAGTAAATGCCTTGGGTATGTCCTGATATATCACACTCCCTTGTGTCTTCTTCTCTTTCATTAATAGTATAAAAATGATTGAAAGCTAAAACATGCAGAAATAAGGTTTTGTTAAAGTACAGAAATTCTCAGTGGATGTGTATAATCACTAGAAACTGATTACAGTAGCTTGGCTTACACTTGTAGGTCTTATATGAGTTCTGTGCTACTTCTTGCTAGATTTGCTTGAGTTTGCTTTTACATGGGTGTAAAGCTTTTTACTGTGTGTGAGTGGGCTGGTGGCCATGAAGCTAAATGATCAGATCACTTGCATTTGAAGGATAATACAGCTTTGTGCCTACAAAGCTGAAATTCCTACTGCCAGCAGCATGCTGTGTGCAATCTCTGTGCTGTGACAGTCACAGTCACTGGTTTTGTTCTCAGCTTAGGAGTCACTGCCTTTCCACAAGATCATGGGGGAAGCATCTTCCCAGGCAGGGTCTGTAACTCTGTTCCACAGTGACGTGTCAGTGGATAATGAATCCAGAGACAATACTTGGATCTTTCCTTATGGAAGTGTTTACAATTGAATTGTGGTGGTGTGTCATTCTCCTTCCCTCTGCTGCCATAACTTGGGAACATGCTGGAAAAGGGAGAAGTGTTTATATTGCACACACAGAGATCAGTTTGCACAAGCCAGGAGCGATGGATAGGGGCAAAGAGCGAGCTTAGATATTAAACCAACAGTAATGACTGGTTTTATTGGCTACAAATGGGTGGTGAGCACATGGTAGCACTAAACAACTGCTCAGCTTGATGGGCTTCAACACTTGAATGTAGTAACCAGTGCAGAATTTTGTTCAGGTGTCCTTCCCACTCCAGGAATTGGTAGCATTCCTCTTTTGATAGTGGCAATAGATCACCATCAGGTCAGGATTTGGGGCATGTTAATCTTATCTTGTGGGAAAAGCTACCCATTCTAGTGATGACAAAATAGCCCATCTATATCATCAGACTTAAAACACCCCATGTTTTCTTAACATTCTGAGTCTTCAGTTGTCAGCAGAAGGCAAATATGTTAGTTTAGACCCACAGATACAGTATCATCTGGTCATTTGAATAATAAGATTTTTTTAAACAAACTTCAGACAAGTGTGCAAGTGAAAGGAAGCAATAGGGCTTCCACTAGAGTAACTGAAAATACACTTACCTAATTAAAAACTTACAGCCATAAAACACTCACATGTTAATACGAAATCTGATTTTAAGAACCCAACAAATTCTAGACTGCTTTATTTTCTGAGTGTATTCCAAGAAAAAGTACACCTGGTAAGAGGAAGTTCATCTGTGTGTAGTCAGGGCAGTAAACTGCAGTAATGTAATAGTTTGTGAAGTTTCCTGAATTTCAAAAAGTATTGATTGTGAACATGAGAGATTTTTTTCACTGTGGGAAAACCATTTTTTTCATATGGGAAAACTTATTCAAATACACAAACTTTTTTACTGTAGTGCCTATTTGAAAATAGAATGTACTACTCTGCTTTACAAAGCAATAATATAATCACCTACTACTTGAAATAGTGACAGCCAAATATCATAGCAATGTAAGCAATAGGAATGACTGGAATTACAAAAAAACAAACAAAAAAAGGAATTCAAGAGTGCAAGACTAATATGTGTTTACATACTCCTGGTCTTTCCTACAATAAGGGGATCCTACTTTACCTTTTTTTGGTGTTAAACATATTAATGAATGGCAAACGAAATAGTTGATATGTAAAACCCTGTGGAATATGAATGATGCATCTGAATGTGTTGTGGAAATATGCAACAGGAAATACTCTACAGAATGTATGAGCTGAATGAAAACAAAAGATTATTCCTGAGAGAGTCTTTCTACCCAACCATTTGTCATAAGTGTTTGAGGCAAACAACATGAAGTTTTCAAAAGATCTCCTTGTCTAATATAGTCATAAAACCTCCAGATTGCTCCTAAGACTGCTGCCTTTTGGCAGGAGTAGGTGCCCTCTTGCTGCTTGTTGCTAGCAAGCCTCTTTTGTTCAGGATGGGACTGAGAGAATAAAGAGAGGGAGTCTCATGTGTGTTTCTTGCAAAATTCTTCACCTGTACACACCACAATGCATAGAAAATGTCATAAAGAATTCAGCAAGTGGTTTTATCAATGACATGAAATGAGACCTGTGATGATGAGGATTTAAAGGAGAACCAGTTTGGAATGTCCTGAACGTGTCAGAATAAGTGAGATTAGTGGAAGCAGCTCTGATTTTTATATAAGTAAAATCAGAATCTGGCCTGATATCTAATACAGAAATGTCATTCTCTCTGCATGGCCAGAAGGTTATTCATTAAGAAACAGCTTCCTCAATTCTAATTTTTCATTTTCTGTGATTATTGGAAAAAGTGACTTATTTGAAGGAAGTGTAACTCCTCACTTGGGAGGGTTTTCCTTTCCACGTCTTCAGAGTAAGTAAAGTTGTGCTAATTACAATTCTATTAATGTGTACACCAGTCTTTTAATTGTTCACTGATTAATCTGTTCTTCATGAGCTAATGTCCTGCCATACAAAGAGAAGTATGATAATTATAGCTGATATTAAGACTCTCTTGTAGAATTTCAGACCAGGTAAGAGCAATACATGGTGCATTTGGAGCAAAGGATTTGGATGTCTTTACATTTAAGATATCCAAAATGCTTAAATTGCCTGGCTGTTCAAGGACTGTGGTCCCTATAGGCAAAGAAAAGAGACGAGCATTTCAAACTGCTATGGAGAGGTGACTCTCTGTACTGACTGGATAGTTTAGAACAACTCAGAGTGAGATTAGTTTAGAATAGAATTCTAACCATATTCTATAATCATATTCTATAAACCATTAGAATATGGTTAGTTAGAAAGTTAAGTACATGAGGTTGCTAGTAGTTGTAGTTATACTTTTCTCACAATAGCTTGAGGCTCAACATGTGGCTTGGAACATTCTGTCTCTCTCCTGGTAGCGTGGAATCATTCTGTTTAATATGGATTTTAATTTATTGTCACATCTACATTTAAATATTGGTAAGTTCAAACAGGAAAACTTCTAAAGGCTTGTAGGGCAACTTTGAAAATGGTATTGGGAGACTTAGTTTAATTAAAATGTAGTAGAAAGTTTTCTGGAGCAGACTGCAAGTTTCTGTAAGGATCTCAGTGCTGTGTACTTGGTTTGCTAAGGCACTCACTGAGGAGCCTCCAGGCCCAACAAGCCGGCAGCAGGAGAGGTGCCAAGGTGTGCTGGGGCAGCACTCGGGGAGGAAGCCGTGACATCTGCGATTCCGCTGCCCACTGCGCTCGGAGCCTAGTGGGAGGAGCAAGCCCTTCCTAGAAGAGGGGCAAGGATCGCCAGTCAGCTGTCAGTAATGTGTTTTCCCTCTGCCAGAGCAACTGCTTCCTGCTGCTGCTGCCTGCTGCAGAGTTCCAGCTAGCAGGCTTAAACTCTAATCTGGGAAAGAATAATTGCTCTAACAGCCACTGAAAAGCTCTCTGCCCTTGCTTGGGATGGTGTTTCATGTGCTTCTTGTATGAAAAATTCACCCTGTAGTCACTGTTCTCTTTTACTGTAGCTCAGAATTTTGCTGTATTGAAATGGAAAGAGAGGAGGCTCAAAACCACTGAGCAGCTTGGCTATGGGAAGCTTACAAAGTTTGCATCTCTCTATTGATTAAACAAGTTGCAGGTACTGTGTTTAACAGTGCTGTTCTCCAAGGGGAAAAAAGAAAAGAGCTGTTGCAAAGATCAGTAACTCTTCCTTTCTCAAATTCATGAAGCAAAGTTAATCAGCATATTTTGCTTCTTAATTTAGTTATTTAAATGTTCAGTGGAGATAGATAAGATGAAAGAAAACTCAGGAGGACATCTGTCTGAGTACAAGATATTGATATAAATAGAGGCTGGGAAAAGTAGTTGTGAGTTTTCATTTTCTACTTCAGACATACCAGTCGGAACAGAACTGCAGGAAAAGCACTGCCATAAGCTCTTGCTGAGGAGAAACTGGGGCACAGCTCAGCACTGTTTGTTTTCATGTAGGTTTAGATAATAAAACACAGAAGGCTGAAAGGGAGATTTGATTTACTATTGTTCAGAAACCACGTTTTCTTGGTTTGCGAGTTTCAGCTGTCCCTATGCTTTTACTATAACTTTAGATATTTGCTTTTCTTTACATTTTTTTCCATCTGTATTTTCCATTTAGCATAATAAAAGGTTTAGAAGTCTAGAAGTGGAGGAAAAAAGTGAGTGGCTTGCTGCAAGAAAGCAGAGTCTCATTCATTTATTTTCCCATTGTTTGGCAGGTGGAAAGCACAGATTTACAGAGCTGAACTGGATCAGCTGAAGAAGTGGGGGAAGAGAAACAAAACAAGTACAGTACCAGTGAAAAGAGCTTCAGCTTTATCTTGCAGCATCACCACAGCAACCAGAGAACACGATCAGAAGAAAAGGCTAGAGCAGAGAAGGCGAAAGTGCGGCTCCTTACCTTTGGACAGAAGGCAGCAAGATCATTATGCAGAACAGAAGTGGGTATTTGATGGTTCTAGACAAACTGTGGCCAAGGGAAGTGTCCCGTCATTAACAGGAATGTGCCACAGCTCACGCACCGGAAAGGGGAGTGCCATGAGATCTGCTGAAGAGACTATTTCTGTGGCTGCATACCTCCATGGGTTTGCACCCTTGCTGGGACTCAATTAGGTGGCTGTAGGCATCGGGGATCATCAGGTACTGGCTAGTGACCTTTATTCCATTCGGGGTGTCCCTGGCACGAGGACTGAAAGGCAGCAGATCTTTTTGAGAGACGCCAAGAGAGTGAGCCAGTCTGCACCCGTCCCTTCTGTACCTGCCTGCTGTACCATGGGATGTCGGCAAAGCTCGGAGGAGAAAGAGGCAGCGCGGCGGTCGCGGAGGATTGACCGCCACCTGCGCTCTGAAAGCCAGCGACAACGGAGAGAGATAAAACTCCTCCTCCTGGGCACCAGCAATTCTGGGAAGAGCACTATCGTAAAGCAGATGAAAATCATTCACAGCGGTGGCTTTAACTTGGAGGCCTGTAAGGAATACAAACCTCTGATTATCTATAATGCAATTGACTCTCTCACACGGATCATTCGGGCTCTGGCCACCCTCAAGATAGAATTTCACAATCCTGACAGAGCGTACGATGCAGTGCAGCTTTTTGCCCTGACAGGCCCAGCTGAGAGCAAAGGGGAGATCACCCCGGAGCTGCTGGGGGTGATGAAGAGGCTGTGGGCAGACCCTGGCGTGCAGGAGTGTTTTTGCCGCTCCAACGAGTACCACCTGGAGGATAACGCTGCCTACTACCTGAACGACCTGGAACGCATCGCCGCCCTGGACTACATCCCCACGGTGGAAGATATTCTGAGGTCTCGGGACATGACCACAGGGATTGTAGAAAACAAGTTCACCTTCAAAGAGCTGACTTTCAAAATGGTGGATGTGGGTGGACAGAGATCTGAACGCAAAAAGTGGATCCACTGTTTCGAGGGGGTTACAGCAATAATTTTCTGTGTGGAGCTGAGTGGGTATGACTTGAAGCTGTATGAAGATAACCAAACAGTAAGTGCACCTTCTGCTCCTTGCTCTCTTCTCTTTCCTTTCTCCTTCATCAATACTTGGTCTTTTATCTCCCCCTCCTTCTTTCCCTCCCAAGGCAGTAATCCCCAGTGATTAGGAAAATCCAGAAGTTATGGTTCCTTCATTTGGATAGCTTTCCCCACTGGACAGAGTTAGTTATTTAATGTTACTTTTGGGAAATGGAGGCCCTTTTCACATGTCAGTCAATTTTTAATTTTTTTGGTGCCTTCAGCTAAAAGTTTCACATGGTTAACTGTTACTTCAAACACCACTTAAAAAGGTAGGCAGTAGTGACATCCTGGTGGACAGGGATGGTTCATTTGGACATCATGAGGTCCTGGGAAATGTCAAAGGTAAAATAACAGTAACAGTTTCCTCCCCGTTTTTTTCACAGAATTTTCAATAGGAATTTGGGATGAAATTAATTTTTAAAATTAATTAAACATGTTTTTTAATTAGTATGACATTTTTATATTTAAACTTTTCTTTGACTGTTTCTGGGTAAATGGCTAATTTGCCTTGTCCAAAGAACAGCCATTCCCATTTAATAGTCCTTAATGTTGTTAGCTTCTGGTTTTCACAGCATGCAAATACAGCAGCCATGGGAAATAGATGAATGCTTACAGATACACAAATGAATATTTGCTGCGACTTTCAAAGTGCCTGAATTAAGCTTCACAGGGATTTTACTTGAATTTTTTTTTGACAGCCTTGTAAAACATGCGGTTTAAGAGAAGGGATTTTGTGGGTAGGAATGCATGATGATCCCTTTTTGTTGGTATAGCTTATCACATATATAATATTTCCCTATTCTTATCTTCTGTAGTGACTTTACTGTTTATAAACAGCACTTCTGTTTTCTTCTCTGTACTATTCTGATGAGCCATTCCACTGTCCTGTGTGTGGACTTATCCTTCATTATCTGGAGATTCTTGTCTTGGCATTAGTGTCCTCTTATTGTAACAGATTTCTGTATCTGCATTTTGTTTAGTAGCCTCCTCTTGACATGACAGAAACATTGCCACTAATTATTTATCCTCATTTTCAGACATATTAGGAAAAGCATTTTACCTTAGACCCTGACTAGGAGTTTCTTGCAATACTTTGACTTTTCCTGCCTTACTGTTCTGATTTAAAAATCAAAAATAATTACCTGAAAGGGGGAAAAAATCAATATACCCTGAAAAATCCTTATGAGCATTGGTCCATACAGGAACAACAATAGTACCTGCATTGGTACATTACTGGACCTGCAACACTGAGACTGCCACTCATGAGAAAAGCCCTACAAGTGATGGAGTTGCAGAGTGTAAAATGCTTCCTGGTGTAGTATCTGTGGTGAAGAGAACTGCTAAATTAAACTAGGCTACTGCCAAACATAACTTACTGCTTGAGAGAGCATGTACGAATCTGGCTGATTTATAAACTGTGAAAGTTGAGCAAATGATCTGTATGAATATGAAAACTTCTGTGATCCTGTTGACAGAAGTGGAGAAATGCTCTGCATGAACTCTGTCTTTATGGAAGATGCGTTAAAATCATGATTGACAGATCTGGTAAGAAATGGGGGGAAAGCAGTTCTGCAGCCTGGGTGTTCTGATTATAGCTGAGTCGTGAAGTCTGCTGAGGGTGAGATTGTTGTAGTGACACCAGAGAGCAGAACAGGAGAACAAAAATGGTGCCTGAACTATTGGCTGCCTGGACAACTTTTCCTTCGTGTGACATTTTAAGTGACTAAGTTAAATTTATCCTGCCTGAAAACAACAGAAGGGGAAGGCTGACTTTTTCAGGGGCTTTTGTCTTTCTCCTGCTATGCTTTATTCTGGGTAACATCACTCCTAGGAACAAAATCACTGGAGGTGACAGTTTGTAGACCTGGACAAACCAATATTTTTGCTTGTTTGTTGAACATATGTGATATTTAGCTGTTTACTAAAGAGAAGGATAAATGAAGAATTACAGTTCACTTTTTTCCTTCACCTTGTAAGCTCTGTCACTCTGAAATAATATTTTTCCTGCTTATCTAGGGTTATTTGGGAAATATGATCTGTGTTTTCATTCCTACAGTATCTTGGGAGGTTTTCCCCCTACCTAATCTAATAAATATAGCTTTATCATTCCATGCACCATAGCTAGTTAGCATGACTCAACCACATAACAGCTGCCTCTTCTTTTGACACAGTTGCAAAATTGTAAAATATCTTTGGATAGCTATTGATTTATTGTATGATTATTATTCCTGACCAGCACTCTGAGAAGGCTGCCTTTAGTTTTTATATCCCATGCTGATTTCTTCTCTATTATGTCAAATAAATTACTGGTCTTGTTTTTCATGCTCCTTAGCAGCTGATTGACCCATTGTATCTTTTATTACATATTAAGATGCCATCTCTGGCCTTTGATAATGTTACATTATCGAGTAATAAGTTTTTTGCCTTCTTACATGTCGCATCCTGCACTTTGAAGGCACTACCCCTTAATATCTAAGTGTTTCATCTTTATTTCAATTTCTCTTTAAATCAATGTGTGCTAGAGAATGTCAAATAATCTGTACTCTCAGAAGTCACTGCTGCTGCCTGTTCCCATGGAAAGGATTCTTGGTTTCTTTGTGAGTGTCCCCACATGTCCAGCTCTGCCCTGCTGTACATTTCATGGATGGTTTTATTGTGTCCCCACGTGTCCAGCTCTGTCCTGCTGTACATTTCATGGATGGTTTTATTGTGTCCCCACATGTCCAGCTCTGCCCTGCTGTACATTTCATGGATGGTTTTATTGTGTCCCCACGTGTCCAGCTCTGTCCTGCTGTACATTTCATGGATGGTTTTATTGTGTCCCCACATGTCCAGCTCTGCCCTGCTGTACATTTCATGGATGGTTTTATTGTGTCCCCACGTGTCCAGCTCTGCCCTGCTGTACAATTCATGGATGGTTTTATTGTGTCCCCACGTGTCCAGCTCTGCCCTGCTGTACATTTCATGGATGGTTTTATTGTGTCCCCACATGTCCAGCTCTGCCCTGCTGTACATTTCATGGATGGTTTTATTGTGTCCCCACATGTCCAGCTCTGCCCTGCTGTACATTTCATGGATGGTTTTATTGTGTCCCCACATGTCCAGCTCTGCCCTGCTGTACATTTCATGGATGGTTTTATTGTGTCCCCACGTGTCCAGCTCTGCCCTGCTGTACATTTCATGGATGGTTTTATTGTGTCCCCACATGTCCAGCTCTGTCCTGCTGTACATTTCATGGATGGTTTTATTTCACAGCCTGTAGCTGCAACAGGCTTGGAGACTGAGAAACACTTCAAAGGTGCAATAATAAAGTACATAATAAACGGAGTTAAACACAGTTAAACTGTGTGCCTGAGGATTCCTGAGGTCAGTAGTCACAAGAGATTCACATGGTGCATGAGATACCAAAGTAAAGGTTGTGCAGGTCTAGAAGTGGCACTGCTTCAGTAATAACATCAATACAGATGTTAGAGGAAAACTGCTTGCAGGTAACAAGTAATTTTTATTCCCTTTCTTACAGCCATTGCAAATGAATATAAATATTAAATTTTAGGCTTTTTGGGGCTGTTTTTTTAGCATCTTGTTGAAAGGAAGATGCAGATGAAAAAGTCAGACTGCTGCAGCAAACAGTTCAGGTTGGAGTAGGCCTCATGCAACACTAATTGCTGGGGACCTAATCAAACCTCTAAATTATCTAATAATAATAACTGGGAAGCCTTCTGCCATATGTTAGTTGTATGAATTTTGAACAGAAATCCTGTTTCTGCCAGGATTTTTTTTATCAAGTAAACAACATTGGTAACAGTTTTTTCTTCCTCTTTTTTTTTTTCCCCCCTGAGGCCAAATACTTAAGGGGCTTATTTGCCTTTCCTGACAGTTCAGCTTTTTCAGTAATTCAGGGTATTAAAAATCCTTTCTGGCATGCAGCTCTTTTTCTCTTTTTCTGCAATGCTAATACTAACAGTTAGGACAGAGGGGAAATTGTGATCTGTGCACCCATAGCCTTTCTAGCACCTGTTATTACCAGTGGTAAAAGATCATGTCAGGAAACGCTTTTCTGACAAACAAAGCCAGAATCCTGGAATCTGGCTTTGGGAATCCTAAAATAAGATTGACCTACACTGTTACATTTTTTCATGAAGCTTTTCCGTTTCAAGACTTTTCCTAGTGAAGTTTGTGTGGGAGCAAAGCCTAGATGACTTCAGTGCTCATGTGTGTAATCTTTCAACACTGCCAATGAAATTCAACCATTTTTGCACTTAACAAAGTAATATATATTTAGTCTCTTACCCAAGATTAACTTTATATAGTAATGCATCACAATTCCAGCCTCAAGACTTGTATCCAAGCATGTACCTTCTAAAATATGTAAACAGCAGTAAAATAATGAATATACATAACAGGAAATGATTGATCAACTGTCAGTTTGCAGGTTTTTTACTAGGTGTTCTTTCAAGTCTGAAGATTTATTTTTGTTTACATTGTTCATTATGATTGTATGCTTCTTATGTGAATATTCTCCCATAGAACGCGTGGCACAGCAATTTTTCATGTTTTGGATTTGTTGCCATACCCTGGACTTTAAATTCTATGTAACTTCAGATACTAACAGTAACTTTATATGCAAATAATTCTGTCTGTAGGTTCACTAAATTATTTCCTCTAATTGGAAAAAAAAAGGAATAAATATGATAATGTGCCACACCATAGAATACAAAAACCAGACTCATTCTAATGGCATTGTATGATTGCAGGAAGATGCTGGTATCAGATTGTGAAAGCCTGGGAAGCTTTGCTGTGAGGCTTATCTATTTCATGTCAATAGACTAATCCCTAAGACAACCCTGTATTTAAACCTACAGATAAATATTTCTGTCACTGGAGAGCAGTAGAAGAAATTCACAGGGGCAAAACCAGAAAGACTTTACCAGTTTTGGAAAACCATGGCACAGAAGCAATGGACCTACTGGGCAGTATTTTCCTGCTTTGGTATCCAGGGCTGGTTGTCAGACTTACATCTGAATTAGATGACTGAATTTCCTGACTAGGTAACAGCAGGCATTGGCTAAAATCCTCCATGCCAAATGCCTGAGAGATGATGTAAGTCCCTGGTTTTGGTCTCTGTGGCTGGCTGTATTCAGAAGTCCTAGACTAGGTAAGGTGTTTTGCTGTGATTTTTAAATGAATTCCAAGCATTACAACACTAAGGCAAATGTAAAACATTGAGGCATCAGGAGTGGCAGAATGCTCCTAAATATCCTATGGACTTCAGGCTCAGAATAGTTCTTAGGTGGAAAGCCATGGGTACTGACAGATGAATAAATAGAACTGAAGTTAAAATCTCAGTGATCCAATAATGCTGCTGCTCTTCAAACTTTAAAAGAAGGAAAAAAACCCCAAGCAAACCCCAGGTGAATTCCAGGAATGCCTGCCAGTGCAGAGGCAGTAAAGGTTGCTCTGGAACTGCAGGCTTAAAGCACCAGCAGTGTAGTACACATGAACACAAGGCACCTGTCAAGCACTGGGGAATTGGAATGAGTCAGAAAGCCACAGCCCCTGCCAGGCAGAGGAGCTGATCATACAGCCTGGATAATGTCACTTGGATAAAGAATCAGGCTGTGAAGGAAAGAACTGAATGTCTCTGCTCTCTCAATGGAGGTGGAAAGCCATGAACATCTCAAATACACTGTATAGGAAAGAGCCAGGTGAAACTGGTGAACTGCTTCTAGCAAGCAAGGAGTTAGAAGAGGAATGCACCAGAGCAATACAGGGCTCTGTGACAGCATATTGTCATCTTCATGTGCAGCTCTCTAGGTGACTCTATTGCAAATCCTGTCCTTAAAAGCAAGCTGTAAATTTACCCTCAAAGAATGCCTTGAACAGTAAGGAATGCCACATCATTTTAGGGCTTGAGGCCTGTGTGACAAGCCTGGCCTAGCCTTATGGAAAATATGTTTCTTGGACATGTTGAGGTTTAATCTTCAGAAGTTAATTAGATTCTCTGAAATTTAATGCATATGAAGTAGAGTGGTACAATTCAGGCAATCAGTTTTACTTCTTTGTGATGAAAATATGTAGTTTTTAATGCAAAGATACTAATAAACTAAGCAACTTTTAAAAGACATATGAGAAATATTGATCATATAGATGTGGCTTGGAAATTCACTTGACTGCAGTATAAGGGGTCAAGATCCCACTGAAGCCCAATGCCACAAAAAGAATAATGTGGTTTGAGTTTAGAAACTTGGAATCTATCTAGTGGGTAGAGAAGTGTTGATATAAACTCTCATAATTCTGTATATTGTCTGCTTAACAATCAGTGAGTAGAAAAGTGCCAACATAAAAAAAAAAAGGAAAATTCCATCCTGGTCTAGAAAAACAGCTACTCTGGGTTATTTTTGTAGGTGTAGAAGCTGTAACAACTCTCTGTGGTAGGCCAACCCTGGACAGAGTAGTGGAGTCCAATTAGCCCTAAAAACCAGCAGAAATGCTGCAACAAAGGAGGATCCTTGCTGTTAATACAGCTTCAGAGGGAGTTTTGGTGGGGGTGGATTTTTCAGAACTTTCTTCCATTGTTACAAGTCAGTAATTTAGATTGCAGGTCAAATCAACAACCTCGTCAGGCCAGCATTGGCCATGAACTGGTCCCTGAGCATTCTTGTTCTTGGAGGGCTACAGGATTCATCATGTTCTCTTTTTCAAAATTTACTTTTGTCTAGTGCCTTTACACTTATATCCTTACAGGATAATCATCCTAATAACCTTTTATACCAATCACTGGCTGAGCAGTCTGGCTGAGTTAGCCCTGGTAAAAGGAGCCATTCTAGGCCCTGACAGAAAATATAGATATCTGTTATAGGCTGTTGCAAGAGGTGGTCAGTTTTATTTAAGCTATAGAGTTTTGTAAATCCAAACATTTTATCACCAAAACATACCTAGAAATATTCTCCTGGGGCAGTTTGAAGCAGCACTGAATCTAGACTAGAGCCTTTTCAGATAGAACTTTCTTTGTTCCTTGTTTTTTTGCATAAAAATATTCTGTGTATGCAAAATTCTTACCCAACTTGAAACTCATTTTGCTTGTTTCCTTTGTAAGGATCATTAGTGACTACTCTCTGGCAATTCTGCAAAATCCCTGAATTGAATTACTTACATGAATTTTAAAAAATCTCTGTGACTTGGCATACAGCTGAAATGAATTCTAATTCTGCTATATTGTTGTCTTAAGCTGGCCTGTGTCCATGGCATGTATTAATGTAGTGTTATCTGTTACTATAGTTACTCCTGTCATTAACTAAGGTATTAAATAAGCTTGGGCATTAAACAGATCCTATACACTTGCAGAGATTCAGTAATTTGCCCTTGTTGCTGCACTTTTACTGCTTTTTTTTTTTTTTTTTTGATTGTGTGCTGCCAAGACTGAGTACGTATGCCTGTATCTTGGGAAAGATTTCTGAACATCAAAATGCATTTTTTGAAAGCTATTAATACACTCAGTTAAACTTTTAACTTGTCAACCAATGACAGTGTCCCCTGATTATACTTCAAAATTAGCAGACAATGAATAACTCCTCTACTCCAATTAATTCAGCTCTCTAACTCCTGTCACTTATTTTTTAGATATTTATGCTTGATACTGTCCTTTCTTTCCATTATTAGGCTGATTGAGACAACTTGCTTTCAAAATACACAGTCCACTTACTCTCTGTGTACTTTTTCTCATGATTTACTGACTGGCCAGATTTTACTTTGCTGATAGGAACAAACTCCCAGCCATTTCCCATCAGTAATAATAAACTGTTGATAATAGTTTAAGCCAATTTAGCATAAAATGAGAAGAAAGAATCCTTCAGTCTCTCATTTATGGGGAGGAAGCTTGTGCCTAAAGTGATTTTGTAGGAGGCCATGGTGGTGTTTCAGATGTGCTGCACCTCCTCCAGGCCCCTCAGGTCCCCAGCCTGATGTTTTCTCCCTCTGCTCTTTCCCTGCCAGCACAGCCCTGGGTGTCACAGCTGCTGGCAATGCCTTCAGCCTGGTCCTGCCAAAGCTCCCAGTGCTTCCAGCAGCCTGAGCTTTCCCACTGAGCTTATTTCCATTAATATTTCCCCAGATCACTTGGAATTCTGCTGCTGTAAATGTTAATGCAGTAGCACCCTGGTAATACTGATGAGGGATGTCATTGGACTTGTCAGAGTACACTAATTTTTATAAAGCCTGTAATGATAGTGTGCATCCTCCTGGCAGTGCTACAGAGAGGGATGGCTCCAACAGGAGCTTGCTGTTCTTCAGAGATAAAATCAAAGTAGGAATTAGAAAGAAAGAAAGAAATAACCCCTCAACAACCCACACATGAAAAAAGGGAAAAAAAAATCCAACTGAATTGGAAATGTGAGAGGTTAACAAAGGAGGTTAAAGATATGTTAAAAAATAAAATGAAAGTTGACAAGAGTAAATGCTTTGTGGCTGTGCCTAAAATGTCCTGGAGGCAGTGTTCTGCAGAGCATGTGGCTGTCATTGCTATCCAGCAATCCAGACTGAGACTTAGAGCATTTCAAAAGGTTTCAAAAGGTTAATTAGTTCTGTAGAGCTAAAAAAATGTGAAGTACCTGCTTAGTGTATAAATACCTGAAGGAGCAAAAAATGCTCAGTATTTAAAGAAATACATAATCTAACAGAGAAAGGCAAAGAACAACTGGCTGGAAGTTAGGACAGATAAATACTGACTTGAAATAGTGGGGGATTTAATTCTCTCTAATGAGAGATTATATCAACACTTCTACCTACTAGGTGGATTCCAGGTTTCTAAACACATTGTTTTAGGAAAGAGGCTGAACCAACTTTTCTCTGGCAGCTCAGGCTGATCCAGGTGGCAGCAGAGACATACAGGTTATTGATGGGTCAGAAACCATGGAAAAGCCTGAGAATGGTCATGAGTAGGAACAGTGCCCAGAAGGTGGTGGGGTCAGTAGCTCAACTGGAGAGCATCTACACCAACACCCACAGCATGGGCAGCAAACCAGGGAGCTGGAAGGCCCTGCACAGCAGGAAGAATGACAGAGCTGCCATCCCAGAAATGCACAGCAGGAAGAATGACAGAGCTGCCATCCCAGAAATGCACAGCAGGAAAAATGACAGAGCTGCCATCCCAGAAATGAGGGGGGATGACTGGCACCACTGGAGGGCTGCAATGGGTGGCCAGAAACTGCAGAAGGAGCAGGAGAGCTGGTGGCTGATGTGCTGCTTGCAGGCTGCCCTGGCACTGCAGTCACAGCTGAGTTTGTCATGCTCAGACAGCCAGGAGGGAGCTCAGCAGAACTGCCACCTCCCACTGGGCCTGTTGAGGAGACTGGCTGTCCCTTGAGGGGACAGTCCTAGGCCAGGAAAGCTGGACATCCTTCAGGAAGGAAATTTTAAAGGCACAGGAGCAGGACAGGCTGTCCCCCTGTGCTAACAGATGAGCCACTGGGGGAGAACTTGTCTGGGAAACCTGGCTGCTCCTGGCTTGGATGGGTGTAGTGGCTTAACTGAGTCCTGGAAAATATAAAACTAGATGATGAAAGTCCTTCTATTTATATCATCATACATGGAGCTTAATAGTTAAAATATTTGTTTTACTGAAGAGGAAGTATTGGGAAATTGTACAGAATTCCAACAGATTATATCATAGATGCTGATTTCATTTTATTGATAGTAGTTTTCAAACAACAAAATGAATTAAAATATTGCTACCACTGATTTTAATATGAGCAAAACCAGGCTCCAGATTTTAATTCTTTGTATTTTGCTTTCCTGATTAATACTTCTGTATTTCTGTGCTCTTTGCATTCATTATTTGCTATGAGGAAATTGCTAATTTTTATTAGTATGAATTTTCTTTATTAATACTGCACATTCTCAATTGTTTCCTTTATTGGTAAATAGATCCTGGATGATATCTTGCTTTCTGACTCATGAAGCTGACTTTCTTATAGAGAAATCAGTTTTATATGCAATTTGTTGTACTGCTCAATGTACAGGTACAATGGGAAGGTATTTAAATAATGTAAATAATGTAAATAGCTTCCCAGTGTAAATAGGGAAGCTCTTGTACAATATCAGAGAGAAGTGAGGCGCTGTACAGCTAAAAAATACAGAAGAAAAAAGTCTGGCTTTCCCCAGTTTGACTTTTCAATCATTCTCCCTCATCAATATAATTATTTTCATGAATAATTCATCCCCAATCTGTAATACCACTCTATCACTTTTTGAAGTTGACACAGCTCAATAACAGCTCCTGCTGAAAGGGCATCAGTCACACAGCAGGGCAATGTCAAGTGAGGTGCAGCTGGCCAGCAAAGAGAAGATGAGTTAGAAGATAAACTCTTGGCTCACCTACATATTATGTATTGAATTTACAGGCCATGCTGCTAGATTGCTTTATTGCTTGGTATCTGAAGTCTTTCCCACCCATAAACCTCTGAAAAAAATCTTCGGGTTTTTTCATTTTTTATCCCACTTACAAGAATCATTATTAGGTTAAAGATGGCATAAATTAGTTTTCAATTTTGCACTAGAGGCAGAAAATGTTTTTAACATTTATGCAGTAGTATTTTTGCTGAGGAGCCCTGTCCCATGTTTTGAGGTTTTTTGCTCCAAAGTAGCCAGCATCTATCTTGAATGGAAGGTAATTGGGAGTGATTAGTTAGAGATTTAGTTGAAAATGATTCTGAATATGGATTTTACAGATGGTGTGATTTCAGTTAGTTGCAGGTTCTACTTCATGTGAAGATTTTAGAGAAATTATAACCTTTTTTCCTCGAGGGCTTTTTCAAGGTGCCTTCTCAGTTGGCCTTACACAAAGGATTCTAGGGCATGCTCATTAAGAAGTGACCAGAGTTTTCTGGAACAGCTTGAAAATGCTTTTGTAATTCCACTCTTTTCTCTATTATGGAGATGATTATCCTCTGAACAATAGGGAAATTACATGAATATCTAAAAGTGCAAGCTGGAAACCAACAGGTTTTCTATGGTAATAAATCCTGGATATAAAATACCTCCAGTGTTCTTAAAATTCAGTGGTAAAGTGGTATCTGTGTCATACAGCTCTGTGGGATCTCAGCACATCGTTCCCGATGTCCAGAGATGCCAGGAGAACCCTTGGGGGTCTCGAAAATCCTGGAATGTTGCCAAGAGTGTTTGGTGGCTTGATTTTGATCCATCCACAGAAGTGACAAGAATTTGAGGACATGAGAATCACTTTAGAGTGAAGGGTGTAAAAGGGACACATTTAGAAGGGTGAAATATAGACTTTAAGGTTTTTGGTACAGGGGGGTTATGGAGACAAGATGGAGGGATCAGGACGTGTCTTGTCCTTCTTCTTTCTTCTTCTTGTCCTCCATCTCCTGTGGTGATGTTGGCACTTGGGGATTGGTTTATGGTGAAGGTGCACTTGCTAACATGGGTGAAAAGTATTGGGAAATAAAGGTAAATATCATGTACATAGATTTTAGTATAAAAAGACATGACCGCCCCGTGGGTGGTCAGAGTGCCCTTGGCTGCCTTGCAGATCAGACCTCTGTTGGGCAGACAGAAAATTTTGTAGATAAGAAACAATAAACAATCTGAAGACGGAAAAGCTGAAGAGTCCAGACTTGTCCTTTGAAAGGCGTGCCACCCAAGAACCACCCTACCCGTGTCGGGGCAGAGACAGACAGCCGAACCAGACACAGCTCTGATTAGGGCATGGGGCATTTCTGGTGAGAGAAATAAGATAAGTTCTTCAAAACTGGAAGTGTCAGATGATGACAAATGCACCTTCCAGAAAGAATGATTGAGCCACCGCTGTCTAAATCTCTAATGTATCCTCAGAGGATCTTTCCCTCAGTAGCTGTTCCGTGTCCTGCTGCTCCCTCTCGCTGCTCAGCAGATGACAAATCCTCCTCCAAGTCCCTGCTGCTCCTTTGGATGCGCTCCCCTTGGTTCAGGGCTGGCATTTATGTCCCACATTGCTGTGCCAGGAGCCAGTCCCCAGAGCTCAGCCTGAATGGCAGCATCAGAATACAGAATTGTGTAGGATTGGTTTGTAAATGTTACTTAGTAAACTTTATAGATGCAGTCAAAAGAGCATATCTGCAGTGATTCTACAACAATTCCTAAACTTCTCCATATTATAATGCTTTTCTGTGGTAGAGCAGGGGACATGAGGGGTTTATTTCTTGATTGTTCTATCAATTTGCATCAGTGGCTTAATCTTCCTTGTCTGTCCTGCTTTTCTCAGTTCCAGATGTGTATGGCTTATAAAAAAGGTGTTTTTTGAAAGAGATACCTCTTCAGACACTTTTTTAGCATAAAAATGTCCCAGAATATTTGTTGCACGCAGAGCTTGGATAATTGGTTTAGCAGACTGGCATACTACCCTTGTTTGAATGTCTTTCAAAAATAGGATTTACCAACAAACATGGCAGAAGTCAGGCTGATTTTATAGCTAAAGACAATAAACATTTGGATAGATCTTCATCAGTATGCACTGGTCATCTGCCTTATGATTTGCAAGTTTTTTTGAGAGTAACTTCATGCAAACAAGTCAATACAACATTCTTGACTTCCATTATTAAAAGGGACAGTATTTTGACATACTGAAGTGTTTATTTTCATAGACTTATATTTTAAAAATACTTTTATTCTTGGAAAATGAAAACCACACCAAGTCTCTATGCAGTAAATGTTCTATCAGCAAGCTTTTAAATTATACATCTATTTACTGTTTATTTTTCATAAATTTATAAAGCTGCCTTTATATTACATACTGTACTCCATTCTCCTTGAGGATCAAATACTGCAGTGGAATCTGCCCCTACAATGGTGTTTTAAGGACTAGAGTTTATATTTTGAATCATAAAACAGATTTCCTAGAATATAAATGCTTATTTATACTACTAGGATAATTTTAGTAGTGCTCAAGTTTCAAATCTCTATAATGAGTAAACAACCAAAATAATTTTTCTGAATAAGATTCATTAATAAAAATATAGATAAGCCAGTGCATTTCCTGCTTCCAATTAGATCTTCTAAGATTAAAAGAATATTGAGGTTTTATTGTTATTTTAGAATATTCAATGTACTCAAGAGCTCAAATCTATGAGAACCTTTCTTAAAGGGTTAAATTTTAATTTTGTATCAGAAATTCTACTTGCAATATCTGAAAGGAATTAGCAGCTTATACAGGTAAGATTTTAAAATTTAATTAAATAGTTTGGAGTTGTGCAATATTTTTGTCAGTTAACAAAAGTAATTCTGTAAGCTTAGATCATCTTCTCTTTCCTTGAGAAAGGGTTCAACTTCTAATAGCACAACCTTAGCAGCATTTGATTTTGCATTGGTCTGGGAAACCTTGCATTGCATTCCTGCCTTCTCTGCAGGTCAGGTTTGTCCTGCCTATCCCTTTTCCTAGCACTGTGAGGAATTTATTCTGGGCCTGTTCTCTCCAGAATGCATTGGCTTACACACATGATCATTTACAGACAAGAACCCTGAATGTGACTGCCTGCTTCAGCAATACAGCATCTGTCATTTAAACCATCTCTTTATCCCTTTTTATGAATATTTTAATGCCAAGAATATAAGCACACTTCTGTGCTATTTCCATGGAAACCTGAAGAGGGGCTTGAAATGAATGCAGTGCAAAACAGAAGTTGGAGGAGCAGGCATCTCGGATTCCCTCTCTGTGCTTAGGACACATTCAGGAGTCACTGGACAAAATGATTTTCTGTTATAACCGGGTACAAAATTAATTACAGTATTTCTGACCTAATATTTAAACACTAAGTGGAAAATAGGAAAGCAGTCCACAACCCAAGAGCTTTTATCCTTTTAATGGATTGAATAGAAAATCAGTCTACAGTTCCTTAAGAAATCTGAGAAATGGACAAGTGATAAGCAGATAAATGCAAATAAATGAAATCCCTTCCAGCCTGCAAAAGCTGGTAACTTGGTTAGTTTTCCTCCTTGTTTCCTCTGTTATGAGTAATTCTCAGAATGTCCCTTTCTTGATTCAATCCTAGATCTAACAATTAAGAGTCCTCCAACCAGACAGGAGTTATTTTACAGAGACAACACCAAAAGTTAATTTGTTGCAAAAGAAATCAGGCAGGCTGCCAAGGCTACTGCATTGTTACTCACATGGAGTAAACATTAAAAAAAAAAAAAAGTTGGTATTTAAAAAAAAAGTTAGTAAGCATTAAAAAAAAAGTAGTTCTGTAATATCAGAAATAATCAAATGTTCAACTAGCTTCTCTTTTCCCTTCCCTGTTGCTCTGTTCTGTTGTCCACCTTGTCATTACTGCACCAGCACTTCCTTGGTTCCCCTGTGACCCCACCAGGACCAGCTGGAGGCCATGGCCATGTTTGTGCAATGAGTGTTTGTGTTTCCATTGTCTCTGGGGCAGGAGAGTCCCACGAGCCACCTCCTTGTGTAACTCAGGCCCAGCACATCTGACAGCCCTCCTGATCTCAGCTATCAGTTTCAGCTGCAATTATTAGATGGCAAGAGAAAATAAATATTGTGATGTGTTAGATGTATGCAATCCCACAGTTTAAGGAAAAACAATCTGGTCTCACTGAAATTCACACACACAATCAACAATAAAGTTGGGTGATGGATGTACAAAAGGCACAGCCCTATCTTCTAGCACTGCAAATTCTAGGATTAAAGTACCACAAGAGCTTTTCCCAGTGTAGGAGAGAAGGAATTTTAGAATAATACAAGAAGATCCATTTAGAAGCTGCCACAGCCAAGATTCTTTCTCTGATACCTGGAGAGACCCTTAAAACCACCAAAATGACTCTTACTGTACTAAACGAGTCATGAGGAAGCTGGGGACAGAAGACCATAAATCTGCCTTTCTGCAAATGGTGAAATGTATGGTGATTTAAAGAAAATGATTCATTTGCAGGGAAACAAATCTTTTCAACCATTATTATAAAAGAAAAACAATTAAGAATTACATTATTTTAACAAGATCTTTATATTTCAGATGGCACAGCCAAGGTCTCAGAGGTGATGAGTTTTTTTCCTAATTCCTTTGCAAGTTTGAATTATTTTAAACTGTGCAAATCTCTGTGCTAATATGAATGGTACAAACCATTATTATGGAGATCTGCTCAGGCTCTAATGGTACAAAATTATATAAGCACTGTTTCTCATCTGGAATGTACAAGTCAGAGGAGGAAACAGCACTGGAAGAGTGAGGAGGTTGGGAGTAAGTTTGAATTGTGAAGCTTTGTGGGTTGAGGATGAGGTGGAGAGGAGTTTAAGTGCTCTGGTGCAATCAAACAATCAAGAGTTAGTAAATGGGAGAATGTTGTTGTAACTTTATTTTGACTGTCTTGTTTATTTTGATTCCAACTTTATATTGATGATGGGTTTTTTCCACAGATTTTATGCCTCTTTCAATGAATGCAATGATTTTTCTGTGATTAATGGGGCTCATGTGATAAATAAGACTGCAGGAACACTGCCATCATCTCTAGAGAGGGAGGAAAATGTGAAATGAATGGAGCATAGGGTAACAGGAAAGCAGAAATTTCATGTGGCTAAAGCAGTGGAACACTACTGAAAAACTGTACTAGAACCTGGCATAGGTCCACCTTCCTTTTTAGTTCCAAATGTGTTTATTAAATGACAATTTTATTAGGTAATCCCACATTCTTCCTTACTTTTCTCAAAGGAACCTAATTTGAGATGCTGTGATTTGATTTTTAGTAGGTCTGATTATTCAGAGCTACACCAGATATCACTGATATCTTGAAAAACCCATTAATCTTTGTTAAATACATTAATATATGTGCTGAAAACTTATGTTCTAGAAAATTAGATTGGGTGTCTAGAATTACTGGGTTCCTTCTAACTATAATTTCTCATTGTATAGATTGTTTCTTCCCTATAATTTCTCATTGTATAGATTGTTTCATTCCCTATTTATAAGTTCCTTTCAACAGCACCTCTTGATCTGACAACATGCTGTGGAAACAAATGTAGTCAATGAAATATTCAGATACAATAATTATAAGCTTGAGAAGAAACCAGTAATTCTGGTTTTTGAGCAGTTCATAAACAGCAAGTCTACAGCAAAGCATGAATCTATAAATTGAGCTGTGACTCTAAAGACAAATATTGACTATCACAGGACATTGTCCATCTTGCAAGTTGAATGAGACAGAGCTCAGTGAAGAGAAAATGTGTTCCTGTAACCTGAGACCACAACATCAGAGTGTTTGGGGTTTTCTTAAATACAGTCCTGATTGAACAAAACTATTTTTACTTCTTTGTAGCCCAAGAGATTAGAATTTCCATCTCAAATATGAGAGAAGCATTTTTACAGCCAACATCACCATTTCTTTCATTCTTCTCCAGTTGCCCTGAAATAACTTCATAGAAATTATCTCTTGAAACTGATTTGTTCTGAATCCCACTAATGTTCCTTAAAACCAGAAGAATTTATGGAGAGTGAAGACAAGATTCTCCATGATGCCAAACATGCTGCTTTTGCACTCTTAGTACTTTTCTCAGCTTATGCAAAAAAGCCAAGATCAGACCCAGATTCAGACCCTCTGCTTTGCAGTTCCCTTCAGCTTTCTTCCTCTTGCCTTTCCATTCTTGACTCTGAACACCGACCTTTGTGCCCCTCAGCCTTTGTTTCTTCCAGGTTAGTAGGAGGCACCCTCAGAACCCCCACAATGGGAGGAACTTTGTTAGAATTACGTGCAAGGCTGCTAAAAATACCCACTTGCCCCTGCTCCCTTGATCCTGCAAGGTGGACAGGCTACAAAGGGAATGCAGCTGTTGTTCCCACAAGAGCTCTTGCTGTGCTAAGCTCTGCGAGCATCCTACCCAAAATATCTTCAAAGGTGCAATACAACAAGAAGCCAGTCTGCTGCAAGGATTTCAGCTGCTGTGAGGGGAAGATGCATCCCTCTCCACATGTCCCACAGTCTGAGAAATGGTTTCAGGGTTTGTGAGATTTTTTTTTCCCCTGCAGTGAATTTCTCAGTATGAAGGGCCCTTTACCTTTTTTGTGGAAATAGGCTGCTTTTATTGTTCAGATACTACTGAAGAATGAAACGACTGGCCAACTTATTCTGGTGAAAACTGGTTCAGCATCAATGTGAACCAGTCTCTCTCTCTTTCTTTGTCTGTCTGTCTATCTTTCTGTCATTTAAACACTCCAGCATTGGACAATGCAAATTACTAGAGGTCAGTACTTCTGGTGCCAAGAGCTTTTGCCTACCTTTCAATGAGAAGCACTCACTGCTTCAAGTGATGGTGAAGTGTGTGAAACAAACTTTTTCTAAGCTGGGCAAGACTAATGGGAAAGGCAAAATTGCCTGGGAACTGAAGAGATTTCACATGGGTTACATAAAGGAGAAATTTTCACCACCAGGGAAATAAACAACTGATTTCTGCCCAAGGATGAGCTGTTCTGACAGCCAAAACACCCAGAGCAGCTGTACTAGGTCACAGCCAGTACCTGCAGCAGTCTGTGGCTGACTGTGGGCAACAATGGACATTTAGGAAAATTAGGGAACAGATCAAGCATCCGCTGATGTTTCCTGCAATTTACCCTCCCAGGTAACTGAACAGCAGATTGCATCAACATCTCTTTGTTTAAGTGCCCTTTTAATTTAATTGCTTCTTGAACCCAATTACATTTTTTGACTTTTACTATTATCATTATGATTCTCTAACATCTCATGACAGAGTTTTACATTTAATTATGCACTGTATGGAAGGAATACTTGTCTGCTGTCAGATAAATGAATTGGATGTTTCTTACTTCTTGCATTGTAAGAAATGCTGAAAAACTAATCTGCTATTCAACATTTCCATACCATTCATGGTTTTATGAGCTCTGATGTGTTCTCCCTCAGCTATTTATTTTTTCCAGATTGAAAAGAACTCATTTATTTAAATTCATATGATAGTCACTCCATGCTTATGATAATTCTTGCTGGTTTTCTGTTTTCTAATGCTACTGTTACAAATGACTCCTCATCTTACATCTTTCATAAAGATCCAGATAGTCTTGTTTGAAAGCTGGGCTTGAGTGTGTTGAAATGAAACCCTACTTATTTGGTAAGTGCTCTTTTCTTTATATCATATGGGTATTTTCTCCAGAGAAAGGGCATTCACAGGCACGAGATTTTGCAATCTGTCCCAGTGCCATTTTAAAAAGAAATAGTAATTTCCTTTTATGTGGTCAATGTCTTGTTTTACTTCAATTAGGCAATTGTCAGAAAGCAATATTCACCCTATTAATGCCCTTTCCCACCCTGCAAGGTATTAGAAAAATGCCCATTTCAAAGAAGGTGCAATGAAAAGCATTCTTTCTTTACACAGACAGTATCAGCAAAAGCTTGGATTATGAATAAACTGTACAAAAGTAGGTTAGTCAGTAGCCTGAAAGAGTGAATAAACATTTTTCACTTGTGTATTCCTGTGTAGTTCTCTTGCAGATTTCTGCACTATTTCAATACCTTAAGGGCCATTCCAAGGACCAGAGAGCATCAAAGAACAGAAAAGAGTAAACCCTGGACGTTCCAGAAAGGCCACAACTCCATTCATTAACTCTTTCCTTTTCATCCTGCCTCAACAACTGGATAGTGACTCTTTCCAGCAAAGGACAGCCCTTGTGCTTGAATTCATCTCTTTGGGAGGCAAACTTTGAGACTGTGTGTGTGACATTGACTTCTTATTTATGCATCAACTATAAATATGTTCTAACATTGCATGGAATTACAGAAATGTAGGCTGGATGTGATCCCTGAAGGTCTGGACTACTGCCAGCAGTAAATCAGGCCAGCTATGGCTTTATCAGTTAGTTGAGTGAAAATCCTCTATGGATGCAGATTTCACAAAACTCAGCAAATTGTTGCAGAGCTGTGCTGGTCTTCTAGAGAAAATCTAACATCTAATCTGAACCTCCCAAACTTCACTTCATGTTCATTGCTGCTTATTCTTTGCTCTAATACTGTTGGGAAGGAAGAGTTCTGTGTCACCTTTACTTCAAGTAGTTGTAGGCTGACACCCTTAGGCCAGCCCAAACAAGCTCAGCTCCCTCAGCTTCTCCTTGAAGGTCACTGCAGAGTTAAGTTCTGTTTTCTGGGTAGATGCAGACTGGAAATGAGGATGACATTATTAACTGTGAAGGTGGTGAGCCCTGGGACAGGTTGCCTGGAGAAGCTGTGGATGCCCCATTCCTGGATGGGGAATCTGGATGGGACTCTGAGCAACCTGGTCTAGCAGAGTGGCCCTGCCATGGCAGGAGCTGAACTAGGTGACCTTAAAGGTCCCTTTCAACCTAAACCATTCTGTGATTCTATCAATGTCTACACACAGAAGGCTGATAGAAGTTTAAGGCTCTCAAAGGAGGACAGTCAAGTCCTGGACCACTTTATGTGTAAAAATATGCAGTATTTCAGCTGTGTGGAATATATGCTTGAATGTTCCTTTTGCCCTTGAGCTAAGTAAGCAATCTAAAGACCTGGAAGAAAACAAAACCAAAAAACCCACCCCACTTGAAACCACTGAGTAAGTGTTGAAAGCAAATTATTATTACCAGGAATAGAAAAGCTGGACTCTATTACCATATAAAAAGCTCAATCTAACGATAAAACATCCAGGTATTTACAATTGAAATATGAATTTTAATGACACTTTGAATATATTTTCAAGACCTGTGACATTTTAAATGAATATGCTTTTACCAAGAAAATGTTTTTAAGCTAGTTTTTTGCTAACTTCCAGAAATATGCAGTTTGCCTGGGATACTGTACAATGCTTAAAAAACTCCACCCCCCAAAGAAAACATAAGTATTGTATGCTACAAATTTACTTCTTAGAATGACATGAAGATCCTAATTTGTACTCAGGAAATCTTAATTTGCTGGCACTGTGAAAGACCCTGGAGATTTGTTTTTCTATTCCCTTTATGGGATGTTTGCCCTCTTAGTACTGCTTGTGCCCCAAAATGATCCAAGAGGAGCAGAGCACATGCACTCATAAGGCAGCAGCCAGAGGCTTCTGCACAAATGAAACGTGGCTGACTTGGGGCAGTAAAAGCAGAGTGTTAACAGTTGTTTGCTGAGCAACTGAAACACACCAAGCCCTCCCTGAGGGATAAAAACCAAGCTATTGGCCATTTTGTGATTCTCTTGGGTACTCTTACTGCAGGACTGGCAGCACTGCCCTGCCTGGACACTGGCTGGGAGATGTGGAGGTTTTATTCTGCTGGCCCATTGAGACATTCAGTTTCTTTTGTCAGCTGCAGCAGCATTACTTGTGCCAATCTATCCCTATTACTGCTTCCCAGAAATGTTGACTCATGTGGCTGTTCTCTCAGGCACAGGACCAATACTGACTGCCCCATATTTCTATTTTCTTGAACATACCTTTTTCTAGAACTTTCCTCTGGACTTGCAATTCTCTTATGGGTAATGATAAATATAACACCTATCACATGCCTATTTTGTGACTTCTAAATATAATTTTCCTGTACTTCAGCTTACTTAAAAGATATGTATAGCCAGTCACAAGCAATAAATCAGTCTATGAGTATTTCTCCATTTCTGTTTTGTCCCTTTTCTTGTTTGTGGAACAGCCTTTAATACTCTGGCCAGACATAGAGGAGTAAGTAGCCTTTATCTGGATTTTCTAGCGTTTCTATGGAGTGATGAATGTCCCACCCTTTCTGACCCTTGAATTCAGTAACCTTTTCACTGTTCTTCTAAGAGTTTTCTATATATCCTTTCTTTAAATTCCCTTTCATTTATAGGTGCCAGCAGAAGCACCTGTTGTCCTGCTCCTTTGCTTGGAAATCCCCTGGCTCAAAAATCTAATCCTCCAGTCAGGAAATTTAATCAAACTTCTCTGTCAGCTCAGCTTCCTTCACTACAACCATAGCTTGGTGTCAGACTGTACTTAGTAGGATTAACAATTCTGCATTGTTCCTGATCTAGGAATATAAAATAGTTTTGGTATGTAGTATTAAAGATTGCTTTACCCCAGCCTGTCTCTGGCACAAGTATTACTTGTGTGTAACAACTACACAGCAATGTTTAAGTGAGTGTGCACTCCTAAGACATGACTGCTGCAGGGTGAAAAGTGTCAGGGATTAATTTTCAAAGGCAAATGTTGAGGACTCTGTTAAAGTAATATTCCCAATTAAATCTGCTTTGTGTGGTTTAGTCCAGAGTAAGCCTTAGTAACACTGCAGGGTTTTCTCAGTCCCAGAGAACATACATGATGAAATATTCATGATGTTGTTCATTGTCATCCCATACAATAGCCAAGCCTAAAGGTCCTCTTGTAATTCCCATTCACACTGCCAGGTTCAGTTATCATCTACAGAGTTCTATGTAAAGACAATAGCAATATTCAACAGGAACCACCATGGGACACTGTATGTATGCTGCACTACCACTTTGTAAGGTCTATTTTCCCTTGCTTCTCTGAAAAAGAGGCATCAAATACTGACTACTGCCTCCTCTACCACTTCTACATTTGCATGTAAAAACTGTAAGTATGAACAATTACAGGACATTACCTTTAACATAAAGTAGAATTAATTTGGTAGCTTACAAATTTTGTTTGCTAATATATAGTTTCCTCCTGATTTGAGAATGAATCTGATTTTAAAAAATTCAAAACAAACTTGTTTCATGCTTTATAAATTTTTTTGCCTTCTCAATATAAATAGATATCTCCCTATCAAAATCACACAAAATTTCTTCAGGGCTCCACTTCATAATACATATGTTTCTCAGCCTTCTATAAGCTCATTTCATAGCAGAGATTCAATATTCCTCCAATATAAAACCTTTTGCCATCCCTTTCAATTTCCTTTCATTGTGGTGGCATAAACTAACACACTATATTAGGTTTTCATCTTTCTACACTTCACAGTCCTCCATGCAGGACACTGAAAGGCATTTTGGTAGGAAGGACATAAATGGGGGGCACGTGCATGCATGGATCTGTGTGATAGGTGCTATATTGACATTGCTGCTTTTAATGAGCCCGAGCTCCTTCCTGTTTTGTTTACAAAGTGACTGAGCAGGATTTCCTGCCGTGGTTTTAGACCAATGTAATAAATTGTTTGGGTGATGGGATAATGAGTTTGTCTGCTGGCAGAATAAGTTAAGCTGCTAAGTGTCTTAAGAACACTTCTTAGTGAATTCACTGTGGGGCTTACTCTTCTATGTCACCTCTTCTAATTTTGACAGTTTAGAATTCCAACATTTTCCAGGAGAATTTTGGGCTCCTAGGATTGGGAAGAAAAAGTTTAGAAACCAAAACAATTTTGTCTAGTCAAATCCTTCTTGCTTACCCATCCCTTCTGGGAGATGCCAAGGCTAGAAACAGATATATACAGGACAACCCAGGTAAAGAGTTTTATCCCAGCTTAATTCCACCTCAGTGAGGTACTTAATTTCTTTGAGAGGTGTTGGATTAAGTCTATTTACTTCTCTCCAACAGATAGTTTCTTCTTTTGGATTTTTAGATGAAAGAAATGTTTAAAAACTCATGAAATTATCATAATATTCTCCCATTTTGTCCAGCAGCCACTTGAGCATATACATCCTTGTAGAAGTCTTCTTGCTTTGAACAAAAGATGAATCATACAATAGATTTGTATGCCTCTTACCCAGCACTCAGTCAGGACTGCCTGACTGTTACACAGGAAGGACATTTCAACTACCACTCATTGTAGTCTTCTTTACAAGAATAGTGTCTCTGTATTCACCCAAGCTATCACTTGCTTTCTGTACTTTTGTTTGTGAAATTATTCTGTTTTCCCTCTGCCTTTACTCAAGCATAGTTTGAATTCCTGAACTACTTTGACTATGAGTGTCCTGGACAATGGTATTTCCTTCATTTGTTTTGTAGACTCTCCTTATTTCAGAATGGATTCCTTTTTTTTCTATTAAACCTAAGGAAAAACATCCAACTGATTCAATTTTCAATTCCTTTTTACCCCACTACCCCTTCTTCAATTACTTTAGCTTCATCTGCTTTCTTCAGAAGATTTTAAGTCATGGATCTCTAAAGAAGATATTTGAAATAGAGAGTTTGATGCCATTTTGTGAAATAGCTCATAGCTACCAGCATATGCTAAATGTCAGCCACTATTGCAAGGAAAGCCTCTACAGGAAAATGGCAATAGCTTCCACTGGCTATTCCAAGATTTACTGACATTTAAAGATTTTCTAACTTTTCTAGAAAGTAAATATTACTATTCCTGCACAAATTTTATTCATTATTGTTTATGGCTTACACAAGAAAAATTTTACTTGGTTTTGTTAGGGTTTTCAAATCCCCAAGTGCCTACCAGTTTTAAAATAATGATGATGAAAGAGATATAATGACTGAAAGATGAAGTCCTTAAGCTTTTAATACAAATGACAGTTGATTCCCCTATTTGTGATAGTTTCTCTCTTCATAATTTTTCATTTTTAATTTCAAAGCTCTCCCAGCTGTGACTAGAAAGCTTTAATGTGAAAGCTGAAAGGAGAAACTACATTACAATTTGGCTCCATTTACAAACTCTGTTCTTTTAATTACTTGCTATCTTGATAACTGGGTCTTCCCTTTTGAAAATGCTTACTTGTTCAGAACTCCTTCCTGCTAAGCACACCTCTACTGTTCCACAGGATGACCAGGGATGCTTGTGCCTCTGCAAACTATTGCAAGCATAAAAGCAGCCATCTGTTCCTTAGCATGTTCTTTCCCTTAAGCAACCAATTCCTTGTTCTTATGCTCAGAGGAGAATTTGCAATTAGCCCCCAACAAGGCCATCTGGGTAAGGCATTGGCATTATCTTGGTTATACCCCAGCTTGTGTATAATTATAAAATTACAGCAGCACATTTTTTCTGACCACCTGGCTACGTACTCCCTTCAGAATTCCAGAACTGGAAAAGACACTGCAGAGAAGAATGCCTATCATTATTTTACTGTTTTATGACACCTTTGGGAGTCATACAACAATTTCTTCTATTTTTATTATAATAAGCCATAACCCTCTCAAGTTCACTTTCCCTATGATATGTAAAGTAGTTTTACAATATTGTCAACAGCAGAAATGAGCCTGTTTTGCTGGGAGTAGATGAGTGGATATAGCATGTATGTTTAGTGTCAGCCTCGACCTTAGAACTGTGGATGTATCACTGAAGGTATGGCAAGAAATCACGTGGGATGAGGAGATGGAGCAGTGCTGGGGAGAAGTGTGGAGAGCTTTTTGGATAATTGGCTAGCTGAGAAAGGCCACTTCGATGTGATACCGTTGGATAAGGATAGGGGAAACAAGCTGGGGATTGTGAAACCAGTGTCCAATCACTGACAAAGGTCATGGTGACCTTCGCTGAAACAGGAAGATGGGGGAGAAAATGAAGATAGCCTAGGTAGAGTAGCTATAAGAATGTAAACATAGAAACAAAATAATCATTAGAGCATAGAAGTAGGTGTGGTTGATCTAAGTGCACTTTAACCAATAATGAGCTCAGCTTTTGCAATATGTATAAGCTTCATTAACACCAATATAAATATGTGTGAGCTTTCAATAAACTTGGGGATTTGCTGTTCACGCATATTGTGTGAGGCAATTCCTCCGCCGATCACGACAGAGAAGGACTCAGGGAGGCTGGTGAGTGAGGGCTGGCCCTGCCCTGTCCGTGTGTGCTGGGACACAGAAACCTCCCTGTGCTGGGCTGAGCCCCCAGTGTGGGCAGCAGGGACGGGGGGTTCTGCCCCACTGAGGTGAGCCCCACCTGCAGAGCTGCCTGCAGCCCTGGGGTCCTAGCACAGGAAGAACAGAGTGAGTCCAGAGTTGGAGTGAGTCCAGAGGAGGGCCACCAAGTTGATTAGTGGGATGGAGCACCTCTCCTATAAGGAAAGGCTGAGAAAAATTGGATTGTTCAGCCTGGAGAAAACAAGGGTTAGGGGTGTGGACTTCCAGTAAGGAAAGGAACCTACAAGAAAGATGGAGAGAGACTAAAAAAAAGGCCTGCAGTGACAGGACAAGGGGGAATGGCTTCAGACTGGAGGACAGGAGATTCAGATTAGGTATGAATAAGAAACTCTTCCCTGTGAGAGTGGGGAGACAATGGTACAGGCTGCCCAGAGAATCTTTGGATGCCCCATCCCTGGAAGCTTTCAAGGCCAGGCTGGGTGAGAGTGGAAGGTGTCCATGGCCATGGCAGGAGATTTGCAGCTGGATGGTATTTAAGCTCCCTTCCAGCCTGAACCACTGTATGACTGTAGGATTTCAAGACTTGGGTTTTCCTTTCTGATACATTTCCTTGTTGTCCATTGATACATTTTCCTTCTTTGGCTATTAAAATCATGACCTGGATTTGGGGGGTTCATTTCCCAAGGTATATCACACATTTATACCATGCAACCACAGCCTAGCACTGGCATAATATCACCTGCATGTTTGTTGGAAATGATTCTCGGTTGGCTTACTCGCCCTTCAGCTAAAAGAAATGGTATTCAGTTTAGTTAAGGATATTATGAATTTCAGATCTGGAGCCAATATTAAAATATTACATTGAAGAAGAAATTTCTTAGGTGTCAAGATCAACAATTTACTAATATTTTCTTTACATCCCACAAGAGATCACCAAGTTTACAATAATTTAAAACTGTCTGTCCTCTTGTATGTGTTCATAACATTTCCCAGTTTATGGAAGGCTGTTAACTCTCTGCTTTTGTCCTTGGATTACAGATTCCAATGGAAGATTTGGTAGTAGAGAGACAGTGTTATGATTCACTACAAAATACAGCAATGACCACAAACCTCTTAAAATGCAATATCCTGTTGGTATGATTGTTCTGAGAGTTGGCCAAAAACCTATATTAGCTCTAAAAGATTTTTTTCAGACTATTAGTAGCAAAAGCATTTTGACTGAGATAAAAATTTCTTGCTTGGTTATTTATCAGTTACAAAATCAGGAGAGGAAATCTTGAGCATTTGAAAACAGATCTATGATGTTTCAGGGGATTATCTGTTGTGTCAGTATTTGCCCAGTGAAAAGAAATGCACAAACATATTTTTAAAGCTATGTTTTTCCCCCTGTAAATCTGTCGATATTTAAGCTAGGCTGGAGTGTCAGATGAGCCCAGCTTACAAAGGAAGCAGTAAACAAGCAGCCCCCAATCAGCAGTGCCTGGCTGAGCTGGTGTTTCAGGGTGCCTCGAGGGGCTGGTGAGTCAGCGCTGCCCTGGCTGCCGGGCAGTGCCAGCCTTGCCGGCGCTCCTGGGGCTGCGCAATGAGCAGCAACGCCAGCAGCCCTGGCTTCACTGCAAACAGAGCTGCAGCAGGGCTCCATGGAACTCCCAGAACACAGAATGCAACTCCCACCAAGCTGACCCTTAGCAAATGAAAAGGAGTAATAACACAAAGTGAGGAAAGTGTAAGAGGTAATTTGAAAAGCTTATGAAAATCAGTCTGCTCCTATTTCAGCAACTATGCATTGTTAAGAGGCATCTTTTCAGTATACAGCTTTAGTGTAAGAATAATGATCAAAACTGCTGCAGATTTCCTTTGAAATAATTACAATACATTTCATTTCCAAATAAAACAACATAAAAAGTAAATTTTAAAGAAATTATATTTTCATATTAATTTTTGTGTAATAAACAGTGCATGATTATTCTCTCTTCCTCTCACCAGGTGACTCTACTGAAGTCAAGGGAGATGCACTAGACACAACTGATACAAATTTCAGGAGAATTTAGAATTTATATTAGAAATACTTTTTTTCTATTAAAAGCCAAAGTCATCCTCTTTCCTCCACTGTTTGTTCTTTCCAAACTGGAGAACTGGCCAGAATACTTCACAGCTAAACAACAACAAAAATGCCCAGACTGATTATTTCCATCCCCTCTGAACACAAGCCAGACAAATGGAACACATACATATTTGCAAATAGTCTTGTAAACCAAATATACCCTTGGTTTTTGATATCCAAATCCCTGCTGTTCACTTCCCCTGGATCACTCCCATGACTCATGATGTATGCATAACATTTTCTGAAACCTAAGCAGGCTGGAAAAATATTGACCTTGCCAAAAATGCCTGATTGAGACATTTTCTGTATCTACTTTTGACAATACCTGAGTGATATTTCTTTTAATAATCTATAATATTTTCTATTCAAAACACAACATTTATTTACACGTATTTATAGGTGTAAACCAAGCAATAAACACAGCCTCCCAAGAGCCTGGTACCATGGACAGCTCCAGCTGCATCAGTGTAAATGTCACAGAGGCAGCAATGCCCCAGGAACATTCAAGACAGGCGCTGATTTTTAACAGACCTCTCTTCTTTCAGTCTGTAGCAGCATTGGATTTTAATTTCCAAACATAACTGTGGTGGTCATGCTCAATTGTTCTTAAATGGAGTTCACCTGCTCAGGGCAGCAGACAGAGCTGGGAGCTTGCCACAGTTCTGCTCAAGCACTATTGCTGACACTGTTGTTTCCTCTCCTACAGAGTCGAATGGCAGAAAGTTTGCGTCTCTTTGATTCCATCTGCAACAACAACTGGTTTATCAACACTTCCCTCATCCTTTTTTTGAATAAGAAAGATCTGCTGGCAGAAAAAATCCGACGCATCCCCCTAACAGTCTGCTTTCCTGAATACAAAGGCCAAAACACGTACGAGGAGGCAGCGGTCTACATCCAACGGCAGTTTGAGGACTTGAATCGCAACAAGGAGACCAAGGAGATCTACTCACACTTCACCTGTGCCACTGATACCAGTAACATACAGTTTGTGTTTGATGCAGTGACAGATGTCATCATTCAGAACAATCTCAAATACATTGGCCTCTGCTAAGAATCCTTGGGTTTAATCTGTTTTCCTGGAGTGATAAAAAAGGGGCTAACTTCTTCCACTTCAGTGGAAAAAAACTGGGCAATGCTTAATAGCCCAAGGAGAGAAAACGGGGAAATCTGATATATGAACACAGTTCCTCTTATGCCCCCTTAACCTGCTACATAATTTTCCCCAAATATATGTTCTGGAGAGTGAGAGCCCTCCTCTCCAAGAAAACCAAACACCCCCAGTTAAAAAAAACCCAACCAAAAGCTCAAAAACCCCAAACAAAAACAAAAAAAGAGATTGAGGCCAAACTCTGTGGAGATGTTTCACCACAGTCACTGCACTTTTATTCCATTTGTCTCATTCCATTTCCTACAGTGGGAGTGTTATCATGTTCTGTGTAAGAAATGACTTTTCATCCAGTTGTCCTAAAATTTTATTGACATAAAAATATAAATCTGGTGAGTGACAGATGAACTTGTTTGAAGGGTGGAGAGCAGAATGCTTGTGTTTGGGAGAAAAGCTAGTTCAAACTAGAAGCTACTGAATGAGAGAGTTTAAGCAAAATACTTCTTCAATCTGTAGAGAGTGGGCATGCACCCACACTATTGGTATCCACAGTCAAGAGTATGTACACATCCATCATGTATGCACATGCACATGACCTCAGCATATACTATGTACACACCTCTGCTTTACTTTACTGTTTCTCATGGACACCTTGCCTATTAAAGGAATTGTTGGTGCACACCTGTTTTGTGAGTTCCTAACTGACTAGCAGCTCTTTCTGCTCTTTCTGGCTTCAAATATGCAGCAAAACTACATGAAATGAATCTCTCAATAGGCCAAATTAAGGTCGGTGTTTCTTCTACTGTTAAGGAGTTTTATACATCAAAACAGTCTTCTTTTACATCTTTTTTTGCCAAATCTTGTGGTGTTTCATGAAAAACCAAATTATATTTAAGAAGTAGGTTAGTGTTCCTTTTTTAATACAGATTAAAAAAATAAATCACAAAGCAATTTTTTAAATTATTGTTGTAGTGTCTGGATTGCTGAATGTGAAAGTTGCCAACGGACAATTCTGTTCCACTGCTCCAAATACCTTCTGGGTATTGTAATATTATACCAGATTTCCCAAGAAGCAGGAGCCATGGAGATTGTGTAGTGTATAACCTCAAAAGTCTTTTTTTGTTGGTTTTTAAAATTATTTTTAAAATGTGATGTGTTATTAGAAGGTTAAAGATGAGCGATATGAACAATAACTAAATGTCTTGTTATTTCAATTTAATAATTTAAATTATTTACAGTTTAGTGAAGTTAAGGAAACTGAAGAGATGCAATCCTCAGCTCCAGGTTTCATCTCATAAAGAAACACTACTGGATGCAGTAACATTCCTGCAAAAGTTTGAATGCATAAGAAGCTCTGTGGGACTACACTGGAAAATCTCATATGGATTATATAGACCTAAGTCTTTGGTCAGTTGGTTCTTTCCCCTGCCATAGAAAAGACTTCTTAAAGACATCAGTGTAAAGTTGGTGTGTAAATAAATGTTTGATAACTGTAAAGCACATAGTACACAGAGACACAGACACACATGCACACTGGAAAATCACCTTCTACTTTTGTTCCCCTTATATACTATGATTAGTGCAAGAAATCTCAGCCAAGGGCTCTAAGAAAATTAAAACAAAATGGTTAATAATATCAACATTTAAATTGTCCACTTCAAAATAAATAATTCAAATGATACTGAATGTGTCTATAGTGTGTTCATTAAGTAGTGTTATGACAGTTACTTGATTGGTTAATGCTTGTGAAGTTTTCTTAATTTTGAACGAGACATTTTATCCCTGTATTGAGGACATGGGGTCCCTTTAAGCATTCCCTGCCAACTGTTACACCTGAGGAGTAGAGGCAAAAGAGCAAATGAGGCTGTGCCTTCAAGGTATAAAGGCCCAGAGATCTGTCATGGCACACAGTGAGTTCTTAGGTCTCACCTGTAGTGAGGAGCTGCTGCCTGCTTGGGATATTTGCACTCAGGCTGCTTGGCTTGGCAAGTTTACTAAAATCTGTATATAGTAATTCCTAGTACAAGCTCCTCTAAGTTTTCTTTACTATAAATTGCTATCATTTACTGGGGAAATTGTGCAGTATTCCTAGTCTAATTTGCTTTTTTACATGTAATATCCAATTATTAGCCAGCTGAATTGTGGAAAAGGTGGGAAGTGAGTCAGGGCTCCCTCTCCCAACGAATGCTCTAATAGATGTTGTGTGTCCTTCACCTCTTGCTTTCATTGCACTGTGGCCTGTTCAGATGAGTGAAAGAAGAGAGAAGAAAAGGCCAGCATCCATTACAGCACAGCTTCCAGGTAAGAAAGCTGGATAAAACCAAAAGTGGAGTCAATTATCAGGAGGGTAACAGACACTTTATATTAAAAACCAAATCTTTATTCAATTAAGGAGGTCTTTCTACCATAAGTGTTAGAGATGATGAGGTAGAGAACCCAGGACATTTTAACAAAGGCCCAAGGGGATTTCTAAAGGAAAGCAGCCAGTTCCAGTCCTCATTGAGTGAAAGTTATCTTGGAAAGGAGAAATGAAAGTGAAGCACCACCTGTGCTCCTACTTGACTTAAAATCAGAGGCATGGGGAGGAACAAATAAGTAAATAATTATGTTTAAATAATCAGGTCACATAATAATGTTTTCTGAATAGCAATTTCTTGCTATTAACTCTCTAATAATTTAATTCCTATGATGCTTTTTTTATTTTAGTATTCTTAGTAATTCATGGTTACTCTGTTTTCCCTCTGAAGAATTCAAGATGTTAAAATAAATTATGTTTTATACAGAGTTTTCTTCACAAAAAATTCTGATTGCATAAGAAAACTGAGGCATAGCAAAGTTAGAACTAAAAAATCTGTTGGCTGAAGACAGGTGCTGAAATGAAATCCCTTGACTCTTAGTCATCCACCTGGATAAATCATGCAATAAATTTGCATCTATTTTCTCAGTTCTCAGGTTTATCAGTGATGCAGTGCACTGCCACCTGAAAGAGCTGCATTAATACAGCTGGGATTTCACTTCACCTGGGCAACAATGACATTCACAGAAGAGATATCCCATCTGCTGCAGTAAGAATGCCATCTGTCCTTTCAGCATTTGCACTCCATACAGCAAAACAACTTTTGAAGGGAAAAAGGTATCCTTAAAGAGTCCTTATCCACACATTCAATTAGTTATGATTTTTCAAGGGTGAAAGAGTGGAGACACTAAGATCAGCAGTGTAGGAGAAATATTATCTCCTGGGCTCTTCCCAAACAGAGGTTCTGGCAAGCTTAAAAATCCATCTCCCCATCCATTCCACCTCAATTTTCACCTAAAAGGATGAAGTACCCATAAATGACAGGATAGGTAATGGGTAAGAATTATTAAACCTTTCCAGTGTTAACCACACCATAATGAAGATATTTTTCCCTAGACCTATTTTTGCAGTTGCTATTTCCAAGGTCATTTATCATTGCATAACACCCTTTCACTAACATTATCAAGTATTATATATGTCAACTAATTGTTTTTATAAAGAGAGGAAGTTTTACTATTAATTTCTTTAATGTCCCTAATTTTCTCCTCCTCTGGCCCTTCTCCCTCTTCTATGCTCTACTGAACATATCCATCTATATCCATCTATATCCATCTATATCCATCTATATCCATCTATATCCATCTATATCCATCTATATCCATCTATATCCATCTATATCCATCTATATCCATCTATATCCATCTATATCCATCTATCTATGTATCTATTTTTGTCTTTCTTCTGCCCATTATTTTTTTTTTCACTAAGTTGTTGTTTCTTCTGGAAATGTTACTCCTCAGTGTTCTCCCAGTCTTTGTGCAGTTTCCTACCTTTTGGTTTTTAACTATCTCACAGTCCCTGGAAGATACTGGTACACATCCTTAAATTTAGGAATCAAAAATACTCTGTAAGTGGATTTGCTCAAAATAACCACATTTTCCTAAATTACTCCTTTTTGGAGAAAGACCAGGTGGCCTGGCCCAGAGCTAGCTGGAGTCACTGACCACCTCCCAGTTAAAACAGCTACACTTCATGCCAAGGGCATGTCCAGCTTCTGTTCCTTTCTGTCTAGCACAGAGCACGTTGCAAATGACCTCAGCACGAGGGAACAGCACAAATGGAGCTGTGGAGGGCTGCAGGAGCTGCTGAGCTCCTCACCCAAGGCACCCCTGTTACCCTAGGACAACATCCTCCCTCGTTTTCTGGATGTGAGGTGTAGAAGTGAATGCAAGGAGTAAAAGTTTCTTGGCTAGCTGAAAAGGGCTGAATTACCAAGCAGAGACAATTTCTGTATCTGTGATATGTCAAATGAATTATGTCAGGTCTTGTGACTCTTACTACTTATTGGAAAATATCTATGGTTATCCTTGATTCTTCCCCAAATTGTCTCATAGCAAAAAGTTTTGCACCTTTTTGTTTTCCTTTTAAATTGCCCTCTGTATGTGAGTCCATGCTTCACTGACACAATTCTGCTCCAGGATTTATCTTCCAGCTCTTAAATACAGGCATGTATATTTTTATAGATACATTATATTTTTAATCTAAATAAATAGAATACATGACTCAAAAAACCCACCTTTTCCAAGAGTAATTACTCAGAGCTGCTTTTACAGACTTTTCCATACTGATGTTCACAAAGTTGTTTAGCCCAACATCTTAATATCCTTCATATGAATGGAATTATTGAAGACTGTGAAAAGGATTGCTTGCATGTAAAAATACATCTTTAGCTTTTTTAGAATTCATGTACAGTTAGCAAGGATCTTTTAATTCTTTTCAAGTATCAGTAGTGAAATTGAATTTCTCAGACAATATACTTTGCTATGAATTTAAACAGCATGGCTTTTTAACTGAACATTTCTACTGAATTGTAACTGAATTTCAGTCACAATTTTATTTTAAAAATTTTAATTTTTATCAACTGAAAGAGAAGTTTAAAACTAATGTTCAGATTAAAACACTTATGAAACTAATGCACTGTGATGAACAGCTGCTCCACACCTTGAACAGAAGGGAAAAAGTGAAACTTTGATGGAAGATTCTGAAATACCAATTCAAGCATGCAGTGCACTGTATCTTGAGCAGGTAGCCTTAACTTGCATAAAACCTAAGTTAACTAAGGAAAACTAAGATGAGCAAAAATAGACAAGATACTGTTTTTAAACATGAGTTTCAAGGGAAATGGAATCAATTAAATCTGGAGCATAGGTGAATTTACCTGATTTTCTCTCAGCGTTGTCTGCTTGAATACCTAACTGCTTAAAACCTCCTACCTTCAGGTAATCTTGCCAGCATGTCAAAAACCTGATGGGTGTTCCTCCGACAGACATCTGCTGGATCCTCCAGGAGCCCAGCCAGGGCAGAAATGACTCCACTTCGTAGTAGCCCTTCCCTAAAAACAACAGTGGAGGGCAGATTTAACACAATGTAATAAAACTTGGATGGATTTGAGATTTTTAGTCTTAACTGCTCTTCTTTATGCTGCATCTGTCTGACAAGACTTAGGAGCTGTTCTTATTTCTCACTGAAACATCACTTCCCAGAGGGTTCAGTAAACTTTGGAGTTGCACCCACCTGCCAATACTGTGCAAAGCCATGACAGAGAGAACTTCTGTTGTTTTCTGCCGGACAGTTTGGTCTTCGTGCACCAGCAAAGCCTTCAGGCTATCCAAGAATCCTACGAGACATCAGAATTCATTTTAACACTTCTTACTTCCAGCATTCATTTGGAAATAGCAATATTCAGCGTTTATCTCACAATTTCAAGTGCCTCAGAATCTTCAGCTTGTCCTGACAGTGAAATTCTCATTGTCATATCTCAAGTAAGGAAGAAACTTTCAAATTTCAAGGCCTACTGCCAAAAATGTCACGCTACAAACAAGCTCCTGACTCCTTATCAAGTTAAATCCTAATCCTGCAAATATAAAGTGACATAACTCTAAAAATAAGACAGTAGAGCTATTGATGTCTTTAGAAAAGCGTGTTTTTGCAGGATTGACACTCACTTGTCTTTTTTGAACAGAAATAAATGTGGTGAACCATTAATGATTGTGTATGCACATATGGCACTCACCAGAGCCAAAAAACCTAACAACCCCAAACTAACAAAAATCTCACATTGCTTTGGCAATCAACTGTTCATCAAACACTAACTTAATAAATTTTGAACATGACTAGTCTCTTTTATGAGAGGAAAAAAATGTAAAGGAAGTAAATGGAGAAAAAAGCAGTAGCAAACAAGGAATTTTTGTGTGTGTTACATAATGAGCTATGTAGATATACCACAGACTGATAAAAATTGCAAAAATAAGCTTGTGGTTAGGGTTTTTCCCCCCCCAAAAATCAAAACTCAGGATTCTTCCAGGCTTTCAAAATAAGTGGTGGCTAGATGTAGTCCTGATGAGTAAGATAAATTTGGTTATATTCCTTTCTTTTCTAATTTCTCATTAAGTTCCAGGCAAGTGGGTGATGATGGTGAAGGGCTTCTAACTTTGAACTAAGTAGGTAGGGGTTTTTTTATTAGCCTATGTTAGGAATTAGCTAAAATTGGAATAAAGTCTGGGGACGTGGTTTAGTGGTGACCATGGCAGGGCAGAGTTAACAGTTGGACTGGATTATCTCAGAGGTCTTTCCCAACCTTAGCAATTCTATGATTCTATGGAAAGAATGATTCTGCACTACTTTTGTATTTAGAGGTTGATAAAACTTATAGTGAGCCAGTGATGAATCCTCAAGTGATGATAATTCTTATAATAACTGTCATGTATACGGTATTATAATATTCTTTACCTTTCTAAGGTAAAACAAACAGGAAATTTTTCCTGGGCACCTTGCATGATCGAAGATAGTGTAAGGAAAAAGTAATGGAAGAAAGTGAAGTGGGGTTGGCCCCTCAGCCTGCCCCACTGTGTCAGAGCTAGTGAGAACAGACCACTTACCCAATGCTATTGCCTGGTAGACTTGTTCAGGATCGTGGAGCAGATCGCAGAGAGCCACCAGCGCCCGCTGCTGCGTCAGCAGCTCGGGAGACTGCAGCTCCTCATTCAGCTTAGGAAGGGCCCTCCTCCCAAAGGCCAGAGCAGCTTTGGTGGGGTCTATGTCAGGGGGGAGATAGGCTGAGATACGAGGTTGTGCCATCCCAAATCTTCCTGAGAAAGATTCTCCCTATCCCTAAAAATAGTCCAAGATGGCTGTACTCGGTGACTGGGCAGATAATGTACCATAAAGACACCTACTGACTTTAAACAGTGCTCTGTGTCCCCAAGGAGCTCTTTGAGCAAACATACACTGTCAGGAAGCTGTGAAAGAGGCTGGAATCGTGCATCATCAGCACTAATGTGTGTTCATCTGCTGAATTGTCTTAATCTGGTTTAATTCTCGCTGAACACTGTAAAGAAAAGAGAGAGAGAGAGAGAAAGCTTAAAATTTCAAGGAAGGATATTAAAATTGATAAAGGGAATGCTTTTTAAAGGGTTCAAGCGAAGAGGCCCAATGCCCAAAATCGGAGGGGACTCAAAATAATAAAATTAAAGCAAAGGAAAGCGAAATACTTCTTCTTTCCCAAAGGAAAAAAAAAAAAAGGCATTTTAAAGGGATCTGGTTAAATCCTGCCCTCAGATTTCGGTAACGTTCGATAGAATACGTGAGGGCTGCCCCTCCGCCCCCCGCCCTTCCCTCAGTACGGGAAGCGCCTCAGCAGATTGAACACTTCGACCTCCAATATAGAAAACTGCTAACAGCAAAAACAAACCCAAAAGTTAAAACAGCCACTAAACAACTTCACTTCTCCCTTCAAGGCAAACGAAATAACTAAATAATCGAAAGCGCCGTGTGCCATTACCGAGCCCCCGCTCCCGCCCCTCAGCGCCGGCCGCCCCTCAGCGCGCGCGTGCCCCGGTTGCCACAGCGCCCGCTCTTTGCGTACGCGCCTCTTCGTGAATAGCGACCAACGCCGCCGAGCCGCGGGTCGGGCTGCGTCACCAGCGTGAGCACCGCGCTTGGCAGTGCCCGCGCTGAGGGACTTACGTCAATGGCGTAGGTGGCAGTGGGGGCGCGGCCGCTGAGGGGAGCCGTGAGGGGACGGGGGATGTCGCCGTGAGGTCCCGGAGCGGCGGCCGTGCTGCCTCAGTTCTCTGCTCGAGTGTGGAGTCTCTCTCCTCTCCCCTTGTTTTCAAAGTAGTTTTACTTGAACAAAATCGAGGAAAATTCCGAGCGAACAAAATGGTGGTCAAGTTAAGGGCAGAAATACAGCAGGCGAGTGCCTTGGGGTACAAGGGCTGAAGGGACCCCGGTAGTTTTGGACTAGATTTTCTTTCCTAATCTTCTCCAGAATGTCACTATGAACAGCTAGAATGTGTAGTAAGGGTTTCCATTATTACTTAGTTTCACATAACTGTTCAGACGAAGGTACACGGGAAGAACGGATCATTGCAATGTTGTGGCACATTGCAATGTTGTGGCACAATTTAAGGGTGTTCTGGGTTGTCAGATGTTATCTGGCATCAGGAAAAAAACTCTGAACAGCTTGTGCTATAAAAGGATAGTGCAGATAGTGAAGTCGTTGAGATGTTTTTCATTATGTCTGAGTAACAATTGTAATAATCAAAGTTCTTAAAAAGGATTTTACAAATCCAAAGTAATTCTGATCAGCCGGATTAAAATGCATCACAGGAATAGGTTCTGGTTTGTTGATCTTCAAAATCCATAAAAGAAAAATTGCTACTCTAAAATGGAAAGAATTCATTTTTCTGCAACATTTTAGAGCTGATTATTTACTTTACAGGTGATTTACCTGAATTAGATTAGACTTCCACTATGTACTTGTAAAAGTTCACCTGATTTCCATAGGAAGAACATGAACTTTTCTCAGCGTAGGAAGAGCAGGACCAAATCAGAGACCTGTCCCTCAGTGTTACCTCTGCTTTTGGTGTGAGTTGTTCTGTCTTTTCCTTCATTGCAACTTGGAATACTGATTTTGTTAGTAGTCATGACGTTACTTTTATATATGCCTTCCCCATATCCTTTGTCTATCCACAGAAGCTGCTGGCACTACTGTTCTTGCAATGTTGAGATAAGGAGGGTTGTGATGCCATGGAGACACTGTGTTCCCAGCCCTCCCTGCTGACTGAATCCCCTTTCAGCTCTTTAAGAAGAGACAATATGCATCATTCTCAGTATGTTTAGCAGCTTTTTATTTCTTTAATTATTTTCCTGTGATGGTGTGTCTTATTTGTTGATATGGTAGGTTGGGATGTGCTTATGTGTGTGTCAGATTTAGATTAAATACATCAAGTATAAGTGAAAATAGCCTCTCAATTTTGAAATATATCTGTGTGGTTGTCTTGGTCCCTCCTGTACTTTGCATTCACTCAGATGGTTGAACTGTGGTTTTTGTAGCTTAGTTTGTGAAAGAGCTCTAGGAGAGAAGCACTGAGTGAATCTGTGTACACTGGACAAGTGTTTACCTTGCTTAGGAGGTGTTGAACTGCAACTAGAACATGCAGGAAGCAAGTTCTAGTTTGAAACTCTTACCAACTCGTGGAGTTCTTGTTTTCAGAACTACACTAATAGTTCTGACATTAATTAAGACATTAATATTGCCATAAAATCATTCAAGCTGGCCAGAAGGGCAGGAGCATACCATAACAAGGGTCTAGACCTCTGGAGGTTTATTGGTTACAAGTAGCATAAGTGGAATTCTCCATATGCTAATAGATAAATTCTGTAATGTCACCTTCTTTGGTGAACAACCCATCAGCTACAAATCTGGGTTCTTTGTGGGGAAGTGGGTGTCTTGGTACAGTTGAGATCATATTTGTGCCTGAAGTGATTTAAAAGCAATTTCTCATGGAGGAGAATGTAGGGGGAGAGAAGATAAGAAAATAAAGATAGTGTAGAAAGTAATCTTACCCCTGAGGAGCTGCAGCTGGGCCAATTCTCAAAGATTAGGAACAGGCCTGACTTTACCAGGCCACAGCTGTAAGCAATGAGAAGGAGATGCTATAAAAGAGTGGGGTGGCCCCTTGAGAAGGGAACTGGGGTCAGTGGCTGCTTTGTGAGGAAGAAAGAGTCAGTGCTGTGAGGAGCTGCTCCTGAGAAACACCAAGAGGGTCTGAAACTTTGGTGAGAGGAGACAAAGGTATGGAATTTTTGCAGTAATATGACAACAGGCGAATAACACATTAATTCTAGGTAGTGGACTAGTGATTTTTCTTAAGCATTATTCTTTATGTGTGCTTGTAAGACACAGCTCTAGAGTTTTTTCTTCTGTATTTGCTCACTGTTTAAAATTACTGGTCTGCTTTGATATGCCCTTTAATATTTTTAGTTTGCTGCAGAAGTGGGAGAGGCTTGTCTCCTGATTCAAAGCCTCTTCCTTTATCAAAATGTGACTGTTAGAATGGGAGAACTTTGTTTTCTCCTGAAAGTTGAAAATTTAAATCCTAATGAAATAGATAGCAAAATCTTTTAGCATCCTAAGTTGCATTCTGGCTTACTAAATATTCTCTAAATTAATGAGTTAATCAACAAAACTTAGGTAATGCAAAATGGCTATCTAATATGCCTTGTCTTTGGTGTTTTGTACATTAGAAAGCAAGATTATTAATGAGCAGAAAGACGTTTATGTAATTCAGAATGTCTCATTAGTGGCATGCGCATTCTGACTTTAAAGCTGAGATGAAATCAAGTAGAAATGCTGGAAAAATCCCTTGGGAGTTTCTTTATAATTGCTGCTATGCTTAATATTAGCACTGTCACAGTTCCCCCTCCATTGGTTCCTTGCCTAATAGGCTAATCCTGCTCTTGGTATCCATATATACAAGGATCTCTGAACAAAATGGAGCTGTTGCCTAATTCAGGATTAGGAACCATTGGGTTTATTGAGGAGCAGTTTCTGATCAAAGGAATCAAAGGACTCTATCTGTATGACCACTAGAACGAGTTGGTTGTTTTAAAACTACTGCTCTGTGTGTAGTTCAATTACTGTATCTCCGCCTTCCTGGGCTGTGGAAGAAGGGGAGGAAGGGAATTGTTGCAAACCTGTTGCTATGGCCACGGAGCAGGGGCTGGGCTGCTTGTGTGGCTGGAATCCTCTGCATCAGCTGCTGCTCGGTGAGTCCTTCCTTACACTTTGCTCCGTGATGGAAATGGTCCCTTTAGAAATGTTCTTTTGAATGCCAGTAAGAAATCAGTCCCCTAATTTGAGTCCCCTCCCCCAGCAGCCCACGAGGTTTCCTTACATAACCAAATTGATGTAGCTCAGGTGAGACATCTGAATGCATTTGTGATTTTCATGTGAACATTCTTCTTTTTTCATGTCAGACAGATTTCATTCTTTCTGAGCTGATCTTGGATGAAAGTTTGATGTTGTGCCAAGAAATGTGGCAGCTTCATCTTTCCTCCCTTCTTCTGACCACATGAAATCTGGGATCCCTAACATTATTTAATGTGCTTAGTGCAGAGGCATTTGAAACAATGATGAGCAAGATTTTAAAATTAAACACTGCAGAGTCCTTTGAGAGCTAAACTGTGAGCACTTGGCTTGAATTAAGTGAGCAATTCTCTGCCCTCCCAGGGAATTAGAGTTGGTGCCTTGTAGTTTCAGAAGGCCACTGCTTGCACACTGAGGTGGTCCTGTTTGCATGAGAAACAGCTTCCCCTCCTGCAAACTGAGTTGAAGAACCTCCAGTTGAACTGGAAAGAAAAAAGGAAAAAAAAGATGACAAGTCTGCAAGAACTTGGTTAGTCTTTATGGAGGTAATTCCTGAATGTCTCTGTACTGAGGTAATTCCTGAATACTGTGTTTCTCTTTATGTATTTTCAGACTTGTAGGGTTTAACTGAACTTGGAGAATGAAGTCCAGCCTAGTGCATTGGGTTCCCCCAGTGAGTAGAGAAAGAATCATCTCCCAGTTTCCCAAGGTAAGCATTTCTTATCCCTTTGGTCACAGTATGTAGTCCCTGCCACACTGATCTATCTTTCCATTGTGCTAATATGGTATTTTAATGTAATTTAGTCTACACTTGTTGTCTTCTGTTAAAATTGCAAGTTATTTAAGATTCTTTCAAAGTTTAATGTGACCTCATAGTCCCATTCAATGCTGAACTCTTTAATAACAAACCTCATTCTTCTTTCTAACCTTTACAAAAAGTGACTCTTGTGACACAAGTGTTATCTTACAATATTTGTTTTTTCAGCAAACAGTAATAATTACATGAATAAGAGCTCCAATACTGAGGGTAAAGAGGAACCAGAGCTGACATTAAATTTGCCAAAAAAATCTAATTAGAAGTCTTTGGTTAAAGAATTTGAGGCAATTTTAATTTTCTGTTTGTACAAGAACCTCAGTCATACAGTAGATTAAATGTAGTGGGCAGGCACTGTAGAAACACAGACAAAATACCTTTGATGTCCCCAAAGACTTCTGTATTTGAAGTATAATAGAACAGTTAAGGGCAGGGAATTAGCACTTGTTTTTTTCAGTTGTTCAAAAGATCCTTTTAAGGGAGTTCACTTTTTTCCAGTCTTCATCTCAGCCACATATTGTGCTTTTAATTTTACGAAAAGTACCACAGGTATTTTAAACAAATGCAAGGTAAAATATATTTTCCTCCTATTTAACTAATTCCCAGTTAAAGGGTTAGTAATAAAAACAGTGCTTCACACTTATATACAATTGAAAAAACTTCACAGTAATAATGACTTGCTGGTGGTATGGTCCCATCCATGTTTTTCTTGTGTGTCTTAGATTGTTGGGGTAATTGAAGGCACTTCCTGGGGCACAGAATGATGAGCAAGTGGATTTGGCCATGAGTGCTTAGGCAATGCTGACACTGACACTCAGAAAGGAGCTCAAAGGATGGTGCTGTCCTGAGGAGTTTGAACAAACACAGCTCTGGGGAAGCCTTTCTGCCTTCTAACCCAACCTAGCCCTTTCCTTGTGCCAGGATAACAAACCCTGTGAACAATCACTTCATCTGCTTTTCCCTGCCAGTTTGCCAAGGGGCCATCAGCCAGTGTGTCCCAGCAGCTGTTGTCTCTTTTCAGTGGTACACACCTGAGGCCTGTCTGCAGCTGAAGGAGCACTTCCATGCACAGGTCAGCAGTGCTTGTCAGCAGAGCCCTGGAACAGCTGGGTGAGTTTGTAATAACCCAGGTATGCAAGGAAGAAAGTACCTGAAGCTCTTTAGAGCCTCCTTTCTTCGTTGGCTTTCCTTACTCCAGTATGTTTCAAGGCAGCAAAGCCCCTGCAAGGGGCAGTTCTCTGACCTGTTCCACAGTGCATGAATTGGGTGCCTCTTCTTCTGCTGGGATAGCATTGAAAAAATGCTGTAGTAGTTTAGAAATGAAAAGGTTTTTAACACCCTTTAAATAAACACTGAGTTCAAAAGATCTAACAGATCCAGCCTTGCTGTGTTCTCTGTAGGTGTTCCAAAGGAGCAGTTAATAAAGGCTTTGCAGGGATATAAAGGCAGCAGTTCCAAGTTTCTTGAAAAATCTGGGAATCTGGTTTTAGTCTTTTTGAAGTATACATCCTGAGAAGTTCTCTTAAAAGGTTCCTTAAAACTGGAGCAAAATTCTGGTAAATATATAGCATTTAAAAATCAGAATAAGCTGTTTTATATTCTACTAATAATCTTGAAGTTGTTTTTTTCTCTGCATTATCTCTCCTCCAGAACTGTTACTATTACTGATTTCATCTCTGAAGTAAGGCAAGACAGCTCAACTGTGTTGAAATCATCACTATTCAGTTAAAATAAATAGCTGTACATGTTAGTGATAAATGCTTCTGGTTTCAATGTGAAGGATCCTCCATAAAGTGGAGCTCCTATGAATACTGGCAATTAGCTCACTATTCCTCCAGCTCTGGAGTTGCTGACATGAGACTTGTCATGATATCCATCTTTAAATGCAACTTTATATTCATTTCACTAGGGAGTCTTGCTAAAAAAAAAAATTAACTGGAAATATGTCACCCTGAGAGACATCAGTGACTTTATTCCTTTTTTAGAAACACAGTCACTATCTTAGTTTCATGTAAATTTGTTACAAGTGTCTGGACAATTTTCCAGGTAAGACATGCTTTATTGAACTGAGGTAGTTCTTTCCTTCCGTTTCCAAGTTGTATTTGTTTGGGATTTTTATTATTAGGTTTTTGGGTTTTTTTATTTCTATACTAAATCAACTCTGTATGTAATTTATTCTGGTAACAGAGTATAACTAAAAAACTTGTTTTGTCTTTGTGAGTAGAATTAAACTACTTCTGTCACTGCTTTCTAGAGATGATTATTATTTGGTCATTTTTTGGTGGAGTGGGAGTAGGAATGGCAGCCAGAGTGTTTTGTACAGTACTTGTAAAGCTTGTCAGGAATAACCATCATCTTTTCCTTTTCCATTAGCTTTCTAAAGGACAAAGAAATATTTTATTAGTAGGGGTAGTCTGATAAATTCAGCAGCTAATGGCTTTATTTAATACTCTCCTGACAGTCCCTCATTGTGTTAAATGGGCTGATCTAGGGAGTCTTGTTTTCCCCCAGTACAAATTGATGGAACACCTCTAAACCATCCCTTACTCCTTGGCTTTTCCCTCAAGGTTGCTGATTTTATTCAGTATTTTCTCAGTAACAGTAATCAGGAGCACAGGGGTCTGTGGTCACCCAGGTAATGTTGACTGGCACATATAGCTTTATTTTTCTTTTTTGGAGATATTGGTCATGCAGTTTACCAATCAATTTTTCAGCTATTTAGAATAGATTAACTTGGCATCAGCATCACATGGAAGTTGATGTAACCAGAAATAGTATTCAATAGAAGATGAACTCCTTTGTTAAAAAGCCATTCCTTGATAGAAAAGAGCATTAAACCTCTCAAGCCATTTTTGTACCATTTGCACAGGAGATGTCAATCTAAGTTTAGGTCAACAAATGAATTTCAATTCACTTATCCACCTGGATCTCCTAAAAGAGATACAGTTTCAATTTTAAGAATGCAGGCTGAGTCACCTAAAGCCCATCTGCTGTATCCTGGGGGAAGACCCAGAGCAAAGAGGATTATTTGCATGAAGCCAGGTTCAGATTATTATTATTGCAGGTAGTCAGAAAATGTATTGCCTCTAACCCTGTGGGCCTTTTTTCCCAGAGGCACATTCTGCAATGGGTTATTTTATTATCAGCAATTTCTTATTTCTGCACTTAGGACTTTGTTTGTACTATTAAAGTCAATGAGAAACTTGAGATAAATTGGAATACAAAGGATGCAGATGCACTATGGTCTTATGTTTAAACTTCTGTAAAATCATGCCAAATGCATATGCTTATAGTCAAAGAAATTTTAATAGAATAAAATTTGTTCCACTGAATTGAAATTAAGAAAAAACTAGAGTAAGAAATGGACTATTTCTGTTCCAGAAGGGTTTGGTCTCTTGGTGACCTTCTTTCTCACAGTTAAAGACTCAGACTGTGCAGCACAGTGGCATGTAGATGAACTGAAGTCACAGGTACCTGTGCTCCTCACTTGCAATTTAGAGATCTAAATCAGAATTTTTAGAGGGAGACTGTGAAATTACTACTAACACTATGTAATATTTTCAAATATTTATAACAGGCTGAAAATATCCAAAGTGGTTGTCGTAGGAGACCTGCATGTTGGGAAAACCAGTCTTATCAACAGGTATGGTATATCTCAGCTGATGGTTTGATTCTCCTGTTTCTCAGATAAGTGTTATAACCTTTCCATTGCTGGCTTTAGAGCAGTGCTTCATGGTTCTGCTTGAACCTGAACCAGTACTTTGTGGTTTTGTTATTAAATGAGGAGAAAATGAAGTCAAGAGTATGAGACAGTTTTGGTACATTACCACAGAAAGTTGTGCTCTAGCACTTCAATCAGTAGGTGTTACATTCTTAGGTAATTTTATCCAGTCAAATATGATACAGCGTTTTCTTAAGGAATCCAATCCAAAGGCTAAACAATTAGAAAACAATTTCAGTGTCTGAGTCTAGGTTTCATTTGGGTCATTATTTACGACCCAAAATATATTCCCTTGTAACTGAAACTGCAAGATACTGTACCTCCCTTGAGAGCCCAAAAATGTTTTATTGAGTCTCCCAGTATCCTGAGAGCTTCCTAGATATATGTGCTTTCTAGTTTGTTAAACAGTATCTCCTTTTCTTTTAGTGTCTTTATGTTTTTATGTCTGCTTCTACATTATATAGAAAATCTTTTATGTCTGCTTCTACATTATATAAAAAATCTTTTATGTCTGCTTCTACATTATCTAGTAAATCCACAGTTAGTTTTTTCTTTTCTTCATAATTTACCCCAGACAGTGTTAGTTTTGCAGTTATTTGTACTTGTCTTGTGAGATTTTCATCTTTTTTTTTTTCAATTGCAGATTTTGTAAAGATAATTTTGACCGAGACTACAAGGCAACCATTGGAGTAGATTTTGAGATTGAACGTTTTGAGATAATTGGAATGCCATATAACCTCCAGATGTGAGTTGAAAGAGCATGGTTAAGCATTGCACAGAGTACAGTCTCAGCAGAGCTTGAATTGCTGCAGGCTGTAGTGGAATAAAGACTTTTAAAATATGATACAATTGCACAAAGAATAATGTGATCTGAAGAAAAGATTCTGTCTCTGGACTTAGTTTCAGTAGAAATTTTACTCTTGGATTTCTCATGCCTAAAAAAATATTCCAAGCTTGTAAATGAAAATTCATCTTGAATGTGTTGCACCATTTCAGTGGAGTTCTGTCACTTTTACTCAACATTCATGAAAGAGAAGTGGAAGCTTTTGTCATAGTGGTGGTGTAACCCCAGTCTCTTATCTGAGTTTAGTAGGCACAGTGAGCAGTGAGCTTGAACTTGGCTTTACTGGGGGTTTTATTCCTGCAGTTATTGAAATTAATGATAAGGTGTCCAGTGATTTCAACATCTCTTAATTAGCAACTAATTAATTATCCCTAAATCATAGAAAGGCTGGAGTGGTTTTATTAGAATGTGAACCTAATATCTTTGATTTTCAGCTTTGCTTGTCAGACTGGTGGGAACCCTGCCCTTCACCTGCTTAGGGTCTGTGGAGTGGTGTCCCTCTGTGTTCCTGGTGGCCAGCCACATTGTTCTGTAGAGGGCATTATGGAATCCTCTGAAGTGTGACCTAGAGCAGATCTAAGATGCTTTGCATGAGACATTTTAGTACATTAATTTAAAAAACCTTTTTACTTAGGAACACTTTTCTTTTTCCTGGTGAGATCACTGGTGTAAATAGATGGCTTGTGGTATTTATTGAAAAATCCATTTCCCACTGATTTCACTGTCATTGTGTTTGGGAAGTTTTGCCAGGTGCTTTCTTTTTGGAACTTGAGTCCCTCTAAAAATCCAGCCTCGTGCATCAGCACTTTGCAAACTGAAGCAGTAGGGTCAGGTTGCATTATCTGCAAAGTCTGCAGAAGCTGGGTAGAACATTTCCATATGATAAGCACTAGTGCCCCCTCTTGCTGAGAGATTTCCATACAAGATACATCTGCAAGTATCTGTGACTGGCAGTACTAGGCTGCAACAAAACCCACACCTCTGTAGTGCTGGCAGTAGCTGATGGCACTGCAAATCATGTTCATTAATGAGAAGGACATTCTTGATTTTATTTAATGGTCTCATTAGTACCTGCTAGACTGAGCTGCAGGTCTCTAATTTGTAGTGTAGAGACAGATATCTTAGCTAGAAGTTGCAAGATTCTAACATGGGCTAATACATGACTGGGCTAGTATTAGCACAGAAAATCTACAAAACTAGATTGCCCTAGAAATACATACAAATTACATAGGTGAAAGAAAAAAATGTTTTAAAGAAAAGACATTACCATGCAGAATTGGCTCCAAAATTATTAGTGCTTTTTAAGAAAAGGTAAAAATGGTGTTTGCATGTCTTCATTGACTAATAGAACTTGAGTGTATTTCTCTCAGTAGTTAATGAATAACATGTTCCAGATGGTGACACCTCCCTGGTATCACATTCTTCTCTGCCTTGTACCAGTCTGCTGCTTCATTAACATGTTTACTCAGGTTACCCTGGGTTTCATTAACCTGAAATTTCTTTTTTCCCCCCATTGCACAGATGGGACACAGCAGGTCAGGAGAAGTTCAAGTGCATTGCATCTGCTTACTACCGAGGAGCAGAGGGTGAGAGCAATATTAATTTGATCCTACTTTTGTTGGGAGGCTGTATTTTGTACAGCAACCTAGATCCATGTATGCTCCTCAGGAAGGTACCTACAGACACACTGTGGTGGAATGGATTGTCCATTGTTGCAGGGAAGAAGGATGAAGAAGTTCATGACTTGATGTGTTGTCACATCTGTGAGCTCTGAGTGTTCTGATGGTGCACTGATAGAAAGTGGCACTTGTGACTAGGGGGAAAGAATTTGAGGTTGGGTGAGATTAATGCTGGAGTTGGAGGTGGCTATTTCTGGCTTTCCCCTTGGTAAGAGACAATCCTGTGTTAATTTGTGGTCCCAAAATGAAAGGGTTGATAGCACTATAGACTGCAGACTATAGATAAACCACTGGGGACTAAGGACTGAGGTCTTACTGGGTGCTAGAAAAAGAAAAGGAATGAGCAAATGGATAGTCTTCTACTTCCTATGTGTTAAATCTGTTCTTACACCTTATACATAAACATTCTCTCTGCTTAACAAGACAGGTTGGAGAGACTTCTGATACACTTTCTAATTTAATTGCCTTTTTTCTGGTCTTGTCTTTTATTGCAGCTATAATAACAGTGTTTGATCTGGCTGATATCCAAACTTTGGATCACACCAAGTAAGTTTCTGCATTTTGGCTTATCTTTTAAAGGTTTTTACAGCAGGTTTAATTGCCTTCCATATGTAGGTGTTAAGAGCTTGCTGGATCATGAGTGTATTTTCTGTTGAGCTAAGAAATTAAAAATGACAGTTACTAGTTTGGATTACATAGGGAGGGATTTTTCTGAAGAAAATGCAGAGCATGAATTTGAACTGCTTACACTTGACTTCCTTTAAAGTCAGTGCAGAGAGAGAGGCACTTCAGTGAAAGCTTGATCTTTCCAAAGCTAGACATGCAGCAAAAGATGAAGTGCACTCCAAAGGCTTTTTTTTTTTTTACTTCATTTGGTATAAATAGAATAACAGGCTGGAATCTAATGGAAATGATAAAATTGATGAGATGCATGCCATGCATGATGTCTCAAGGGCCTTTCATTTTTTAGCTGCACTGTTATCCCAATTTTTTTTCTCTAGTTTCTGCTGGGATATAGGCTGCCAAAAAGAGGAGAGAAAATTAAAACTCCAAGTATGTGTGGATACAGCTAAACTTACTAGTTCAGATCCTTGTAATGATTTGGTTACAACCCACTAATTGTTATGAGTAAACTCATTGTGCTTTTAGTGCAGGCTGCAAAGCCCTGCATGGGTCTATGATCCACACTGCTGTCACAGCTCAGGGTATATGGATTTCTAACGTGCTGTTGTGACTGGAATGCAGGTACAGACTTCTTTACAACCTGTACTCTGTCTGATTTGAATGTGTACTATGGTGCTTAGCTCATTTACATAGGACTTTGTAAAATAATATATATATTAGTGTCTCTGCTTGGCTGAAAGTAATTGAAGCCTGTGAACCTGATTTCCCACACATGCACACACTCCCTTCCCTCCTTGACTTGTGTTGGATGACTCAAGAGAAACTTGATTGCCAGAGTAACAAGAATATAAAAGCTTGTGAGACAAGAATCATACAGCCTTCATAGGGAGCTGTTTTATAATGCTGAATAGATTATTTCACTCTTTATTCCCGTTTGTATCTAACCTGCTATGTGGTTCATACCTTTTCAGTTGCTTCTTGCTTTCTTATTCCTTATCTTGCACCAAACTTTGCCCTCTCCCTTACACTGAGGAATATCCTCTCTGGGTGCTGAAGTGATTGTTGAATTTGTACTCTGCCATGGGTATGGTTTTTCCTTAATGGGAGACATATTCAAAGGAGTTGGAATAGCTACTGCTCTCTCTGTCTAGAAAAAGAGGCTTTTGATACTCTCACACAAGTTCTGCCACTCACTTTTCTTGTGACCCTTTTATCTGTCATATTCTCCTGTACTCCTTGTTCCCTCTGACTGTTTTGTTTGGTTTTTTTTTTTGGTATTTCAGACAGTGGTTAGAAGATGCATTGAGGGAGAATGAGCCAAATTCCAGCTTCATCTTTCTGGTTGGAACAAAAAAAGATTTGGTGGTGAGTAAATTGAGTGCAGATAAGGAAATCAGATTTCCCTAGTTCCTCAAGCCATTTCCCTTGCAAGTTGTGCACAATGTCATTGAGATAAAGACCTTGAGTGAAAAATTTAAAAGGTAAATTGAAGAGGCCACTTGAAACCAATTAAAGAAGAGACTGAAAAAAATGGGTAGTTAGTGAAATATTTCTTGCTTGGCATTTTTCAAGCATTTATAAACGAGCATAGTGATCTTGAAGGTTTTGTTGTTGTTCTGTAATGGTTCATAGGTTTTCTTCTTTCTCTCCATTTAAAATAACTGCAGTACAAAATCTAGAGCATTATATGTATTTTTGTTATGCCAGCAAGCCTGACATGCTGGATATGAATCCCAGAAATACGGAATTCTAAGCTAGATACTCACAACGGAGTGTTAGAGTTCAGAGAGCTATTGGAAAAATTAGAGGGAAATTGGTTTTTTAAGGAATGGTGTGTTCATTACTCAGGAACAGGGAAGGTTTCTTACTTAATTGAATATCACCTAATTTTCAAAAGAACAGGGTGAATGCAGTCTCTATACAATTCTCAGCCCTGTGTTTGTCTTTCTGTAGAAAAAAGTTTTTTTTTAAACTTTGAAAAAAACCTTGTTTATTCTGTTACTGGTTGGTCCCACAACTCTTCTGCTGAGAGTGATGGGCTGACAAGGATTTCAAGACCATTAACTGGGCTGCTGACCTGATTGTCCTTTACCAGGGAATGTGCTAGATACAAGAGCCACTTGTTAACTCTTGTTTTATTTCAGTGCTGTGGGAGCTGAGTGGAGCCTTCCATTTCAAGCCAGTACTAAAGAGTTGAAGGTTCTTGCAGCCATGTCTGATTACCCAAGCCTAGGCAAGGTCAGAAAGGCCACTGAGAAAACTGGCAGCATCCCAGTGTGGGTCTGTGGCAGTGCCTGGTGCTGTCACCAGCCCAGACACAGGTTTGTTTGCCCAGTCAGGTGCTGTGTGTGACAGGACAGAGCTGGATGCCATCCGTTTTGCCAAGGCCATGCAGGCAGAGTACTGGTCGGTGTCAGCCAAAACAGGTAAATTACTGCAAAGGATGTGAAAATAGCATAACCACGAGGGCTGATGTTGGAGTGGGAGGAACTTCTTATCCCCCCCAGTGCTGGTTTTTTGTTGTTCTTGTGTTTTGTTGCCATGAGAAATTTCAGGCTTATTAATGGCTGATTTTATTTGAGCATTTGTATGTGTGCTTTCACTGTTGTGTATGCAGAAAGAAATAATCAAGCTGCTTTGCAGTATCTGAGCATGTATAATTCATAGATAGTTACATAAATACACGTGTGCACTACTACTCAACGTTTGCAATGGAAAAAGATTACACCACAAAATGAATTCTCTCTTGCTGGCTAAAAATAAAGGTGCAGCACAGGGTACAGTATTCCAAAGTAAGAAAATAAGAAATTCCTTCTGCAGTGATCAGAATGAGAGAGAGATTGTTGGGGAGGCCTGTTCTGTCCCAATATTGAGTAGTCAGCTGTTGACAGATGTGCTTGTTACGCCTGATCATCTGTTGATGTGCTTTTGTAAAACTCATCACTTCTGTCTTGTTTCCTAGGAGAAAACGTCAAAGAATTCTTTTCCCGAGTTGCTGCCTTGGCCTTTGAACAGTCCATGATAAAGGAGCTCGAGAGCACTCCTGGGCACAGGGCCCAGATTGGGGCAGGAAATCTCATCAGTATGTGGAGTTTTGCTTTTTGTGTGCATTTTTCTTGTTTATAGTCCAAAGGACTGGGGAGGTTTTTCAAGCATTAGAGCCAGTTTCAAACACCTGCAAGCATCTTCATATCATTGTCTGCTCAGGTTTTAGCATACAGGAGTGACTGGGCCTGCATGCAGCTTTTGTTAGCCTTAATATCAGATGGTAGAACTTCCTGTATGTTGATTTGATAACTTTTTTGTTTCCACAGAGCTAGAGAAGAACACTATGGAAGTTCCAGAAGACAATGCTCGAGTCAGCCTGAGTTGCTGCTAACTGTCACCTGTTTCTGCAAGTGCCACACTTCTCTCCAACAATGCTCTCAAACCAGAAATAGTGAGCTTTAATTTTAGAAATGAGGGAGGAAAAACTTACCCAAACTTTCTTGCTGAGAGTTCCCTTGCTGCTGCAGGCTCCCTGGGCAGGGTGGTACAATTGTTACGCAAACCTTTCTCTGTGTAGCTGAAACATAACATCCTTGTCTTAATGCAGGAAGACATTGCCAGTGCTGTGGGCTCACCTGTCTGCCCAAAAGGCTGTTAGTCAAAAATGATGTCACTTTAGTGTGTTGTTTTCTGATAATTCTCTAGAAATCTTAGCTAGTCAAGTGGCATTCTCTAGTGGGAGCAGGAAACAAGTGGCAGTTCAGAATGAAGGGTGGTGTCAATATGGTTTTGCCTTTTAAAACAATCATGTAAATATAACTCTGATTTGCTTTTATTATGCACTCCAAGTATTTTAAAACTATTTGAAAGTAAATCTTTTCAAATATCAGACTTGGAAGTACACAAATGCAGACTGCATAGTTTCCACTGTGGTTTCTCCATCCAGGAAAAATGTTGATTACTTTTCATTTTCCACTTGAGAATCAGAGCCCAGTATTAAATATTTCCAAGCCTAAAAGAAGTCCAGGTAGGAACATAGTTGTTTTAACACAGCTGTCTAATATTTTGAAAAATGTTGCCAGATAAGAATGCTATTATTTTCCATTCTCTTGAATAAGAAAGAATGGTCACACAGGTGCATAAAATGGAACATATTATATCCCTCAAATTTTTCCAATAGCTCTCTGAACTCTTAAGGCTCTGTCTCTAGCTTAGAATTCCATGTTTCTAGTATTAATATCCAGCATGTCAGGCTTGCTGGCATTAAAAATATATATATAATGCTCTAAATTTCATATTGCAATTAATTTAAAGGAAGAGAAGGAAAACCTATGAATAGTTACAAGGTACTGTTTCTTAGGTTATTTATTCAATTGTTGCAGAATCAAGAGTATCTTTAAAAATAATTATAACAGGACTCAGATTTGAGCTGCTGAGAAATGCAGACATCATTAAAGAAATGCATCAATCTGAAAATATTCTGGATTCTCTGCTATTTTTCCCACTTAGATAAGAAATTGGAAAAAGTGGAGAAAAGAGCTTGAGCATGCTATTTCCCTTTTGACGTAAGTTAGAGCAGCTTCCTAGAATATGATGAATAGAGATCTAGGAACTCTGTGTCTTTTTTTGTCAGATAATCTTCACTTTGGCAATTGTGCTGCCTGTTGGCAAGGGCTCAAATGTAGCATTTGGTGGAAAAAATGAATCTGTGAGGGTACAAAAGGAGCTCTTTATCCAAATGTGTAATATTTTGACCTTCTGATGTTCTATGCAGTTGTTCAGTTCCAGAGTCTGCTTCACAAGAGAGGTGAATTTACACTGTGCTTGTAGCACAGGCTTTGGCTGGGCAGCCATGGCCTTGTGTTTCCTGAGTGAGAGTGGAGATGGTTCACTCTGCTGCAGCTGATCAGGTTAGCTGGGCTTCAGTGCTGACACAAAAAAATGCTTACACTGCAAAATGACTCAGGAACAAATCTAAGAAAAATATCCATTTTTGGTTGGTTTTTTTTTCCCACCAAGAAATATATCTCCTAAGGGTTTCTTCTGTTGCTGAGCTCCATTATTGTACAAAGTCACAGAGATGCAGTGTCTTCAACAACACGATCATGTTGCCTGGGAAATCAACTGGGACAGGTTTTTCCTAGGGATTCAGCACATTGCATGATGTCATTGCTGTTTTGTGTCATCTGGAGCTCCAAAAGCTTCACAGACAAATGTAATACTCCATCAGTCATCAGCCATCATGGCACAATAGCCTAAGTCTATTAAATGATGGATGCTTTGGGACTGGGTGTTTTTTGTTTGGTGGTTTGTTGGGTTTTTGTTGGGGTTTTTGTTGTAATTTTTTGTTTGTGTGTTTGGGGTTTTAAGGGTGTTTTTAGCATCACTGAAACCTCGCCTGCAAAGAACTCCATATTAATAATTTATCATCTAAAATGAATCTTGGATCATGTTGCCAATGATTAGTTGCTTAGAAAAGCACAGAAGAAACTAACTATAGAAAATAAATATAAATGTGTAAGTTCTACCTGGCCAATGTTTTATCTCTGTAAATTCATTCTATCAGCAACTTAATTGGCTTTGAAGAAGCTTTAATATTTTGGAAAACAGGTGTTGAAAAAACTTTATTAACTCTCACTATAGGTAGAGTAAACCATGATTTCTATACCAGTTGAAACCCCCCCAGTGATCATGGCAACAGTAACAGTTTCAGCTTCCTTGTGGAATTTGCAGCTGAGAAATTGAAGTAAACTTTGGAGTCAGTCTGAAGCAAAGGTAAAGAGCAACTGTAACAATCCATTTCCCAAAAGAAGTACTGAAGTTGTGCTGTTTCTTGTCTTTAATAAGGAAAAGCTAATGTGTTCATGGATTGTGGGTGCATTTGTGCTGAGCAAATCCTCTGGTAATGGATCAAAAGCCATTTAAGAGAGCCACCTGACAAAGTTAATTTCTTACTATAAAAGCCTTTCTTTTAATTTTTAACAGTGTTATTCATCTTTTGAGTTAGTATTTGACACTTAAGGTATGGCTGTTTATACTTATATAGGTCATGGGATTCAGAACTTTCTAAATCCTGTTGGTTCCCAGCTCGGGTTTACATTGTGGTGGAACTGGACTCCATTCTCCATGAATAAATCTGTCCCCCTCTGTGTCTTCAGCTTCCCATTGATAGTTAGGGGTTGTTCTGATGTAACACACTGGTGAGTGAATGCCCTGAACACTCTGTATCACACCTCTGAGCAGGCAAGTTCAAGTGAAATGTTTGGCAAGGAGAATATGGATTTGGTGATGGAGAGGGTTGATCACTTTCCTGTGCTTTTGACCTTGAAGTAGTTCTCACAGTGAGAAATTGCCGTTGTCTGAATTTGGAGAAGGAGAGTTCCTTTTTTTCCCCGGGTTCATAGAATGATTTAGACTGAATGGGACTTCCCAAGACTCGTCAGCTTTGTCAAACTCCTCCAAGAGTGCTGCTTTGTGTTAACAAAAATCCGATTTTTCAGTTTCAGCCACATATTAATCAGAAACCATGTTTTAGTTCTCATTTTAAAAGCTCAGCTTATGTCCTACGGTTTTTGGTTTGTTTGTCCTTAAACCCCCCGGTTTTTCCGCGTGGGATGATGCTGAGGAGCATCGCTCGAGTGGCAGCTCGAGAGCTCTACCCAGAGCCGAGCGGCTCCTTCTTCCCACCAGAGGGAGCCCGGCGGTCGCCGCAGGATCAGATCCGTGCGGGTTGGGGAGCGCTTTGCGATCTCTCACCGGCCAGCAGAGGGGATGTGCCGGCCAGGCCGGCCTGAGCTCAGCCCCTCATCGCAGGATCTCGGGCTCAAATCACAGGTACGTGTCTGCCGCCGTAGCCTTAAAGAAATTTTGTATCCAGTTAAAATGCTGCTGTCTTCAATGCATAAAGTATCAGCAAAAATTCAGAGAACGCTTCAATTCCCAGTGGAATTTCTGGAGTTGTGCTACCGCAGTAGATACAGAGGGTGTAGTTGTTTAACAGTGTTATTCACTCAAAGGCAAGTGTGCACACAGAAATCCCTCTTGTGACTCATTACAATTCTTCCTCCCTCCAGAAAGGACACAAATTCAGAAAAGCAGAGCCAAATAGAAACCACTCCAAAAATAAATCAGAATGCTGAGCCTTCAGTAAAAGTTCTATATTAATTCAGAACAGATCCCAGTGATGTCACATACCTGCCATTGTTTATAACCATGCCAGTACAATCTTATTATTCCTAGAAATACATTGCATGTCAGAATTTTGTTGGTCAAACTGCTGCTAAGCAAACAAATAGTATCAATAGAGAAAAGGCAGTTTATTTTATTTCTGTGACAGATTGAGAAGTCTTGAATGATTTATAGAGTTATTTATTAAACATATAGATTTTATAATTATTTAGCTCATAATCTGTTTTCCATATAGGTCAGCCAAAGCCTGTTCTGTGTTAAAAGCTGAGGAAACAAGTGCAGGAAAAGCAGTTAAAGCCAGGAAACAAAACCAAGAGGGATGGACTATGCAAAAGTGAACATATGAGTAGCCATTTGTGATATAGCTGAAAGTACCCCAAAATATTTTCATTGGCATATAAAAAAGCATGGAGAGGAAAACTGTTTAATGGATTTTGAAACAGTACATATCTCAAAGGTAAGAGAGCTACTCCTGTGGAGTTGTGCTTTTCATTCCTATGGGATTTTATTAGTTCTTATCAGAACTATATCCCACTCTCTTATCTAGTAACATGTGCTAGAAAAATATGCTTCACCAGAAACATGAAAGAAACAGTTTTATGGGGGATATGAGGGGTCCATATTGTCTTTGCCTGTCCTCCAAACAGGAAAGATGGAGCTTTGGTTGCTTGTTACCCTTTTTTTAGAGGTTGAATTAGTATATGGAAAGGACACATGCTGTAAGCAAGGTTAAGGAGGAAGTGTGATGGTGTGATTTCTTAAGGAAGATAATATCTAGTAGCCAGAATTCTGTTTAAATCATTTGCCACCCTTCACCCAGAGGTGAAGTGTGGGGCTAAATAATATACAGGACGAAAGTGAGACTAATGCCCAAGCAAAGCAGCCTTTATTGTCAGTATCAGAGTTATTTTGGAGTAGCAGTTGCCCATCTCAGAAATGAGGTAATTAATAATACTGATAGTGTCAGTATCAGAGTTATTTTGGAGTAGCAGTTCCCCATCTCTGAAATCCAGCTTATCATTTATTGGCAAGGAAGGTAGGATTGAGGGACTGACAAGCCTGCTACTAACCAGCACTTACGTGAGTGGGGGAAAACGTGACCTTTGAAGGTGAGCTGCATCAATGCCTGGGGGAGAGCCTTGCTATGAACACAAGAGCGAGCAGAGAGACGTGCTGGTGTTTATACATAATATATGAGGGCACGGCTGTATGGCCGGGAATGGATACCTCCCTATGCACACAGGGCTGTGTGCTTGGCATGTTCTCAATCAGTCTTAGCTGTGGTCATGTCCGTACGGTGCGAGGATGCCCAGGCTGCAGGGGCGAGCGGCCGGGACCGCTCAGGACTTTGCCTTTGTCTCACGGGCAGCCGTGAGGAAGGCGCTGGGCCCCCCCACCCCCGCGGCTCCCCCGGCCCGGCTGCCCCTTTAAGAGGCCCCAGCGCCGTGTCAGTGCCTGCGCCGGGTCCTTCCCTCCCCTCCCCTTCCGCAGCGCCGCCGGAGCCGGGCCGCGATGGGCCGCCCTGGGCAGCGGGGGCTGCGCCGCCGGGGGGGCTCCCGCGGGGCCGCGGGGCGCTCGGGCACCGCCGGGTAGCGGCGGAGCTCGGCCGGGACGCGCCGCCGCATCGCCGCCCGCGCGGGGACCGTGTGCGCCCCGAGCGCAGCACAATAGCCGGGAGGAGGAGACAGGGAAAGGGGCAGGGGGAGAGGAGGAGAGAGAAAGAGAAAGCACAACACGGGGGCTGCCGAGGCAGCGCGGAGCGGAGGGCTCCGGAGCGTGGCCGCGCTGAGGACCGTGCCCAGGACGGCGGCGACAGGAGGTGGGTGGGGGGCGATATTTACCTTCCCTCCCCCGCCCCGAGCCCGCTCCTTTGTCCACGCGCTTTGAAGTGCTCGGGGATCGCCGGGGTGGGAGCATTGTTGTTCGCCAGCAAACGATCGGTCATGCCGGGGAGAGAGTAGCGAGCGTACGCGGGGCTGGAGCCGGCAGAAGCAGAGGAGACGGGGAGGAGAGACGATTGCGAGAGAGGATTGCTGCCTGCCTCCCGGTGCCCTGCATGGACCGCGAAAGAGACGCGCTGAGTTGACCCTGCCCGAGCTGTTTCTGCTTCTACATGTGAGATCCGGTTGGTTTTTTCTTTCCACCTCTTTCTCTCCAGCCTCCTTCTCGTATTCTCCACTTACTCCCGTATGCAAAATGGTGGACCCTGTGGGGTTTGTAGAGGCTTGGAAAGCACAATTTGCAGACTCTGAGCCTCCTAAAATGGAGCTGAAATCTGTGGGAGACATTGAACAGGAACTGGAGATGTGCAAAGCATCTATCCGGAGACTGGAGATGGAGGTTAATAAGGAGAGGTTCCGCATGATTTACCTGCAGACTCTTCTGGCAAAGGAGAAAAAAAGCTATGATAGACAGAGATGGGGTTTTAAACGTGTTTCTCAGTTGCCTGAAGGGGGTGCAGAGCAGCAGATCCAGGACCTGCATCATCACCAGTCTGCTGACCAAGACGAATATGAAAAAAGCAAGTCACATCACGGGGAGGAAAAGTTCAAACCCAGGATACCCTCTATGCGGAAGCTGTCTACCCAGAGCGATGGGTCAGACCTGTCACCTTTGGACAGCCCCCACCACGGGGAAGGAGAGCAGGACAGGTGTAAGTACTACGGTGAAGAGAAACTGAAGAGAGTTGTAGAAGACATGGAGAATCGCTGCGATACAGATGGCTCTCCTTCAAAACACAGATCGGCTTCCACTCGCAGACTGGTGGGATCTGCTGAGAAGGAGGGATCATTTGAACCTAAGGAGAGAGGGAACAGCACCAGTGTGGCAGCCTTAAGGTCCAATTTTGAGAGAATGAAAAAGGTGAATTCGCACTCTTCTGGTGACAACAAGGACGTTGTTGAGAAGCCCTTTTATGTGAACATGGAGTATCATCATGAGAAGGGTCTAGTAAAGGTCAACGATAAAGATGTTTCTGATAAAATAAGCTCCCTTGGCAGCCAAGCCATGCAAATGGAACGCAAAAAGTCTTTGCACTCCCTCCCTTCTAACATGGTACCCAGCTTCAGCGAGTTCCAGAGGCCTGCCTACAGGGGAAGGTCCTCAGAGAGCAGCTTTGGCTATGATGGAGAATATGAGGATGCTGAACTGAACCCCAAGTTTCTGAAAGATAACCTGATTAATGCCAACGGCAGCAACCGCTCACCTTGGCAGCCCATGGACTTCCAGCCGTATCAGAGTATCTACGTTGGTGGAATGATGGGGGAAGGAGAAGGAAAAGGACCTATTCTGCGAAATCAGGGCCCACCTGACCAGGAAAAACATCTCACGTGGCCCAGGAGATCTTATTCCCCCAGGAGTTTTGAAGACATTGGAGGAGGATACACTCCTGATTGTAGCTCTAATGAGAACCTTACCTCCAGTGAGGAAGACTTCTCCTCAGGACAGTCCAGCCACGTCTCCCCCAGCCCCACCACGTACCGCATGTATCGGGATAAAAGCCGCTCCCCCTCGCAGAACTCCCAGCAGTCCTTTGACAGCAGCAGCCCACCGACCCCCCAGTCTCAAAAGCGGCACCGGCAGCAGCAGGTCATCGTGTCTGAGGCCACCATTGTGGGTGTACGAAAAACAGGACAGATCTGGCCCAGCGATGGAGATTTGCCCTCTGCGAGGTGTCACCAGGACAGCTGTTTCCACGGGGATACAGGTGTGTACCAGCTTTTTGCTTGGTCTTTTACATCTATCGAGCAGCGAATGGCGTCCTGGAAATGAATTGGGAGACCCTGGGTGAATCACTGTGAGGGGGCAAGTGTTTCCTGTGAGAATTCTGTGTTTCATTTGTAGTTTTGCTGTTTTAGGAAGATCCTACAGAAGTATGTCACACTGCATTTTAGGAATTCAGTCTGGATTCCTTGATTCAGACTTCTTTTGAGAGGATCAATGGAGTTCCACGTTAATAATTTCTTAAAGTTTCAGTCTGAACACTGAGCTAAAAGGGGCCAGAAGTTCACCAGGTATTCACCATTGGTGGTGAATTCACCACCAGTTTATTCCCTCCCTCGTATTTGTGCCCTATGGAGTAGTTAAACTCTACCTCAGAGGTGGTAGTGTGCCAACAAGCCACAACCTGAGGGTTCTGCCAGAGCTTTACCGATAATGATGCTGCTCCCACAGTCTTGTTTTTTCCTGTCTGTATTAATTGCAGTGCTAGTTTCTCATTCTGTCTCGTGTCAGCCTTCAATTAGAGCTGATTGGAGGTGATGATTGTGCAGCTCTGTTCTTGGAGCTTTCTGCTATCGCTGAGTGAAGAAAGAACTTGGAATATCAGGAAGCCCTGAGGGAGAAATGTTAACTACGTTTCAGCAGAATAAGACTTTTCATTTAGGGAAGAATGGGCAATGTTTGAATCCGTTTTTATGTAACTTATTCAGGCATGCAGGTGTGTCTGTGGAATCACAGTGAGTTTATAGGTGGAAGAGGCATATAAGAATTGTATTAATTCAGCTGCAGTTTTTGAATGCATGTAGATGTCTGAACCTATTTAGCAAGGCAAGGCCTGTAATGTAAATAGTATCTTGTGCTAACACCTGTAGTCTCCTATGCAGTAAATGAAAATCAAATCCAGGAATGAAGAAAATAGCAATGTTTGTTTTGATAGATTTCTTCAATTATAAATCTGTGAGTTCTCTCATGGGTTTTCTTCGTCTCTTTGAATATCTCATTTTAATAAGGGGTTAACATGTTATTTGTCAATAGGACCGAATTCCTGTAGTATTGGGTGATTTCAGATGCCTGTCAGAGATGTTAGTTAGGTTGTGAGAGTTTGCTCTATTACTTCTCAGAAGTAACTGCTCGAAGGAGATGCCTTGGCTTTACTTTCCCTGCTGATTGCTTTTGTCAGCAATACTTTTGGGAGCAACAATGGAGATAGAACTCTGCTGTGCTGTGCTGCCATCCTCTTATCCTGTTGTGTTATTGGAAGGCTGGGCAGTTGTAGTGATGTTCAGTGTTCGTGGAAGCTCTGCACCTCCTCACAGTGACTTCTCCCTTATCAGATTGGATGGACATCCCTGTTTTCTCTCTGGGACTGCTGCATTCTTCCTGGGTTTTAGGGGAGAAGCTGAGTCTTGTGCTCATTTGAACTGAGCTCAGCCATCTGTCTCTGCTCTTGTTTACTGATGCTCTTTAGATGACTGGGAAGCCTCCTGGCAATTTCAGTTCTTGGAGAAGGAAACAAAGGGGTAAAAATAACAAACGTTGATAAAGCTTGAGGGTGAATTCAGCTTTCAAAAAGGCAATAGGTAATTTTTATTTTAAATAACTTAGCTGAGATGCAGTGATTAAAAAAAGGCAGCTGAAAAGTCAGAACACTCACAATTCCTGGATGCACTGGAAAGCTTTGTGTCTTATTCCTAAGGATGACCACACGTTGCAGGCAAGGACAGAATGTAACTGATCCACCTTCTGCTTTCCTCAGCACAGGGGGTGACATGGCAAGCTTAGCAGAACTTTCACCAGATGGCTAATCAGCACTGTCTTGCACGTTAGCTGGTGGCAACTTTTTACTTAACCAGGAAGGCTTATGCCTTCAGGAGGGCTGGCTTTCTGATTGATTTCTACTGAGCATCATTTTATAGGAGTTCTCTGTCCTTCCCAATTGGGATGAATTCTGATCTGAAACCAGTTGGCAGCACCTCCTTTTCATAACCCAAACAAAAGGCCTGAGAGAGCAGTGTGTGATGATCTGGCTGGCTCCCATTCCCAGCTACCCTGCTCTGATCCGGGCTGTTCTCCATGCCCACGTGGTACCAAAGCCATTCACAGATCCAGACTGATTTTCCAGCACCTGTGGTTCACTCACTGCTTCTGCCAGGCTTCCCTAAAGTTTTGCTTGAACAGAGTGCAAGTTTCAATCACAGTAGGTTCTGGCCAGCCTTCATGTTAATCAGCATCAAGTGGGGTTTATTCAACAGTACTTGACTTCCCTGTGTATTCAGATTGTTTTGTGTTTTCTGGCTTTGCCTTTGATCACTCTTCCCTTAGGTGAAGCTGAGTGTGCTGGGGACAGGTGCAGTGTGAAATTTCCATCTGGATCTGTCCCAGTGCACCTTGAGCTTGGCCAGCAGACACATGCTGTTCTGTCCAAATTATTTCATGACTTCACAGTTAAGTGATGTTTTCCTGGTTTGGTATTACAAAAAAAGGATGTAACTCTCAAGTGGATGGGGTCTGAGCCAAAATTTGAATCTGGGTTTTTGGAGGTGGACTATCAAAAACATTAAAGCAGTCCAAGGTATAGTAGGCTTTCAGTTTTTTCCAAGGAGCAGCATGAGAGCTTCAGGGTTGAGATTTGGTAATAGCTGTACTTTCTATTAAATGTACTTAATGAAGCCTGGGCAAAGATATTGATATTAGGATTAATTATGTATCACTAATTTCCTGTAGTGGGAATAGAAAAAAAAATCTTAACTTTGCATTAAGCTTGAATATCTTGACTATGATTGTGAAGAAAGAACAAGATTTTGAAAATTCTGCCTTCTGTTAAACATTAGTTGCAGGAATAGACATGAGAAAAGCCACCCATTGTGCATTTCTGCTTATGGTCAAGGGGAAAGTTGTACAGTACTGTTATGGAGCAATGAGCTCCTGCAATGGCCTCAGCTGGGACAGTTTTTAATTAACAGCACTTTGTTAATGAAGAGCACACTGGAGCTGTTGCTTGCCTTTGGAGCTTGCTGCATAAATCAGTGTTGTCACTCTGTGTGAAATGATTTTATCTGTCTGCATAAGAACATGGAAACTTTCTGGAGTCCACATAACTCATATTTACCTGCACAGCTGCCTCCCTCCCTCAAGGTGCCCCAGACTAACTCTGTTCACGTGAGAACACCTGGTGGTGCTCTGAGAGCTGTGCCAGGCTCTTGCTCCAGACAGCCCCCAGCCACCTCTGTGCTCAATCTGAGGTCAGCTTGGGCATATGTGTCATTTAATTCCATTGGAGTGAGCTTTTACTTATTTTAGCCTCTGCTAAACGTGGGAGTTCTGAATGTCCCTTTTGGAGAGCATGGAACGTTCCCTATTTTTTAGTGAGTTTATTGTAGAGAAGGGAAGGAGCAGTGGAATTTGTGCGTGTGAACTGCAAATCCTGTTATGTCAACAGAAGGCCATTTTAAAACTCCTGCTTACCTAGAGCTGAAGGTTCTTCAGTTTTTGTGTGCCTTGAATGCCTGACCAGATAGGCAGGCATCTGAATTTCCTGCTTTTAAGGCAAACTGGACACTACTTACTTGTAAAACCCCAAGAAATCATGTAGTGTGTCATCATGGGAGGACCTTACTCTGTACCAGTTTCTGAAGGGTTTGCTTCTTGAGTTATTTGCATCTTCTGAGATCTTACACAAGTTTCTTAACTCTTGTATCCTGTGAATTTTAGTTTTGAGATGTAGTTTGAAAAGTTCTTAGTGGGATTTTGCGGACTCCTGAGGAAACATGCAAGTCCTGTTGCTGTTGTTCAGAAGCACAACTTCCCTTTGAGCAGCTGGGGCAGACTTCAGTCCACTGTAGAGAGTCTTCCTTCTGAGGAGCTGAAATGCAGGAACTTTTATAATGTGCAGATTGCTTGTTAAGGCCTGCTGGCCATAGGTCCTTCTTTCCATCTGTGACTTACATTGGATCAATAATGCAATTTAAATGTTCCTGACGCTTGTGTAGTTCATTTTGCTATTACTTCTTAAACATGTTTTAATTCTTTCCTGTGATGAGCAGTGATTTCCTAGGAGCACTGATGCCAAGATGCTGTTTAAATGCAACCCCCCACCCTGCTGTGCTTTTCAGTATTTTAGTGGCTTTTGAGATTTTGGAGATTATCAGGATGCTTGCACTACCACTCCCCTCTTAGTCTGGGGAAGTGAAGAGCTCCCTCTCTTTCTCTTCCAGATTTCTCTTTCCCTACAGCAGAGCTTAATGGAATCCACAGAGCTGCTTTATGTCCCCAGTGACTATAGTGGACTCTGAATTGTTTGTTTTGTTCCTTCTTCCACAGAGAGTTGCTGATGTTTACCTCAGGCCTACCAGAAATAGTAGCATGTAGACAGATTTTATTTTTTCTTATGTTCCCCCTAGATCAGGTATTTCTGCAGTCACAAAGCCACCTACCTTTGAAGTGGGAGTGTAAACCAATCCACACAGGAGTTGTCTGGTGCTGGGGAGCCCTGGAGACTGCTGGTGTCCCCTCAGCTGGACAGGCCTCCAGGGTGCAAAACGGGATCATTATATTCTTAATTCTTAGAGTTATGCTATCTTGTGCTAATGCTGAGAAAAAGAAAGTTAAGAGCTTGCTAATTTGTGGAACTGATTGCTCTAGCATTTTTCCTAAGTGTTTCCATTTGTCTAAGATCTCAGGTTTGGATATTTGGATAAAATGCCAAGTGCTGTGTTCAGTCACTCCTTTGTGAACAGCTTGCTTTTCACTGCCACCAGGAAGTTTCACTGAGATCTGAGCAAAAGTAATAAAATGAGTTCAATGGCAAGGAGGCATCCTAAGTAACAGATTTGGGATGAAAGAAAAATAAGATTTAATTAGAAAATTTGCTAAACCTTCAAGTGTGGGTTAGGAAATGCTTATTTTTGACTACTGGGCAGCATACTAGAGCTATATACTGACTCTGAAAAGAAGTGTTGTGGGTGAGGGGTGTGATTTGTAATCCAAATTTGACTTTGAAGGCTACCTGAAAGAAGGGCCAATACAGGAGGCCGAAGCCTGTGAAGGTTTGGGCCCCAGGAACAGGCTGGAAACAATTCTTCTTCCAGTTCTAGCATGTTTAGCAGTTTGCTCTCTAATGCCCTCCCCTGCTCCCCAGCCTCTTAGGGGTAAACAGCCATCGTGCAGAGGCAAGGGGGACCTGTATTTCAGCTTCAAGGAATTTTGGAGGTCAGTCCATAAAGGTTAATGAGGTGAGACTTGGCAAGCTGTTTGAGAATTGCTCCATTTCAATTACCACAGGGAAGCATATTGAAAATCAGAGTGTTGATTGGAGGCACAGCTTATCTGGAGCTTGCTTTTCCCCAGAGAAACCAAGACCAGCAGTTTGGGGTTTTTTTTAACTATCTCCTCTTTGATTTGTTCTGCTCAGTCAGATAAGCATGGAAAGAATAATAAGGGTCTGATCCTGTTCTTCCCCTGGTGAAATATAAGTAATCTTTTGCTGGCACGTGTAGGAAAAGAAATGGTGTTCCAGTCCAGGTTGAATGGCAGATGGATGGAGGGGCAGGCTGCAAGTGACTGGAGAAATGCTGGCTTGGATTACTTTGGGTGAGAGCACATGAATGAAGGACTTCCAAAGCACCAATTGGAGTGTCTTGGGTTACAAAGCAGGTTTTGGCCAGCTCACTGATGACAAAGTGGATTGCTTTCCTGATCATATCTTTGAATTACAAGTGATAGGAAAGTAACCATAACCTGTAAGTAAATCCTTGAATGTTGGTCTGTCCTTCTACTGAGATAGTTTTACAGATCCATAACTCCTCTAATTTTATTTTCAAATTGTACTGTATGTGTTTTAAATAGTAAAAGTGTCCTGTGTAGGACAATGTGTTGTATTTCTGTCACAAAATCTGGCTCAATTTGCAGATCTGTCTGTTACTGAAACAACAAAGCATGTCTCCCTCTCCTTGTCTTCTTCCTAAGTGCCAAAATGGTATCTCTGAGACCCTTTCTTAACCAGGTTATGGCTTGTGTAGTAATCAGATTATTGCAAATGTAATTGGAGTCTCTGCCCAAATGTGGCAGCTGCAGTCAAGTTAGTTGCTCGTGGCTACACAGATGCTCGTGGAGTATCTGTGTGAGGACTGCCCTGTAGGAAGTGTGAATTGCTACAGTTCAGTGTGTTGGTTTGTACTACTGAATTGTGCCTGTTGCTATTACAGGCCTTTTGCATAGTTGTTACCTTTTATTTTGTTATTTTCAGTCATTTCAGCAATCTCTGTTACTCCTGGGCGGGGTGGTATTTTTAAAAAAAATATTATTTATTTTATCTTGTGGAGGAGAAGAGTAGATCCACCACAACCTTCTTTCTTTTAAAAATAATATATTTTTTAAAAACCCTCAAAACCACCTCCTCCTCTTCAGGAGCTTCTGCACAAATTCTGAAGTATCCAAAATCCACAAATTACTTGCAGATTGGTCTGTGACAACAGCACAGTAGCAGCTATGGCAGGCTGCTGTGGATCACACAGTATTAGCTGAAATCTAAGCAGGCAGCCCTGGTAGGAGGAGTTAGTTAATAGTGAGTAACTTGTGTGCTTGGACTCCAGCTCCTCTCCTCGAGGTGTGGAGAAGTGCACTGTGCAGCCTTGGCTCACTGTGTGTTTACTTCTTAAGAGCTCCAGAATATTCTAGACTCCACACTGCAATGCAGCTCCTTCTCTGCCGGGGTATTTATCAGCTATTCTGTTATCAGCAATTATGTACTCTGGCTGCAGAGCTAAGGAAGGAGTGCCCATTTTAACCCACAAGATGGGTGAGGCTGGAGCAGGCTGTTGTTAGATCAGTTTTAAGAGACTCAACACAAAAAGCCACCAAAAAGCAACAAATGCCTCAGTTGCCTACAGGCCACATCTGTGTGTTCCTTTGAAATGGGCCAGCAGCTTCCTGGGCTAATCTGTTCTGAAGGAAAATACCTTGTTCCCTGGAGCATCAGGCTCCAAGTGTATTTGAGCTGCTAACAAGGGAATGTAATTGGTGTGTGCCAGCAGGGAGGTGTCACACACAAACCCAGCACTGATTTGCTGCAGGGCAGTGACATGGCAGGGTACGACTGCCCAGCAGGGCTGGGCTCAGGGTGTCCCAGAGGAGTTGGGTTATGGTGCTTGCAGTGAGCCAAGGCACACAACACTTGTTTCTGTGCCTCTTGGTCCAGCTGCCTCAGCTCATAATTCACTGCCTCATTTTCAGTTCTGCTTCCTGCTAACCTAGAGCTGCTCTGGAAATTTTTTATATTTGTGGCCTGAAGTGACATTATGACATGAGGTTTCAGAAAAGAATATGCTCAGAACAGTAGATCACTGTTGGGAGACTTGATGCCTTGGATTCCCCTGTCCTTGCCTGTCACTTCTATAAACTGTCCCCTCTGTTTGGATTCTTTGAGGTAGAACGAGTATGGGAGTCCCTTCCCTGGGTAGGACACTTTTGCTTTACACTCTCCTGAGGTGGTTGTTGGACCTGTCAGTCTGACAGGGATGAAATCACTGACATGGTTCTGAGAAAACACAATAATGCCTCAACTGTCTTGGAGGAAATCATGGTATTTGGATGAATAAATCTGTGTTTGCCAGCTGTATCAATAACTTATTTGGATTTCTAGATTGGTCAGCAGAGAATGCCCAGTTGCAAAATTCTCTTGCAGTTCTCCCACCTAAGCCTAATTGTGATGGGTACCAAAGCCAGTGCTTAGCTGGGATTGAAGGTTCTGTGTAGGTGATGGGCATCATCCTGCACACTCCATCAGTGGCTGCAGTGAGGAGAGCACATCTTACAGTCCATTCCTTGTTTTACTTTCCTTGGTTTTCTTAGAAAGCTGATGAGTGAAATCTGAATTGCAAGGAGGAAGAAGAATCTGACAGGCTGTCAGATGAAAATAGTCTCTGTAGCCTGGGGACATACACCACTTCTCTAGTTCTAGTATTGATCATCTGTGGCTCTGGGCTGGGGTAAATGGGTATCAGGAGGAGAATGTTTTAGTCAGATCCAGGGTGTTGTCCCAAGGGCTTCCTAAGCTGGAACAAGAACCTCTCAGCTCACAAAAGCAAGATCCTCAGGGGCCCTCAAGAGCCGCTTCTGACTCTGACAGAAAGCTGGTGCACTTAATGTGAGCAATACATTGGGCTTAAAAGTCACCTGAATAATTGTTTGGGTGAATCTTTTGTTCAGCCTTTTCTCCATTGGCATCTTTCCCAAGGAACTTACTCAGGGGAATGAAGAATACTGAATAACTCATTTGTGTTCCCCACTGTCTGCTCTTGCCCTCTTCCCCTTGAAACCTGTGACTGTAATGGGCCCAGAGGCAGATGCTGCTCTAACAGAACTCATGATAAGCATGTGTGTGGTCAGGTGAGGGGCTGGTGTGTGACCAGGAGGATTCTCTTTAGTCCTTGAGTATATCCAGAAGAGCCAGTGTGTGCTCAGCTCAACAAGGAACCCAGAAACCATCTGCTGTCTTACATTTATTCCACAGTTCAGTTTTTTTGCTGTCAGAAGGGCCATTGGCAGACCTGGCTGATGGTCCCCATCCTTTTCAGGTCCTTTTCAGAGGATAGGGACCAAGGAAATTCCCTGGTTTTCCTTTGGTGTTCAGGGGGTGTATTGAGCTACAGGCCTGACTGCCTTCTTGAATTGATCTGTACTGCATGACAAGGATGAGAGACTGATTGCCATTTTGAGATGGTTTGCATGGTCTGGTGCTCTTGCCATTCAGATGAGGGCTGGGTTCTGCTCCATGTGAAAGCAGAGTCTCTCATATCTTATGAATTTATATGAGGCCACAGTGCAGACAATTATTTTTCACTTCCCTGTGTTGTTGAGTGATGTTTGCACACACAATGCAGAGAATGCAGACCTGTCACTGCACCCATTTAGGCTTTGGAGAGGCACTTGCTGAATTTCTTGAAGGTCCTCCTGAGCACAGCTGAGCAGTTCCACAAACCCATAAGCCTTTTCTTTTGTATTCTTGAGGAACCACACTGCTTTATATAGAAATATTTACATAGGATTTAAGCATCACTTTGACCCTTCCTAATCCAAATTGATTTTGCATCTTCTGTATGCACTGAGTGAAATGTGCAGTCACAGAGCTGAAGTCAACTTGCTATTACCAGTTTCTCTGTATTGCTGAAAGGGTCAGTGTTCTCACTAGGAAAAAATATTAGGAAAGAGGGTATGCATTTGGAGTAAGTAACAAGGAAGGAGCAGGAGAACTTAACACGATTGGTCGATTGGGTTTTTTTGCTTGGATTATTGTTTTTTGTTTTTGTAATAGTTGAAAATGCCAGTGGCTACTTTTGAGACCTCCAACAGTGTCTTTGGAAAGACTTGACTGAGGTTTTCCTGATGCCAGGAGAATTCTGTGACTGGTTTGCTGTGAGTGAAGCTCCTCAGCAGTAGCTGTTTGTTTCTATGTAACTACCTGAACCAGCATTTCCCAAGATACTTGGGTTTTGAAGTTTGAACTTCAGCTCTGACTTCAAAAGCACTGATAGTGTCTTCACAGGCTTAGATTATAAATGTTTTAAAACTGACATGCATGCAGGTTGTGCTGTTTCAGTAGCAACACTGATGTGGCTGAGCTGTGCTGGGCAAGCAGTTCAAAACTGTAATTTTGTTTTGAAATGTCTTGTACCTCTTGGAGAGCTGTGTTAGCTGGCCATATGTATCTGCCATGCCTCCTGGTTAGGTGCTATGGAAACACTAATGCAATTTGGAAAGCATTTTTACTTTATTTAATAATTCTTTTAGCCATCCTGCATCTGCCATCCTAAAGGGGAAAATGGCCTGACAGAGTGAGAAAATGATATTTACATCAAAATAACAAAATATTTTCTTCTTTCCAGTTTGCCCAATCCTCTGAGCTGGGACTCTCTCAGAATGAGTTCTGGTTAGGTAGGGCTTTTTCAGGATTCATGGAGAGAAAAATCTGTGTGTTATGTCTGTGCAGTGCCTGAGACACCAGCAGAAGGTGCCTCCCTCTGTGCTGGGCCATTGTGTGCAGGCAGCTGGGGCTGTCACACCCTGCTGGGATGGGGCTGTTCGTGGCACTGACCTGTCCTGTGTGCTCAGCAAACCTGCCCTAGGCCTGACCTTGGCTACCCCAAATTCACTCAGCCTTGAGCACTGACCTAGACATAATTTGTTGTGGTCTCTGCTCAAACTGAAGCACGGACTAATGTGATCTAAGCTCTGCTTTGTTCTGTGCTGATAGGTAAACATAATGAAATTTCTACTACAGATAAAGGGTTACACATCTTCCTCCAGTTAGTGTCCTCCATTCCTGAGCGTGTTAGAAGTCTGAGTATCTCCACTTAAAGCAAAGAAGGAGACCTGATTATCTGTTACATAAATGTGTTGTGAATATTTATGTGCACAAGGAGAATCTGAAGAGGAAGAATTTTTAACTTGAATATTTTATTCTCTATATAGGTGTTTCAGACTGGTTTCAATGTATATGCAAAGATACAAGCAAATTTAGAGAGTTCTACCTAAACTTTATAAGGAGCTTTTCCTTGTAATTAGACCAACATCTGGTTAAGGAAGCATTCTGATGCTAAAACTGCTTTTCCCATTAATAGACACTTGCCATGTAGGGCTGATGCACATTGAAACAGGCTTGTTTAATAGTCTTTAATAATTGGTTGCTTTGTGGTTGTGTTTTTTAGTTTGTAAGGAAACGAGTCATTTGCAAGTTTTTTTTCCAAACACATGTAAAGAATGAAAAGGGAACTTAAAAAGAAAAACAGCCTTAGGTTTCTAGCAAGCTTTTATCTTAATATAGTGATTTGCATAAATAAATTTCCAAGTGTGTTAATGAGGAAATATGCAGCTCAGTCTTTTGAGTCGTTGAAACTCAGGGTTTTAGCAGAACTGGGTGAGCTCTAGTGTACTGGAATCAAATTTGGTGCATTTCTCCTGGATCCACACTTTAGTTAGTAAATTGATTAACTTCCTCTCTAGGTATGTGTTAGAAATTGTTTTGTATCCATGTTTAACTTTTAAGGGAAAATACTGTCAAAAAACAAGACCAAAAAAACCAAAACCCAGTGGAGAAAACCTGAGTTCTGTTGCTGGAGGGCTTGCCCTTTCCCTGATTTCTACAATTCAGATGCTTGCTTCCACTATTTCCTTTTTTCTACTGAATTCTGTGCTCATATTAACTCGTTCAGTTTCCTCTCTAAGTAAATAAGTTCAGAATCTGGGGCTTTTGCCTCTGGCTGTTCTTGCTCCTTATGTGTTAATCTCTGGGTTTTCTACTTCTTCCTTCTTTTGGTTTATTTGCTTAAAATTTGAAGCACGAGCTGCCTTGTTTTACAGCATGTATCTGTGTATGTCTTCCAGTATTTTCTTATTATGCCCCTTGAGGCTAAATCTTGATTTAAATTGTCTCTGGTGCTAAAGCCTCATGCTGTGACCTGCTGCCCTGTCAGCCGTGCCAGCAACTGCTCATTTCTGGCTGCACGCTGGGAACTGGATCAGGGAATTTGTCTGAGGCATTTTTGGGGGTTTTGTTTGGTTTTTTCGGAGCCAAAATCAATCAAACAAAAATCACAAAACTCACCCAACCAAAGCACAAACCCCCTGTAAGCTTGGATCATCATCTATGCTCCTACAAATGTTGCTGGAGGAGCAGTAACTGATGGTGGTGGGGCAGAGTGTAATGCCATGAAAGACGATTTACACTTAAAGCCCCAGTCCCCTGTGACTCCAGAGCTGTTAATTCAAATAACAATGGAACATTAATGCTGAGAAGTCTTGTTTAACTTCAGCAATTTCACTTAGGACTCTCCAGCTGCTTTGGGGTTTCACAAAGAGGTTTGGGGTGTCCTTTGAGCAGAATACCTGTTCCCCAGGAAGATGCCTTGTTTCTGCTGCTGGCAGAGCTGTGAATGAGTAAAGGCTGCTTGAGAGCTTGCAGATATTAAAAATTGCTTTGTAGAATAAATCCAAATGGAATGGTAGGACTGAAAATGGCAGTATTTGCAGTAAGACAGACCTGATGACATCCTGGTGACATGATGCCTGAAAATGTGGCTCTGTGACTGCATATGCCTGATGACATCCATTTTCTGTATGAGTGACTCCCCTTTCAGTTGCCTACATAAGTACTTTGTGGTTTCAATTATTACATCAGCAAATACTTTGACTGGTTATGACCAGGAGAAAATGGAAGAAAAGATACAATTACTAGTTTTTACTAAGACTTAAAAAGGTGACCAGCTTCTGCCAAAAGGATGTTTAGGTCATGCATCATCTGAAAGGAGCACAGGAGGGATGCCAGGTCAGCACAGCTTTTAGAGGTGAGTGGACCTCCCTCAGTAACTTGTGTTTGCTTTCTCTGTGTGTGTGAGTGTTTGTGGGCTAAGATTTAATGTCATTTTTTAGGATGTAATTACTGTGATGACACATCTGTAGAATTACATCTTACGACTATGTGAATATTTTCCCTTTGTGAGTGTTTTTGGGAAAGTGGAGTTTTAGAGGTCATTTGTAGGCTTTCTTACATTTGTTTGCTTTGAAATATAAAATGTCATGTCCTAGCCTAATAATGCAACTAAGATTTCTGTCAGATGGTGTGATTTGCTTAAAAAGCTCAGTCTTGAACAAGGAGAGGGCAAGAGTCACCACTAGGAGAAAATGCCTGGAGCTTCCAGCATTGAAACATCTTTACAGTTTCTCTGTTCAGTTTAATTTTGAATGCTTATGTGACTCCCAGATAAGACTTCTATTTTTACCTGTGACTGCTGGCTCTGCAGAGATTTGTGAACTCTTCTGCCTCAACTCTGCTGAATTCCTGCCTTTGCACCAGCCAGGTGCTACATTTCTGGCTTCCAGCTTCTTTTGCTTTTTCTGTTCCTGTTCAGTCCACAAACATGGGAAAGAACTGCCCCACCCTGCTGACTCACTGAGCCCGGAGCAGTCCCTATATTCCCGAAATAGGATTACTATCTGAGGCACTTGGAGCAGCTCAGCAGAGCTGGCTCTGGTTCTCTTCTCTAGAACCTTTGAAAATAGCTGATTTCTTGTTCTTGGCTGCTGCTCTGCCTCAGCCCCAAGGTGATTTCCTCAGCTCGTATTCATTTAAAGGGCTTTTACAACAAATGCAACTGTTGTAGAAATCAACTCTTATGTAGAATAATCCTTTTAACAGGTTTATTCTGATACTCTGTTGGGTCTTTAAGTGGATTTGACTGCATTGTTTTAGTATGTCCTTGAAGATGGCTCCAAATGAAACCTGTCAGAGTGTGTCCTGTGTGTGCACACCAAGTGTGCCTGGGAGATGTCAGCCAGTGCTGTAGGCAGTGGGGAGGAGTTGCTGTTTGTAGGGGAAAACTGGGGGTAGCAAACCATTCCTGCTGTTGAACCCTGTGCTGTCTACAACTCAGGCTCTCAGGCAGTGCTCAGAAAGTCTCCTTGCTCTGCCAGGGCTCAGCACCTTGTTACAAGGGCAAACTCATGGTTTTTTCCCTGTTCTTCTCTTCCCCTCCTTGCACAGCCTGCAGGTGTGCAGTGGCTCACCCCAGGGGCAGCTGTACCACTGAATGAGTCTCTTTGGCTTCATTTGCTTTGGGAGCAAAGGACTGTGTGAGGCAAATATCAATTATTAATTCTTGCTTTTAAAAATACACAAAGTGACACAGTTTTTGTCTTTGATTGAGGTAAACAGCAGTCTACTTTGTGTCAGCAATGCTGTGCAGCCCTCTTGAAATGGCTCAAATTTGGAGTTCTTGCAGAAAAGTACATCCTGGAAAGGGCAGTGTTTGGCAGTGAAACAGTCAGCAAAATGCCTGGAAAAGAACATTACAACCTTGAGCACAGCCCTTTGGAATGTAGCAGGTTCCTGATAAGGCAAAAATTGGGTGGGTGAATGTTTTTCAGAGAAGCAGGCCTGGAGAAAGGAAGAGTGTTAAGGATGGTACAAGTCCTGTGCTTAGAGAGTCCTGGGGTTTGTTCTAAGTATATTGAAATATAGTTTTAATAGTATGAAAATCTGTGTGAGACTTGTGATTAGGGTCAGTTATTTACTTTTAAAAGGGTGATTTGTCATTTTATGTTGCAATGTGCAGAATTGGAGATGGTGCATTTTTTTAAGCCATAGGGATCCTGTACCTGACGTGGGAATGGGGAGTAGAAAACTCAGTCTGAAATGGTCTGCATGAAAGAAGCAGGATACACACTGTTAAAACTGGGGGTTTCTTTCCATATATTCTCTTGCACTGCTGTAATGATAGGGACTTACTTGTTCTTGGGATCTGCAGGTGTTTCAGAAATGTGGGTACATTCCCTGTCCTCCAGGGAAACTGAGGGGTTTCTTTGTCCTAATCATCTACAGATCATAGGCTGGGATCTTGACCCTGGACTTCAGTTTTGGTTCTAGAACTTACTGCCTACATCTCATCCATGATGTGAGGTGGTATCATCAATGCTAAATTACCTTTGGCCCCTCTCATCTTGCCTGTGCTGGTTAGATCAGTGTGGTTTCACCTTTCTTGTCACTGTTTTTGGTAGAACACTGCAGTGGATAGGGCCTAAAGGGCCCGAGTCACTGTGCTCTGCTGCCTTTTTGTTGGCCTTTGCTGCAGTATTTGGATGATAAAGAACCATACTGGTGACCACATCTTCTTTTATGTAACCAACCAAACAACTATTATTTAATTACTAATGCATGTCAATGAGCTGAAGCTGTCAAGTTTGTGTCCCGTTACCAGGCTCCTTACTGGGAAGCTCTTCTTTCTTTGTTTCTCCCAACATTTCTGTGGCTCTTGGCTCGTAGAATCCAGGGGTCTGATTTGTGTTCTCCTGTTACAGTGCAAGAGACACTTCTTTTGACCATAACTTGTTAATTGAATGGTACTTGGCAGTACAGAAACTTTGTGGCAGGAGAATATTCAGGGAAGTCCAGTCTATTCTCCCACTGAGTTTGCTTAAGAAATCAACCAAGCCTTTAGCTGGCAACAATAAAGGCGAGAGGAATTGAAAAAATTCCATTTTTCCTGTGCTACAGGATTGACTGCTAGATGAACCGGCTTTTCTTATTTGCAGTTCTCCAAAGGCAGATCTGTATGTTGGGGTTTTTTTGGGTTGATGTTTGGTTTGGGGTTTTTGTTTGGTGTTTGGTTTGGTTTGGTTTTTAGTGTTTTAACTACTTAGGAAGGTGCATTTACTGTAGAGGTAATTTGTGTTTTGGAATTACTTACTAACCAGTAAGTCCTGCCAGAACAGTACTCCCCTAAATTTTAAAGCCTTCCAGGTAGGTCTCATTAACATTCTCTTGCAAGATCAGTGAGAGAAGCTGGCGTACTCAGCCAGGAATGCAACTGTCTTGTGATCTGTGGTGTATTACCAAGCCCAGAAACTTTCAGTATCTTCCTTGTAGCAGCTTTGCCCAGGTTTTCACTGTGTGGTTGCTTATTTGTACCCTTTGTACTTATTATTTTTTTCCAAAACTCCATTGTTGTGTGCTCTGCTTGTTCTACCTCTTTAGGAGACCTTTAAAATCTGAAGTTGCTGATGCTCTGAATCAGCAGCTCCCTAAACCAGTTCCTGTGGTGAGTCTGTTTACAGTAGTGTCAAGAAATAAGGTGGCACTATTCAAAGGCAAAAGGAATACCCAGCCCTCAGGGAATGTATGGTTTGAGAGGAGCAGTACCCACACAGCTCTCCTGCCTCTGCTGAGAGCAGCCCTGCTGAGCTGAGCCCTCCTGGTGTGTTTGCTCCCCTCATGGCCCTTCACCAGCACCATGGCACCTTTTGCTGGAGGGGATTCCACCCTTTGGTGTTGGGAGGGTATCTGCCTTTCCTAATGCAATGAAAGGGCCAGCTTGGTTTATGCTTTGGGAAATTGCCTTTTTCTTCAGTCTCATTGTCCCTTCTGCCCAGCTGCATGATCTGAGCTGTTAGATGTTGAGCTTAGGATCTCCTGATGCTTTGCTATGATTTTAGTTGGTTTTTTCTTCTCTGCTGAAATAAGTTCATTTGGCAGTCTCATGAAGTGAAGATTACTTCTGCCTGGGAGCTGAAATGTATCTTCTCCAGAAGTGGCTGTGGCCATCTCAGATGCTGATTTCTCTCCTTGTTGACAGTTTTTGGTTGTGGTGTTTTTCTCCTGTCTCAATACCCTTTACTATTCTGGTGTCCCTGGTGTCTATGTGCCATGCATGATTCAGTTTCATATGTAATTAGTTTCCTCTTTGGTGTTGATTTGTCTATCCTGAGCCTAATTAAACCTTAATTGCTCTCTGATACCTGTGTAAGGATTCTTTCTGTGTATGATGTGCTGCTGCACAAACCCACACTCCCTCATTAGCCATACCCTGAGCTGGCTTAAAACCAACTTTTATTTCAGAGTCTTTGTGTCCCTGTCTCAACACTTTGCTTTTTATCTTTGATTTCCCTCCATCCTTGGCCATCATCTGCTTCTACTGCAATGCACTGTCACCTTTGGGGCAGCCCTGCAGCGTGACTGGGAGACAGGAGGGGTGGGAAGGTTGCAATTACATCAGCAGCCTTGGGGAACCCTAGAATCATGTGAATAGGAGCATGTGAACCCTTGGAGGGGGCTAATGGACTTGGCAGAGATGCTTCTGCTAAAGCAGTTATTCTCCATCCTTCATAGAGAGCATGTGTGTTTGAGTATCAGGTGTGGATGGGAGTCAGGCTGTAGTAAAGAATGTATGAACAGAGAGCAAAGAGCTTTGAGATATCTGAAAAGGTGTTAAAACACTAAAACTGCCCTTTATCTACTCAAAGCCTGTTGTTCTGTCACCCTTAACCTTTGGTAGCTTTGTATTTATTGTCCTCAGAGGTCACCATACTTGGACAAGTTGCAGAAGAGCTGTGCTGAGGAGCAGTAGAGTTCCAGGAGTACCCTGCACCTGAGTCCTCAGTACACCCTTCATCAAGAGGGTTTGTGAGACTGCTGCCAGCACATTTGTAAGCAAAGGCTTAAGGAAAGGGCAGTAGTTCTGTGGATTGCATCCTTCTCAATTGTTGCCAGACCCTTTGGGTTTTCTTAGTTTTGTTTTTTCTCTGACTACCATTTCCCTGGAAATCACACATTCAGTACTGAGGTGGTAGGGAGGCAATGTCTGCAAATCAACAGCATAACAAGAAAGAGTATCTGAGTTCTGTTGCTCTGCTTTTGTCTCTAAAAAATACTGTGGCACCATTTCTAGCTCCAGCCTACAGGGAGGGGTTTTCCAGAACAAGGTGTTGGTGATCCAGAATGGAGCAGCCAGAGGGAGGGTAAGTACTGTCACAAACCAGGGTGAATAAAATGCTTATCTGATCCATCCTGAAATGTTTCATCTGTCCCAGGTGTCAGAATCTGGGTATATTCTCGGGTTTAAGCTATTTATGTCATGTCTTGGAGGGTGTGCAAGAGAGAGGTGAGGCTGAGGGGGGGAAGAGGTGACATTTAATCCCTTGTTGCTTGCTGAATCCTAAAGGTTTGCTTTGTGTTGGTCTCTCCCCTGCACTTCCCTCCTACTTTAATGGCAGTGTTGAATGACAAATGGAGGCAAAGCAGTGAAAACAGGAAACATAATCCCTTAAAAATAACTGGTGGGAAAGGAGGAAAGAAACTGTAAATAAAGGAACCCCTGCTTTCATGGGGCAGCTCCACAGAACAGCTACTTGCTTGCCAACAAGAAGGAGGTGACACTCTCTGAGGTCACCAGAGAGTCCTTTTGAGCTCCTGGAAGGGTGAGCAAGACCTAAAAGCAGGGGAGCTGTGGTCTGCTCTGTGCTGTTTTTGTTATTTGTTTTGGTTTTGTTTCTTTTTTAAAAGAAGGTTTAGAACCACTTGTCAGTGTGAGGTTTGGCTGGGATGTGATTTATGTTCACACATTGTTGCAGGCTGCAGAGGCCCTCAGATTTCTCTGGCTGGGAGAGGCCAGCCTTGCTTCTGTATTGTCCTGTGGTCCCTGGGAGCAGGAGGGTGGAGGAGAGCTGGATCTGCACAGGGAGGGAGCCCTCAGAGCAGTGAGGAGCTGCTCAGACTGGTTTGCTCACTTGGCTGTCTCTGGACCCTGGTTCCCTGCTATGTCAGAGGGGTGGGAGTGTCACAGCTTTATTGCACACCCAGCACAGTTACTGTTTAGGGGTGACAGGAAGAGTTCTGCTGGGCACAACAAAAATCTCTGTCAATGGAGCATTTTAGGAGGTACCATGTTACCTCCTTGGCAAGGTTGAAGGCTTAAGATTTCCACAAAACTTGATTAAAGATGGCAGATAGAGATATCCTACCAGTTCACGTGGTTTATCTTACAGGACTTTTGATGCCATAGCTTTGGGGGGTGTTGGATGGAGTGCCTTCAGTGGGAAATCCTTGGGGTTGAACAAAAGTGAAGACAGCAGAAAGGGGACTCTCTAGTCCACTCTTACAGCCTCTGTGAACAGTAGGTGCTGAGTAGCTTGTGGAGAAGCTGCTGACCTAAACTGGTGAACAAGGTTCTGCTGGAGGCCAGCCTTCCCAGCTCCTGTCTCCTGATCACCTGGCTGGGGATGGTAAAAGGCAGTTTGCCTTCTGACTCTGCTGGGTCCTGTTCAGGAAAGGAAAGAAAGCCTAAGGGAGCAGGATCCCTTTGGTGTGGCACAGGACAGTGAAAGAAAGTGGGACTGTTCAGGGGGATGTGCTTTACCTCTGCTTTACCTCTGCACCCCATCATCTTTTTGTGGAAAATGAAGATCTTCTTTATAAATTGTACATTTCTTTGTTTTGAATGTCACTTACTGCAAATGAAAACCAAATCCATGGCAGAACTGCCTGTGGATGTGTCTGAAATGCACCTCTGGCAAGTCCCTTCACATTGGGAACAGCCCAGGGCACTGCCAAGCTTTGGCTGTGTTCAGTGTTTCACTTAACTTTGCTTTGGACACCTTTCCTGAAGCCAGCTGGGCACAGCTTTCCTTTTTTCCCCCTAAACCTGTGAGGATGAGGGAGCTCAAGCAGCTCTGTAATATCTGATCTGAAATAGCCAGAGGAAGAAAAGAAGTGCCATGGATCAGCACATCAGTACTTTGTGCCTTTTTTTCCAAGTGGAGCCCATATTAATGGAAAAAATGGTTCCAAAGCTGTGCCCAGGAGCTGCCAGGTGAAGACTGGCAGCCACAGTTGCCTGGAATGTGGCAGCAGCTTGGGTGCTGCAGAGTGTGGGCTCAATAAAGGGGTACAAGAAAGGCAGGTGTAAAAGTTGGATGACTCACCTGTTTATTTCTTGTGTTCTTAGGACTTCTGTTAGTGAGGTGTGGATCTATAGAAGTGTTAATTTAAATGTAATTAAGTCAGTGTTAGAGAAATTTGCCTGTGCATATTTGAGGTAGTTTCAGCCTCTACTTATATATGTTTGTATATGTTTAAAGAGTTTGAGAAATACTGTTTGTGTGGCTCTTGCACTCCAGCCTCTCTGCAGCCATGCTTCCATTCTGGACTTCCTCAGAGAGCTGCTGCTTATGCATTTGCCTCATCTAACCCCTGTTAGTCCAAGAATTTAGTGCTCCAACTTCTGCTGCCTGGCCTGCCCCTTAAGTTTGCAAGAGTACATGCAGAAAACAGCTGGTGGACCAGCTGTGGCAGCATTAAAAACCAGAAGGTGCTGTCAAAGCTGAGCTGATGTTTGTTACCTGAGCTGTGCTGTGGAGTGAAACTCCCTCCTTAGCTTGAAAATTGCAGGATAGGCCCGAGAGGAATGTGATCAGTATCTACATTTGAGTATCACTGCTTACCTGAGTTTAGAGGAGTAGCAATTCTTCAGCTGAAGGAACACTGAGGACCAGAGGAAGGCACAGAAGAGTTTTTCAAAGAGAACACACATTTCATGTGTTACCACTGACTGTGGTAAATGTTACCCAGGCATGTTTCATTGGTTCTCCCATTGTCCCTCCTATGGTTACTCTGCCAATTTTGCTTTTTATCTGATGTTTTATGGCGTGAACTTGGAGGACTTGGCTCCAGGGAAAGCTGCAGCTTAGATTCCCTTTCTGTGGCCACCACCCTCCAAACTCAGTGCCCTGGGCTCCAGCTGGGTTCTGCTGAGAGCTGTCCCCTGTTCAGCTGCTGCTTCCCTGCTGTGCCTTTGCCACTTGCCACTTGTTGTGACCCGGCTGTTGCCTGTGGAATGGGAGCTGTCCCACACCCTGGGGTGGCATCTGCTGCTGGCTCTGGGCAGGACTGGGGTCCTGCAGCCACATGCCAGTGCTCAGGGCCACTTGGGCTGCTTCTGGTCCTTTGTCCCCTGCATCTCCCTGAAGCCTGGCTGCTGGAAGCTCTGGGTGAGTAAGGTGCTGTGTCAGACAGCCTTCCCTGCACTCCTTTTCCCAGAAAGGCTGCAGGCAGGTGAGATTGTACTGTGATTCACATTTTCTTTATAAATTCTCCAGCCTTAGGTGGATTTGGGATTTCCCCAGCATTAAACATTAGCCCTCAGAATAAATTACTGCAAGCTGGAAGGAAGGGGGAGGATGCCAATACCTGGCATCTGTGTGCGTGCCCCGTTTTCCTGAGTCCTTTTTTGTCCTTTGCTGATGCTCTCCCCTGGGTGGGCTGGGGAGAGCTCCCAGCCCCCAGGGCTCTCCCTGCAGCTGCCGGGGAGGGAGGCACAACAGCTGCCTGTGCTGCTTTGGAGACAGCTGATGGCTCAGCCCTGCTTTAGGAACTTCTGCTGGGCCCCAGGTGCTGGGCAGGGACCAGCACTGCTGCTGTTTCCTGCGGGAATGGTGGGAATTTTGGAATTTTTATCTGCTGCGGTGGGGAGTGACACAAAGGGATCCTCCACAAACACCCTTTGAAGGATCTCCAGCCCTTTCCTGCCCAGTGTAGCACGATGGGATTTCCTCTGCCAGCTTCACAGATTAGTTTGTTAAAGAGCTGTGGATTGGTTTTGGAGCACAAGGGCCTTTGTCAAGGTTGCTGTGCACGTCTGCTACAAGGGTTATTTCCCTCTTAAGGGGAGGGATTTCCAGTCAAAATTTGCATTTTGGAAGTTCTCTGCATTGTCTCAGTGTGTCCTGTCACTTGTAAATATTCATCACCTTCAAAGAGATTAGTGAGGGTAGTTCTGAGCCTTTCCTGAGACACCTACCCTAAAAATCTATGTATTTGTTCAACTGATTAGCAGCCATTTGGATCACTTTGGAATCTGTTGTAAATTAAAGTGTACAGGCAGAATTTGTCCTTCCATATTTGTTTCTGTGGGGAAGGTGGAGGATGTGAGAAGTGGAGAGGAGTATGGAAGACAAGACTATTTTTGATTGTGATAGGGATGCAAAGAGGTGAAGGATACCAAGGCTGAGATGAAGGAGTTATCTTTAATAACAGCCCTTTTCTCTGCAGACTCTGTGTTCAGGTGCTGCTGAGAGTGTGCCACCTCCAGGTACAAAGGAGTGACTTCAGGACAGTGTAAAGTGTGACAGAGAATTTTCTGCTTGTGTTTTAAGTAGAAAACTATCACCTTATTACAGGAATATAGTTGGATTCAAAAAGCTTGAGAAAATTATTGCTTGGATAGACAGTCACTGAAAGCTGTGAAGATGAAACACAACTGAAATTGTCTTTTCTTGTGTTTGTTTTCACTGATAAACTTCATGCATCTTCTGGCAAGAAATTAATGCTCAACAGGAACAGAATGTCTGGCTCTCCTGAGGTGCAGTCATTCCTGTGACTTTTGCACTGCTGAGGCAATGACACTCAAAATGACACTTTACTATCTGTCACCACAGTTTCTGGTTTAATTTAGCCTTGTTTCTATTTCCCTGGCAAACAGGAGCTGGTTCTTGCATCGGCTTGTTTCTTTCTTTCAACTTGGTGCTAACCACACCCAGAGTTCAAGTCCCAGCACACTTAACATTCCTAATTCTTTAACTGCTGAAATACTGCTCAGAAAGTGCCAATACATTTGTTTGGGGGCGAATTCATTTCTGCCCGAGTCTGAAGTATCTGGGAATGTCCTGTAACCTTAAAAATGTAAATGTGTCTCGTACACCTGTGAAATCCTGATAAAGAAAGTTCCTCAAAGCTCTGCCTGGCACATTTGAAGCATTATCTGGGTGAAACTCTGTGATTTAGAAAAGCCTTGTAGTACCAGCTCTGAAATTCTGTTCACTGGCTCATGTTGATTTGTCCATGTGAACATAGCAGAAACTTTTCTTGCTCAGAAGACATTGGTCTAGAGAGTATGACATCATATATTGAAGTCTGATTCCAGAATGTCTTAATGCTAAATTGTTACAGCTGAATCAGTATGTTCCCTTTGGATGACATTTAATTAGGGATACACTGTGCTTGGGAGACTTTTAGCTGCAAAGCTGGACTTAAGAATGAAAATTAAAGGACCAGCTGAATGGAAAATCTGTATCTTTTTGGGGTTTTTTTTTGTATAATTTCTTTGCCAGTCTATCTTTGTCAAGGTCAGATTTTGTACTGAAGCTGAAAACTGGTGTGAGAGAAGGGTAATTTATTAAATGAATTGTTCCTGAGGCTTTCAAAGTCATGATTTATCTGTGAGCAGGAGGCCAGGCTCCTGGTGCTGGGACAGCAGTGCTGTTCCCACAGTGCTGTCCAACTGGACTGGCAAGCTGTGTCCTGTGTCCCCTTCTGCCAGGAGATGCTCCTTCCTCCCTTTTGGTCTCCCCTCCTCTCTGGGGATGCAGTTTTGCTGTGATCAGAGCTGAGGCTGCAGAAATACCTACAGAATTTCTTAATTCCACATGTCAGAGCAGCAGCACATTGAGCCTGTCATGTTGCCTCGTTTTTCCTGTGCTGATGGTGAATCTGTGCCTGTGCTTGGGCCTGGCATCAGGCAGGCTTTTGCTGGACCTGGCATCCGTTCTCTTTGCTCTGTGTTGCCTCTGGGGTAGCTGTTTCCAGAACCATCTCTGCACTCCTGCTCTGTCACTGCCTGCTTAACCAGACTCATGGCTTGTTCGGTGTCCCTTCCTTGCTGTCACTGTAAGGTGATACAGAGGCAAAGAGGTTTTTATCCCTGCAGTAATCCTCAGACAGCTGCTTCTGCTGGTGGTGAAAAACTACTTCATACTCTCCAGGAGGCTAATGTCTGCAGAATTTGTTGAATAACTGTGTTATGACTGCAGGCATAATAAGCTATAATTGCAGATAAATGCATGTACAGGTTGGTGAGTGACACCATTTCTGTGCATGCATAATGTCCTTATCTGTGTTCTTTGGATAGCTGTTGCAGTCTGGTCTCACTTGCTCCACTGGGGCAAAGTGGAGAGGCTTCTTCCCTGGAAATCTGGTTTTACAATGTTCTGATAACAAGACAGACAGACTCCCTCACATGTGCTATCAAAGATGTGTTTCTCGTGTTATGGCTTGATGTGCACACACTATCAAATGTTTTAAAAGTCCTGTGGAGAGTGTTGATGGTTTTTGTGGGGTTTTTTTGAATTGCCATATGCAGAATATTTAATGGTTCATCAGTAAGGCCTTTTCACATTTGTGTGGTGCATAAAATGTGAGTTCATTTGAAACTCTTGTGTCAGAAAATACACAATCTCATTCACTGCCATACCAGGTTTTGACATCCAGTATTGTTAGTTTAGTCAGCATAAGAGCTCTGACCCTGGAAAGCTTTGGTACTGCTGAACTTTTCCCTGCTTGCTGAATGTACAAGCCTTGGTTGGAGTGGTTTGGTCAGCTGGAGCATCACAGCTGTGCCACAGCTGCCCATGCAAGGTGAGAGTTGTCCTTTCTCAGGGCAGATGTGCAGAGGCTGATGCAGAGCTTCTCTTCCAGACTCAGTGTAAGAGGCAGTGGCTGCTGCAGAGCTCTGTGCAGGCCCTCATTTCCCTACACATTTAATTGCAGGGTGTGGGTTCCCCATGGCTGTGTGGTCTTGGCTGGCTGTGTGTGCTGCACAGTGCAGCCCTGAGCTCTCTGTGTGCCCTGGCAAATCTGAGCCCCTGTTCAATGCCTTGCCCCAGTCATTGCCCCAGGGTTGCTCCTTTTCCTCACTGAAGGGCATAATTAAAACAAACTTTCTTGTTTGTTTTAATTATGAGTGTTTCTTCTTTCTATATCAAATAAAATGCTGGGGTTTTTTTTCTAAATTGATAGGCAGTCTTGTAGTACACTGTTAGGAACCATTAATTGACCAAAATATTTGGATTTGCTTATCTAAATGTTTTTGTTGTTTTTTTTTTACATAAACCATAAAGAATTGCAATAGGTCAAAGGATCTGCAGATCTTAGCTGTGCCTGCTTGTACTGAGAGCATCTTGCTTTGTGTTTGTGCTTCTGGTGGAGTGGTTTTGTTGTTCTAGTTTGGATTATTCTGCATATTGCTTTCTTGTCTCAAAGCACTGGAATATTTGACTTTTTAGTGTTTCTTCTGACCAAATGTTCTGAGGGTACAGTCCCACTAGCTTCAGCAAAAAGAACTTTCTCAAATGAATTATAAAAATCTCTTTCTGGTAACAATTTCTTTCCTATTTCTTGGTCCTGGCCCACAGGTATCTCAGACTCTTCACTGGGGGGGGGAAATGGTCTCTGAGGGAGAAAGCAGACATGTGCATTTTGAAGGCCACAGTAGTAAATATTTCAGTACCTTATGTGTAGGGATCACCTCAGGAGTTCACAATGTCTCTGAAGTGTAGACCATCTGCTGAAGATCAGGGCTGACAAGCATCCACACAGGACTTGAGTGAACAGAAGAAACCAGCCTGGAAGTGGAAGCAAAGAGAAAATCTTTTCAAGTGCTGGGCAGCATTTTGATGAACAGAGCACATTGTTGGAGTGCAGAAACATTGTCTCAGCTGCTTGACTAAGAGTTTCCAAATGTTTGGTCGTGCAGACTTGTTTTCTGCATCCCATTTCTGTGACCTTATTTCATGTTAAGTCTAAAGATGGAACTCCAGATTTGAAATGGCAATTGCCATGCTGATAGCTGTCTTCAGGAATGTGGCAACAGCTAAAAACCACTGCAGAATGCAGCACATGAGTGTAAATAAGAAGCACAGTTGTTGAAATGGGTTTAGGAATTTGCTTAATCTGCTTCTGTATTTCTCCAAATGCTGTCTTCTTTTATCCCAGGGGACAACCATTATCTGTGAGGATGGGCAGGGTGACAGGGGCATCTGTCTGTTATAGCTGGGGGTGGTGAGGAGTCCAGGCTTTACAGTGCCATGATGTTTGGGGTACATTTTCTTTGCCTGTGGGCAGTTAAGGGGCACCAAGTAAGTTTTCACACACCCTTCTTAAATCATACTGTTGTATTTTGGGACACAATAAAAGGCAGGACTTTGGCACTTCCTGGCATTTGCTGGAGTCCTAGAACTGCAGTATATTTGAAATGCCCACCACCTCCTCTTTTCTGCTCAGTCATCTCTTTGATACTCTTTACACGGTGCTGCTACCTGGGCCTCCGTGCAAAGGATGAGATGGCAAAGCTTCCTCATCTCTTAGACTGTGGTGTTCAAATTCTTTTGTGTTAAAGGGAGTTCATGTAGCAAAAGGCTGGTTAGAAAAGCTGTGCCAGTAAGTGTTGCTCTCCAAAGAATGGCTGTGCACATCAGCTATTCACCCTCACTTTTCCTAGGGAGGAGAACTAATTTTCTTTCCTGCAGAATTATAAGATTTGGTTACTTCCTGAGTCTAAAATAATGTGCCCTGCTGCTTAAACCTTGTTAGCAAGCTTAGACTTGCTGAAGAAGCATTTGCTTCTTCTGCTCCTCAACCTGTCAGGCTTTCAGATTATCCTTGCTTGTGTCCTGCCTGTAGAGCCAGGTGGAAAATAATAAAGCCCCTCTGCTTATCTGTGGTCAGCACTGGCTGAAAGGGAGAGCTTATCTCTCCTCCCCATGTGTCCTAGAGGAAGCCAGGCTGAAGCAATGATTCCCATTCCTAACAACAGGAAAACCCAGAATTTGACTTAAAGGGGATGATTGATTGGAGAAAACAAACAAACAAACAAAAGACCAAGTAACTGGGATTGGTGCCAGGTGGCTGAAGCTCCATTTGTGACCTGCTCAGGTGTGGCAGTGCCCACTGCAAGCACAGAGCTCCCAGAGCAGCACTGCTGGGGCTGCACCAGCAGTCTGGTTCTGGGTGCTGGAGGTCACAGCAGCATGCACAGATTCATTTTTGTTTGTTTGTTGAAGTTCCATTCTGGAGAAGCATGCGCAGCAGCTTTCAGCTCAAGGAAGAGCAGAGCCTGCAGGGGTGAGCAGAGGGTGGTGCAGGCTTTGGACAGGAGCTGCCTCAGTCTTTGTTACCCTTGCTCACATGTCAGTGCTGTGACAGCAGATGTGGTGTTGTATTCCAGGGCATGATTTCAGGAGAGCTGCAGGCTGTGTGGGAGGCATGCCCTTATACAATGACCTTCCTACCTGTAAGCTCTCAAAATAATAATGCACAAGTGTTCAAGAAGATGTCAAGTCAATCACTGTGTAAGCTTGTCTGAGGACCAGCTGCTGGGACTGGCATCCATCAGGGGGTGTGGAGGAAAAACTGGAAAAAAACTGGAAACATAATGAATTTGAGACTGAGGAAGATTGTTTTCCATGCCCTTGCCAAAGCTTTGACTAAAGGATTGGTAGTAGAACAGGTAAAAGAGGAGTCAAGTGCTGCATCCAGAAGTGCTTGACTGTAGAAGAATGCCTTGAAGGGGATAATATGCAAGATTTTGGGGGTCCTGGATTGATGTAATTCTGAAATTCTTCTGTTGGGTATGACAGTGTGTGTTGCTTGTTCCTACAGTAACTTAAAGCTGTCTAGTTCTCCTTGCCTCAAAAAGCTGCTCCTGAGTGATGCTTTGGGATTTCTCTTCTTTGCAATGGAATAATTCAGCCCTTAACTGTACAGGTTATCTTGATTCACTAATCAAACCCCCCCTGCTATGAAAAGTGCAAATGAGAAGCCTAAGAAGAGTTAGTTACCTGTAGGAAATTACTTTTGCCTCAAAACCCCCACAAATAGATATTTTTCTAGCTTTTACTTTACAGTTCTGAGTGTAGGTAGCTATTATCTCAGTTTAAAAATGGAGAAAGTCAAGGCATTGCTGGATGCTAATCTGGCTCTTCCTAGAGTCCAACTGTTCACCTGCAGAACAAAAGATCTCAGCTGTTGTCTTTCTGTAGCTTGTTCTTAAAGTAATGAATAAAATAGTACAGTCAGCACATCTATACATGTTAGAAAGTTAAAAAACAATGGAAGAACTTTGGGGTGTTGTTTAAAAAGCCACATTTCTAAAATCTCATGGCTTTTCCCTATGACATGAAAGCAATTGCTGTCCCAGATGGTTGGACCCAAAGGGATTTGATATGGAGCAGGATTTTGTGCCAGGTATTGTCTTGGTAACCATGGTGCCATGCTGTCAAACCTTGCAGAAGAGTTTCCTAGACACCTTTCCAGTGATGACTGTGAATCACTCACTCTTTTTTTGCTTTGTACATCTACTAGATGCAGAGAAGTACAAGTTCATGGTGCCATCTCATGAAAAATGAGCTGCCCAGGTGATTCTGGAAGTAGGGATATTTTTATTTTTTGCCAGTTTCCAGAGCAGTCTGATTGCACTCAGAGAGCTGTGATGTTATAAGCAATTGAATTTAAGTTACTGGAATACTTCTAATTTCCAGCAGTCCTGGAGGCGTGGAAAGTGTCTGCCTTGGATTTGCTGCATGCCAGAGCTTCTCTTCTCCAGCTGTCATTCTCAGAGGATCCACCTTCTCTTTGCCATCCGGTCCTTTTGGATTGAATTCTGTTTGTCACAGCTCTCCTAGCCTTCCATGTCTCCTCAGCTGAGATTTTTGTTCCTAGCCTTGCAGACAGAAGTGTACCTAAATTAGGCTTCAGTCCTCCTGATTTGCAGCTCTAGCTCAGCATAAAGCTGTTCCCTGTAATGAGCTTTATCCTTTGTGGTAGAATTTTGCTGTAATTCTGATGGTACCAGGATCCTTTATTAACCACTGCCAGGAGAGGCATTACTCATATGCATGTATCATCTATTACAAAGGTGATATTGAATGTGTTCCCAGGTAAGGGAGAAAAAGGTTTCAGTTTCTTTAATGGGGTAAAAATCTCTGTAGCCAGGAATTCCTCATCCTTTGAATGGAATACTGAGGGAACATTCAGAAATTACTGGGATTTGTTTGCTGGTGCAGAAGGAAGTTGTTTGATGTGTTTCCATTTGAAGCAACTGGCTTTGAACTTCTATTCCATACTTTTTCTTCAGTCTTTTCTTCCATTTCTTCTGGACAGTACTGCAGGATGTTTGTGCAGGATTTCTTGCAAGGGACAGTATCCCTGTCAAAAAGAAATGCCACTTCTTTTTCCATGTGTGAGCTCTTCTCACCCCTGATTGAGAGCCTTGCTCTGTAGGACCAGGCTCGTGGGCTCTGCTGGTTAGAATGAAGGGGTTTGGCTTTGGTTGCCATTGGTGTAATGCCCCTTGTACCTGGCATGAGAACACAGGGAAAGACTGGGAACAGGGAAATAGCTTTGACTAGCCCTGTTGTTGCCATTTACAGAAACCAGCAGAAGGGGCTTGTCCAAAGTGGTTTCCTCCTTCCCTTTTACCAAACTCAATAACCATGGGCAGTGGAGAGGGAGAGATTTAAATTACCCAACAAATAGATAGGGAGTAACTCCTGACATCAAAGCTTCTATTCATGTCTTCTCCTCCTCCTTGCTTCCCTTAAATAATATATATTTTATACACAGCTTTTGGGCCTATTAATTGAGCTGGTTTTGGTAGGTTCAAAATGGGAATGTGGTGTTTTGAGGCTGGGCACTAAACCACAGAGCTGAGCTCACTGAGTGGTGCCTGAAGTTTTATGGCCTTGGCCTCCCTTTGCTTGCAGGCCTCCAGATGTGGAGCACAACCCACACTGGCATTCTTAGGATTTCTGTCATGTATGGACAGCATTCAGTAGGAAAAGCAGATTATTAATAGAATTTGGAGGAGGTGGGATCTTCACTGAAAGTCTCCCCTTCCAAGTTTCTTACCAAGCTGCACGGGGCAACCTGCTGTGCTGGGAGCCAGATTTCCTGGTCTCTGCTGCCATGGGGTGGAACATTCTTCCCAGCATTTTCATAAAACAAGGATAGAGAAAGAGGAATATTCACATCCAAAAACTTTTCCAGCCGTTTCCAACCTTGTGGGCTAAGCAAGAGGAGTCCCAGCTTTTTGGAAGGCAAGAAAAAGCTTTGCATTCTGTTCAGAGAGAAGCAGTGAGGAGAGGCAAACTTGTCATCTCTAGAGGGCAGATTAGAGAGAAAATTCTTTTACTGGGGGAGAAGGATATTTTAATCCTGGACTGTTCATATGCTTGAAAGGTGAGTTTGGGTTTGAAGAAGAAGTTGCACATCCAGAGGGAAGCTCATTTTGCACTATGGTCATTCCAAGTTCTAGCTGAGGAGTGGATTTTCAAGCCTGTCTCTTGAAGGCACAAGCCTTGCTAGTGCCCATCTCTGTCCACATTGCAGTCACAGGATGGAACTGCCTGTGCCTCCATGTAACAGTGGTGTCAGCTGCTTGGTTACCACACCTGCTGAGGAGCAGCACTGATCCCTCATGCCCCTGTGAGACTGGGCTTGGGATGCCAAGGCCTGCTGGTCTCCAGTGAGCTTGGGCTCCACCTGTGCCATTTGCCTGCCCTGGACTGTGGGAGTGGGGCCTAAGCTCCTGTTTTAAGGAGTTGAGCCCCATCAGGTGCACTGTTGGTAGTAGAGTTAATTCTGCCATTTGACAAGGCCCTCCTGCTGCAGGAACTGCACTGCCCTTCATCTTCATCCCTGGTGAGCTGGGCTGTTGTGCTGTGTTAGCTCCTGTCTGTGCCATCCCTCGTGCCAGGACAAGGGCCAGCCTCGTGTAAAGAGCCCCCTCTGAGAGTGGCTGGTAGCCAGCAATCCCTTTAGAAAAGTCTGTGTGCTGTGAGTGTTGTGCTGCAGATCCCACTGTTGCTAAATTTTACATTTCACCCCTGGCTTTTTGCCAGATCCCATGGGGATGTTGGTTTCCAAGAAGCAGTTACAGAAAAGGAATAGTGGCTGCTCTTTGCTAGGGATCTACCAGGCAGTGCTCATCCTTCCCTGGGAGGAGAGGGAGGCAGCCCTGAAAGGAGGGATCACAGATCCTCCTGGCCAAGACTCCACAGCAGCAGGGATGCTTTGTGCTACTGGATTCAAATTGTCCCTTGTGTGAGCACTGCAGGTCCTGAGGCTCTCACTGCCTTTGCTCCCCTGACCTTCTGTACCTCTCTGAGGCACAGCAGGGTGTGAATGGCTTCAAGGTAACTTCAGATTTAGTCCCAGACTAAATCTCCAGGCTTGGGAAGAGGGACCTGGCAGTGGAAGGTGCTGCCATGACTAGCAGAGAACAGGGACAGTGACTGAGGAGCCAAGTCCTCTGGTTGACATGCAGGTTGTGATGTCCAGGCCATTCAGTGCCACCCTTTGGTAAGGCTCAGCTGTGCTTTTTGGTTTTGCTCTTCTTGTTCCCCTCCCATTTGTCAGCACCAGGTGCTGATCACAGGTGCAGAAGTGCCTTGCAGCAGAGTTCAGCAGAGGGGGGTCCTTGTGCTCCTGCTGAAGAGGGAGGCAGTAACCAAAGGCAAGGGACCCTTCTGCTTGTTGTACAAGTGAGCATGGAGTGCTTCACCTTTGAGATGGAGTGCCTGGGCACAAGGGTGAGCTGGCTTTACCTGGGAAGTCCTCACCTTGCTCACTGAGTTTGGCCTTCAGCTTCATGGAAACTTTGTGTTTGATTCATTAATACACAGGGATCAGCAGTGCAGGTGATTATGAAACTTTACTTTTTTTTCTGAGCTGCTACATTCAGGAGTAATATGCAAATGGAGTGAGTTATGCTTGTTTTGTTTTTCTCCTTGTTCCCATCTGTTAAAAACAAACCCTCTTAAACAAAAATGAAGCTATTCCATCATCTTTCATCTCTACCAGGCTGCTGTTAGAAGACAGCTTTGCCTTTATGAAGTGCTGAGGTCCAGCCCATTTTTATTTTAGGATAGAAGAGACAGAGGCTTGTTTCACTTCCTGCAGCTCCTGCTGTGTGTAGCCACTTGTGGTCCCGAAGCCCTGGGTTGCTGATGTGAAGCTAACAACTCAAACGGTTGTGGTTATTAACAGGAAGAAAGTGCCTCAGGATATTTGTCATCTCTTTTGTGTGAACTGAGTTTCTTCCATTACAACTTGATGTCATTCTCTGTGGCATCTTTAACACCTGCTGGTTTTATAGTCCACACTTACTTGATTGAAAGATTCTTGGCCAAGGATCTAGGCTAAAATTTGCTCAAGTAGCTTGAGTCTAAATCTTATTTTCATGAATTACTTGGGCTTGTGAGGTACCAGTGTGGTCCCAGAAATTCCCCATTTTGACTTACTTACATTCCCAAGATGTAATTCCTTCTTTTTTGTTTTTAATGGTTTTGGGTTTAGAAGGAGAAATTAATATTTGGGACAGAAAAGGAGCCCCTTGAAGGTGATGATTATTGTTTTACTGTAGTGATGTCCTGAACAGGGTTTCCATTGCCACATACAGATTTTGTAATTAAGTATGTGCCCGCTGTGCTGGGTAAGTTCATTTTATGAGCTGTATAAAATCTGGACTGGGGCATGCCCCCACTCTGGGGAAGTAAAACAAATCCTTAAACCAGGTTAAGGTTTCTTTTTCTGGGGACTGTCTGTCAAACCCTGTTCTTGGGGCAGGATTCAGCTTTCCACTTTATGGGAGTGGATGCTGTGCTTTGAAATAATTGGCTGCCTAGTCCCATATAGCAACTGAGAAGTAGTGTTTCTTCTTTCTGCTGTAGTAATATTGACAGGAATCTTGTCTAATCCTATTAATTCTTCAGTATTTCAATCCTATCAAAGTGTGTGAGTCTGTCAGACAGTGTAGTTGTTGTTTGAAATTGCTGTAGAAAATTCAAGGAAGCATTAATGCAGGAAACCTAGTGGTGTGCAGAGGTTTTGTGGAAAACAGTGACTGTGCTGTTGAACAGTATCTGCTCTGTGCAGCTTGCAGTCTGAAACGTCACAACTTCTATTTCAGGGCTGTGGCAAATTGCTTGAAGCTTTTTAGGGCTGGACCAAGCATCAACACAACACGTCTTCCAAGTTTCTGTAACAGTCCCAGGAAAGCAGGATCTAAATATAGTGCTGATGTACAAGTGTTCCTTTCTTTTCCCCTGTTGTGTTTTACTTGCTTCTGCTTGTACGTGTGTTCCATTTAAAGATGGTTAGGCTTTTTGCTGAAGTTTTCACTCAAAATATTTGACTGTCTGCAAACATGAGATGAAAAGCAAGAGATGAAAATAAATAAATACATTTCCTTTAAAAGGAATGAAGATTTGAGGCAGCTGTGCTGCATGGAGGAGTGCAGCCATCATTCTGGGCGTGTGCTCCCCTACTGGCACAAACATTAGCTGTACACTCAATTTACTCAGAGCAAGTAGCTGGGCCTGCCTCATCTTTTTCCCTTTCAAAATGGTCCAGTCAAGCCAGAAACCATGGCCTGGATCCTCTCCCTGTGACAGGGGAGCAGAACTGTGAGGATTTCTCCTGGTGACAAGTGATTGATCCCCTCCCAGTAAGAAGTTTATCCCATCTAAGATTTTTGTTTGCTTCCGGCCATGCCTCTGGGCCATGGAAGGAGTTTAGGTTGACATCATTTCCAAATTAGTTCCTTGGGGGTATGTGAGGTTAAAGTACCTTCCACTGCAATACAAGCTGCTGTGAATTTCCATATCCCCACCTCTTTTAACTTGAGTTGAATGAGGCCAAAGAGTCATTTAGGTCTGTGTTCATCCTAAGGTGTCTGGTTAAGGTGCCAAGACCATATGTGTACTTGTAATGCATTCTGGCACCAAGTTCTCTTCTCTCTTGCCTGACATAAAGGGCTTTTGGAAGCTCAGTTTCTTGAAGATTTTGGATAGAAGTTGCCCTCCAAAGAGCTTCTCTTTGTATTTCTGTGTTTGTAGAACTGTTCTCCTGTCAAAACACTGATTGCAGTGTCAGTTCATGCAGAACATGTCCCAGCCAGGGGTTGCACAGGCACTGGTGTGGTGCCAGTGCCAGGCAGGCCAGTTCCCTGCAGCCCTCAGCCAAGCAAAGGGCTCAGGGCTCCCTGGCACAAGGGGAGCTGCTTCCCACCACCGGCTGGGCAGGGATGGGGGTGTGCTGGGGCTTGAGAGCTCCTGACAACAGCCCCTGCTCCTGCTGCTCCCACATTCTTGCCTTTTTAATGCTCTGTTCTCTAGCAAAACGTTGCTTGGAAAGGGGGGAGGGAGGAGATCCCAGGCTATTATCTGCTAAGTAGGTTGTAATTCTGGTAAATAATTGATTTTTTTTTTCAGGCTTGAAATCAGAAGCAGGTCCTAAGTGCCAGTGTCAGACCACTGTGATTATCACTCCTTCTGGAATTTCAGTGCTTCAGCTTGAAGGATAGTTGTCTGGCTCTTTTGGGAGGGGTGTGTCACTGGAAATAAAAGGAGAAAGTAATGCCAAAGCCAGATGGAGAAAGCGTTTCTTTTGCTGTGTATTGGTTTTAAGGTTTTCTTACTTTAAATTATCTCCTGTGAAAATTCTCTGCCTCTGGCTGCTGTTATGCTCTGGAATAGCTGCTTGGACTCCTCACCTGTTTATATGAAGCAGTGGAATTTGGAAATGAAAGTGTTAACAGCAGCCAGCATCATCATTGGCTGTGTCTGCTCTGTATGTGACTGTCCATGCTGTACTGCTTAATCTTTTAAACTCTTACCCTGCTGGGCAGGCTGCTCACTAGGAGTCTGCTGTGCATTGCTTGGCTTCAGCCTGGCTTTGGGCAGGCCAGATCCTGCTCCCAGATAGCTGGGCCAGCTGATCATTCTTCTCCTCTGGGGGGTGTGTGTAAATGTGTGTTTGTGTACACTCTTGGTGTGTGTTCTGTGGTTTTTAGCTCTGGACACAGAGTGTTTCTTTAACAAGCTGTTTCCACCTCAAGGGAAGGAGCTCTTGTGCAGGGCTGTGGGGTGTGAGACACACTCCCCTGAACTCTCTTTTATTTTGTGCCTTGCCTGGGGTGAGCCCTCCCTGTGGGCAATCCTTGGCTCTTCACCTGCAGGACAGCAACAGTGCACAGGCTGCTCTGGGGCCTGCAGTGGACAGAGCTGCTTCCACAGGTAAGTCCTCTCCTGCTTTGCCCTCTCCTGCACCAGCTGAGCTGAATTGCAGCTTCTGGGTGCCCTTGAAGAATGTGTGTGTGTGGCTGTCTCAGCTGTTCAGGCAGCCAGGCTCTGATCCTGCCTGGCTCTCTATCCCTGCACATCCTCAGCTCCTCTCCAAGTCCTGGGGAACTGCAGGAGCTCAGTTCTTGGCCTTGGTGCAGGGTTACTGAGTGAGACTGCTTTGGGACTGGCTGGGCATGAGAACACTCAGTCTGCTTTGGGAGCTGCTGTCTGAGCTGGAGCTCTGCTTGGTGTGTACAGTCTGGTACAGAACAAAGCTCTTGGGGGACACCATCATCTGCACAGGTTTTGTCTTAGTTGGGACTGATGTGGTCCTGTTTTCCTTTGGCTGGAATTCATTGGCATTTTAGTGCTTCCCCTTGGCATGTCTCCAAAATCCCTTGTTGGCTGGTTCATGCTGTGGGATGGAAGGGCTTAATGAAGTGGTGGTGTAACACATCTGTGTTACCAAAATAAGCTCCCTCTTATCCCATGTCTTAATAAAATCTGAACAGCAATGAATCAGGCAATGATGCTGAAGTGTAAACCAGCATTGTTGGTGTCTGATGAAGTGCACCATGAGCTCAGACTGAGAGGTCTTTCCTCTCATCTGCTTTTCAGCTTCTCAGAGAGCTCTGGCACCACTGTGTTGCTTGTTCTTGAATTGTGTTTTTCTAAATTTATTCTTCATAATAATTGGAGGAGGACTTCCACTTCTAAAGCAGGTTCCACACAGAAGCACAGTTTGTGAAGAAGGTGGTGTGGTATGTCAGCTGAGAACTCCCTAACCCAGAGCAGACCTTGACCTTCACTTAACCCAGTGGCTTCCAGGGGAAAGAGATGGGGAGAAGATTTTGTTTATTAATGCTGCTAGGAAGCTGTGTTCCACCTTCAGCATCTTTAATTAAAAGAAGTTCCTATAACTACCTTGCTGTGATTATGAATGACACAAAAGTGTTTTTTCTTCTGCAGCCAGATGACAGGAAGGCACTGAGCTTGGGCAGCAGCTGTGTTCAGAAAGGGTTGTCAGGGGTGTAGGCAGAACCATCTGCCTAGCAAGGCATTTAGCTTGGGCTGCTTTTTCCAGGCCAAGATAGTAAATCAATAGCTTATTTTTCATAGCGTTACAAGTAAGATGTCAATGGGGAGATTTACAGTGTAAACAGGAAGAGGGAGCTACCTTTATTGGCTTCTTAGTGTCCCAGATGCATTAGTGAGAAAACAAAACAATTTGCACAAAAATAATGCCAAAGCAGCTCACCCTGAAAGGGGTTGAAGATCTAGAAACACAGCAGTGCTCTTACCAGAGATTTTACTGTTTCTTTTAAATAGACTTTAATGCCCCCCACTGCCTAGGGCTGACCCTCCCTTCCCTTCTCACGGGGCCGTCAGTTCAGTTAAACTCTTGTTTGAACAGGCCCTTTCCTCTCCACATGCCAGGTCTGCTCTAGTTAAATACAGGAAAAGGTGGATATAGAAATGGGGAGGGGTTTTAAGAGATCATGGGGTGAGAATTGCTCCATTTTGTTTCAAATAATTTTATAATCTGCTTCTCGGGAGATTCCTGTTGCCAAATGTTTGAAGTAATTGCAAAACTCTGAGATGACTGTCAAGAGCAAAATAGTAAATATTATGCTGGTCATGGTTGGAATTCTCTTCCATTCACCTGGCAGATGACAGAGCCCCTGGGTATGAGAGCAGCAGCCCTCCCAATGCAGTCAGTACATGCAGTTTCCACTTGGGCTTTGTCACTGGTGGTTTTTTTAGAGCTGAAATGAAGGCTGTAGTTTGAGCACAGCAGTCGTGCTGACCTGAGCACTCAGGTTTGCTGCACCCCACCTCTGTTCTGAGGCTGCTGCATTGTGTGGAGGGGAGCAGTGAAATGGAATAGGAGCTGTTCTGCCTTATCAAATAAAACTCTTTGCAGTTATTTTTACCTCAGCCAGCTCCTGCTGTGGTCTGCCATGGTCCCTGCAAATGTGATTTAGGGGGACAGTGGGTGGATATGTGCAGGAGCCTACACAGGGGGAACTGCTTGAATCCTAAACTTTAGCCCTCATAATGAAGGCCCTGCTTTTGTTGGGAAACACTTTTGACTTCAGGTTCTTCTCCTTACAGAGTGCATGGTTCATGGTTGTTTGCTTGTTTGGTTTTGCTCTTGGTGCTCTTTACCTTATTTTTCATGGAATCTTTTTCTCTCTCTCAGTCAGTTTGCACCTCTGATCTAGTCAATGCTAAAGCTCCTGGTGCCTTTGGCACAAAGCCACAGGTACTTCTGAATGTAGCTGCCTGTCCATGTATCTCTGTGCCGAAAAGTCTCTACATGTGAACAGCCAGGCCTGAAATTTGCTTTCTGCCTGTTAGACTTGCAGTAAATGAGGACAGCTAAACTTGGTGCACAATCCTGAGCAAGGAGTGGAAAAGAAAACTGCAAAGGTGTTCCAGGGTGCTTTGGGGTTTCCTTTGCCAAGAGCATCCAGTGGCCTGACTGCCAACATGAACTGAACATGGAAACCTTTCCAACTTGCCTGAGAAAACACAGAACAGGAGAGGAATCTGAAGGCATAGATGCTGTAAGGAAAGAGATTCATTTTCTGCTCTCTCTCTAAGGCAGAAACCTGAGGTTTCATCTGTGTTATGGGGCGTGATACTGTGCCATTATCCCTCAGTGTTAAACAGGAGGAACAGTGAAAAAAGACAAGAGGTAACAGGAGTTTGACTGCTTTGGGCCCTGGCCTGCACTGTGGTGCTCAGGCTCTCTTCCTTGGGTGGGTGGTACCTGTGTAATTCAGCCTTGACCAAATCTGTCTTGACCTGTTGGCAAGATGTTTGCAGCCTGGTAACACCCCTTGTTCATGTATGTGTGTGTTTGCTGTTTAGGGCTCTGAGTGGGGACATGAAACCTTGGAAGTGCCTAGAAGGATGTGCAGCAGCCCCTGGGACAGACATGGGACAGACAGGCATGTGAGAGACAGGCTCAAGTCTTGCCTTCTGCAGTGGCAATGGGTGTGACTTTGTCTCCTGATGTTAGTCACACCCCAGTGCTTGTAGTTACATCCTAGAATTTACAAATGGCTGTGGAGCCACCCTGTATTTGAAAGGCCACATCAGAACGTGTAACCTGTTCTCCTCCTAATCACAGCTGTGCTTATCAGCGTGACTCCCCTGGCTGGTTTGTGGTGTGCACTGCTTGTGCTCCCCTCCCAGTATTTCAGCTGGATTGGAACTGCTCTGAGTGTCAGATGTCTTGGAGAGATGGGAATTTACAGCTCTGCTGCTCCTGGCCTGCCGTGCCCTTTGTGCAGGCCTGGCTGGGTGTGAGCTGTGGGTGATTCCTCAGCCTGCAGCACTCCAGGGCTGCTGGCTGCAGTTGTCAGGAGGGAAGATGAGCAGCAGAGAAGTTGTGCTAGCAGAAGGGAGATCCTTGGAATTTGCATGCTACAGAGCAGTCGTGTCTGGACTCTGCTGGATAATCAGGTTAGCTTCCTGGATTTTTCTAATGACTCTCAGTAGCTGTAGTGAGCAGCTGCTTCTGTCCTGTGGGAGGATGCCTTGGCTTTCCCTGAGGTGAAGAATGGCCTCAGTAGTCCCAGCTTTCACATAATGGGTGGATCATGGAACCTCTCTGCATGGGCATTAGATCTGCATGGATGTTTAATCTGTCCCCACAAATACACCACTGAGAGCAAATGCAACATGTTTTAGTAACAGACTGCTGCAAACAGATCAGACCTGTCCTCCAGTCTCTGCATGAACTCTTCATGAAATATATGGGCAGATTAAAGAACTCTGATCTTCTTTTTTAGATGTTTAATGATCTGGGTTTGACACACCTAAAAGATTAAAAGTGGACTGCAGTTAATTCATCTCCTAAAGACTTAAAAGCGCTGTCTGCAATGGGGATAAAGCTCATCTGTGGTGGAGACAGAAGTTTCTTGGAGGCTGGTTAACATCCATGGCCTGGGATCCCCCCGGGGGAGGGAGGGAGGGAGGGTGGAGAGAACCACCAGCTGTCCTGCTGCTTCCATATGCAAGGTCCATTGCTTTCTCCTTCCATCTCAGAAATAAGATGCAGTTCTCAATCTGTACATGCACATACACACTTGACTCACATGTGAGTCTCACCCTCCCTTAGCAGGCATTGAAATATTGTGTAAAATTCCCAAGTGACAGGTCTTGTTCCTGCAGCCTCCCCACAGGGTTGAGAGGTGACTTTACTGGAATGAGAGAGCAGAGGATGCAAACCTGAAATGGGTGTTGGTGATTGTGGGAAAATCTGCTGAAACTTTGGATTCACAAACTCCTTTTTTGCATGCTGCATAAGCTGCAGTTGTCATTCTAGTGTCCAGCAATGCATTTAGACCCTCCCTTCCTGGGGTGCTGTTTCCCTTTTGTCCTGTTCCCTGGAGAGGCTTTGATGTCTCCTGCAGCCTGGGTGAAGCTGCTTGTTCAGCTCTGGCTTTGAGCTGCTGGCTGTTTCCTGGTGAGCTGGGTTGTGTTTCATTGCAGCCCATGCTCCAGTCAGCTTGTTCAGCAGTGTGAGGGATCATCCCCTGGCCATTTTCAGAGAGTCTGTCAGCACTGATAGTTGGCTTCTCTGCAGGTGCCTCAAGGAGAAAGGTGGTCTGAGCCCATAGGCAGGCTTGGAGCTAACTTGGGATGCTTTTGTCTTTGATTTTACCTTGTACTGAAGAATGAGTTTACAAATTAATGGGACTTTTTGTTGCTAAATGAATTGGTTTTGTACATCAGGGGGGCTCCAGGGCTCACTGAACATCCTTTCAAGTAGGTGTACTGTCTTTATGTAGAGAAGAGATAGAAAGGATGAAGAAAAAGTTTAGTTTTGAATCTGTTTAGCATCCTAGCAGAGCCTTTTCTTCATCCATACCAGAAAAATAAAGTTGTAGGGATTTGACATGACTAATGTATCTGTGCTTTTTCTTTTGAATTTGATCTTTGTGTCCTGGGGGACAGGCTCCTGGTGTAGGTAAACACCATAATTTTAATTTGTGGATCTCGGTTTTGCGTGAAATTGTACATATTGAGTGTGCTGTTTCCTGGATTTGGAGATGATGATTCAGGATATGTCAAAGAAATAAGCAAGATGTTTACCTTTCCATAGCTTAGTTATTATATCTTTTAGAGAATGGTGCTGTATTCCCCAGGCAACTGCATTCACAGCCATCCACACTGATGTGCTTCGACAGGCTCAGCACTGGGCCTCAGTCCCTGATCCTGCTCCAAGCAGCCTGGCCAGCACTAAGAAATAAAGTGACATGTTTCTGTATTGTTTATCACCAAGTAAACAGTGATATGCAAAAGCTGGAGCTAAGGTTGGAAGGCACATTAGTGACTTAAAGGTTACAAAGGAAAAATAAAAATAGAAGGGGGTGTTGCATTACAGTAAATTATCCCTAAAGCAGCCACGTGTAAATCCCAGGAACTGACTGAGCTGCAGCCTGAAGGAAAATGAAGCAGTGTTTTGCTAATATGTTCTTCAGTTGCAGTAGAAGCTTTTAAGTGTACCCACCCCATATCTGCTGTGTGTGTATCCTTCCAGTTTGGATTCTGAGCCATGAACTAGATCACAGAGCTGATCCAGCTTAGAAGGGAAGCGTCAAAGATATTTTTCTTTGAGCTGGCTGAGTTCTTTATCTGGACCACAGGCATCTGTGGGGTTGCAGAACTAAGGGGATAAGAGGGGAAAGGGCAGTGAAGTGGTTTATGGCTTGGTGGGGGAAACCTAAAACCCTATTGCTGCCAAGACAATGCATTGTCAAGCTATGGCCTCACACATTCCCTGGCACAGAAGCACAAGGGTGCAAACTGCCCGAGCTCTGCTCTGCTCTGCAGCTGTGGGGATGTTTCTGGAGTGAGTGTAGACATTACAGACTTGTGCTAGCCGTGGTACCATTCACAAAGAAGCCACAGTGATGTGGGGCTTTGGCAGGATGTGCAGCTCCCTTCCCCCTCCAGGATTCTAGGTATTTACTTAGGCAGGCAGGTCTGAGCTGCTGTGGCTTCACTGCTCTTTTAGCAGGATTAGCTGGAGCACAGCTCGCTTGGAATCTTCTCTGCATGCTGCTGTTAAGCCTCTCAAGCAGCTATGGATGTTGTGCTGCTGTGAAAGTATGACACGTGCATTTCAACCATTGTGTGCCTGTGGATTAGATGCAGATAATCTTTCTTTTTACTTAGAAGTTAATTTCTTTTACCCTTCCTGCTTTCACATTAGGTCTATGATTTCATATTTCCAAAGAATGAATGTGGCACCCAGCAGGAAGGGTGTAGGCAACAGGGCAAGGGAGCAGTGTTGCTGTGCTCTCTCTGAGTGCCAGTGCATTTGTAACTGTACATTTGTTAGATTCTTCCTTACCCCCCAGCCAGGTGAAATTTGAAGCAGTGAGGGAGGGAAGCAGTTTAGAAGAGGGGAGGGTGACAGGGTCACAGAGGAAAGGAATATTATATTTGAGTAAAACAAAAGAAGATGAAAATGGGACAGGGATGAAAAACAAGATGAGAGGATGGAAGCAGTAACTGAGGAGGGAAATGCTAGAACAGGCTCATATAAGCTGAACAAGGCCAGGCTGTTGCTGTCAGAAGCAAAGGTGGAAGTAAATGCTTGAGTGGGTTTTTGCAGAATGGGTGAATTAATGATGAGCCTCTGCAGCCCCAGGTGGTTCACAGCCCACTGTGCTGGTGCTGTGAGAGAATGTCAGAGGGCCAGGAGTGCACACACTCCTGTTGTGTGCTGAGAGGGCTCATGGCTGCGTGTCACAGCTGCTGCTCTTCTCTGTGGGATGAGATCTCTTTCAGGTTGGCCCGAGGAGGAGCAAGGGCTGTGCCTGGTGCTGAGGTGAGAAGCAGAGCACACGTGGAGCTGTGTCCTCAGTGCCTCTCAGGTGCTCTCTCAGCACTCTGTGTTGGAGCCCATCAACCTTGTTTGCCTGCCCTTTTTCTTGTCAGCACTTATCTGTTGTTGCTGTGGTTCATCTTCCTCTGGCCTTGATGGCAAAGTTGTTGATAGTAACTCTGAGCCTGGCTGGCCCTAAAATGAGAATAAGAACCCTCGTAATGCTCCCCTTGACAGAGACACTGGCTAAGAAACCAGGTGCTCTTGCTGCCTTGTGCTGTCTCCACTTGGCAGCAGAGCAGCTGAAGTGTCAGAGCAGGTGAGCTCCTGGCTCTGATGGCTCTGCTCTGCTCCCTTGCTCCCAGGTGGAGGCTGAGCAGGCTGAGCTGGGTGCTGGGCTGAGGAGATGTGAATAACCCAGTTTCCCTGGCAACAGCGGCTCTTTCATCACAGACACACAAGGCTACCTCTGTTCCTGGTGCTCAGGCTTGTGTCATGTATCTGGCTCTGGCACTTTGCTTTGCTGGGGAAAATGGCAAATAAAAGCAAGAAGGTCTTTTTGCCTTTGAGATAATTAAAATCTCCATAGGTAGATTTCAGTGCTGCATTCAGCAGTAATAGAAAGAAGAAGGATTATAACTACTTCTAAGCTTTTTAATGTGTGAAGAATCCCTGGAGGATACAGAAATAAAGTTTTAAATTCTGTGTGGGGCTTTATGAACAGATCACATAGCAGTCTGTGACACTGATAGATTTGTGAGATGACTTAGTTTCTTTTTTATGGCTAGGGAGACAAAGTGATTCAAAATAGACTGAATCTTGTTGCAAACCTAGGAATAAATATCCTTCTGAGCTGATCCTCCACCTGGCATTTCCTCCAGTTTCAGGTAAAGGTTTTCCTGTGCAGCAGGAGACAGAACATGTTATGGGAGGTAGAAGTGTGAAGCTGGTTTTTAGCTGGAGAAAGTGAGGAAAGTGGAAATACTGTTATTCACTGCAAGCCTTTCTGCTAATGTATTTCAGTCTGCATTTACTCCCCCACTAACAAAAGTGGAGCAAACTATTCATTTTGAGAGTGAGCACTGGGAGTGAAAAAAATATTCCTGCCTTAATTTCCACACAGTGACTTGGTCTTGTTACTGCAGGAGTGCAGGGAAATGGGTTTGGATAAGAAGAGTTTGAAGAAACTTCTGCAGGAAAAAGGAACTCTGCCTTGAGTGGGCCTGAGGCCAGCAGGAGTGCCCAGTACTGATGTTCCTCCTTGGGTAACACCCAGTTGTCAGTGGAGTATCACAGCTTTCTTGGGTTAGCAAGTTCCTGGTTTCAGCAACTCCCATTCAAGCTGCTGTTTAGCAAATCAACTTATGTGGTGTTTTCTGAATGGTTGTGGACTCTGCAAACCTCTAACATCTAGACCAAAGCTCCTTCCAGAGAACAGATACCACCTTCCCTCTTGTTGCTGTGATTGTGCACAGTCTAACAAGTCTTTTGAGGAACTCTGAGAGCTTGAGCACAAGGTAATAACTCGAGCAGGTGGGTGACATAAAACACACCGAGTTTGTTAAAATAATATTGCCACAGCCCTTCAGCAGCCTCAAGGCCTTGTACCAGGCTGTTACTTAGCTGGGTGGCATTTGGTACAAGCTGAGACAGAGGCTCACATCTACAGTGAGTTTATTGTTGGGTTTTCAGTATATTGTTTGTGTAAATTCCCAGACCAGCTCTCCCTCCTGAAAAAGCCACATAGATCAAGTTTTATTCTGTTCCACATAAAGTTCACATCTTTTACTGAAATGAGTCATGCTTTAACTGAGTTTACTGTGAGGGAGGAAAGTGGGCTTTAAAATGTTACTCCTCCACCCTGCCTTAGTGATGTATAACAGGATTATTAGTATGCTTGGCAGCAGCTGCTTATTATTTTAGCAGAACCTGGATATTTGTGAAAACAAGAATTCGCTTCTACTTGTGTTCAAGTGTAACTGTTTTTCCTTTTTTGATGGCTTTGTCTTCCATGAGCTCACTGGCTTCTCTAAAGGCAGATCTAGCTTATCTCCTTGGGGTTGTTTTTCAGTCTGGGGAGAAGGGTGGCATTCTGTGAAGAAGAGGAGGAACAGCTCTGCCATTTTGTGGGCAGTGGCCTGTGCATGGCTGTCCCTGTCACACACAGGACATTGCTGGGCACTGACAGGTGAAAGTGCTTCACAGGCCCATGGAGGTCGTGGTGCAGTGTCACTGTGTGGACACCAAATTTGGCTCCTCTGTGAATATTTCTTTGTGCAGAGAGATGAAAAGCTTTTTAACTTATGGCAAAAGAGCTGTTCAGTGTGTGTGTGTCCTTGTTACAGATTTTTGGAGTGGAGCAGTGTCTGTACACAGCAACTAAAGATGCCATAAGCAGTTGTGCTACTCAGGAGGAGGGGCAGCCAACAGAAGAGGACCTTATAGGATTTTATTTTTGCTAGTATGTTGGTTCACTTGACATGTAGGACCTTTCCTACACTTCTTGTTGCTGAGAGGTATGGAGAGAGTTACAATTCTCCCCTGAGTTAGGGGAAAACTGAGTTAGGTAATACCTATCTTGTCATTATGTTACAAAGGTTCTATTGTCATTACATTGCAAAGGTTCCATATTGCTGGAGTTTCAGACCTCCTTGATGTTTCTTGTAGGCAGCTCCTCTAGGCGCTGACTCTTCCTTGCCCTCACAGCAGCCAACTCCCCCCAGTTCCCCTCAACCACCCAATCCACTCTTTTATAACACTCTTCTTATGGGCTACAGCTGTGGCCTGTTAACATCAGGCCTGCTCCTAATCCTTAATAATTGGCTCTGCTGCAACTCTTTAGGGGTAAGATTACATTCCATACTACCTTATATTCTATCCCCCTGCATATCTTACCTAAACTGGCGGGGGCATCATCTGCTCTTGATTGGCAGAAAACCCAGAGTCTGTTACCCAGTAGGTTCCTAAACCCAGACTGGCAACTTTTATGGAGCCAGCAAAATCATTTATTTTGATGTTAATGCTTTTGAAGGAAGATGTGGAGGAAAGAGCTGTAATTAAACAACAACTAATGCAAGAAAGGACTTTGCTTTTTAGGACTTAGAATAAGTGAAATGAACTTTTGGTGACAACGTGAATTTAATGATATTTGCTCCTCTCCTGGATGTGTGTTTGCTTTCCTGATGCGTGGCCCAGGGGCTGTGGGGCTGTGCCCTGGCCGTGCAGGCTGAGCAGAGCCCGTGTTGTGGTTGTTTTGCAGATGCCCCGTTCGGGGGGACCCCGCCTGGCTACGCCTTCGATGCGGAGCGCGCGGAGGAGCAGCGGCGGCACCATGACATGATGCCCTTCATCGACGACTCGCCCTCCTCCTCGCCCCACCTCAGCTCCAAGAGCCGCGGCAGCCGCGACACGCTGTCCTCGGGCTCCCTGGAATCCACCAAATCTGTGAGTCCTCCCCTGCCTCCCTGCTCCAGCAAAGCACCATTGCCAGGGGTGCTTGGGCTTAGTGGGGACAGACAGGGACTGCCAGTGCTGTGGGACATTGTCACCTGTTGTCATCTTACTGCAAAAGTTCCATGCTGTTGTCTCCTATCACAAAAGTTTCACGCCTTCTTGGCATTTCTCATGGGCAGCTCCTCACAGCACTGACTCTTCTTCACAAAGCAGCCACTGACTCCAGTTCCCCTCTCAAGCAGCCACCCCACTCTTTTATAGCATCTTCTGCTCATTGCTTACAGCTGTGGCCTGGTAAAGTCAGGCCTGTTCCTAATATTTGATAATTGGCCCAGCTGCAGCTCCTTAGGGGTAAGATTACTTTCTACACTATCTTTATTTTCTTATATTCTATCCCCCTACAGTCACCATGATATTTTCTGAAAATTCCTCTTTGCCCAGGATTTTCTCCTGGCAAGCTAAGAAGCCTCAGAGAGGAATGAAAACAATAATTATCTGATTGCTGCTCCTGTGTTTGCTGCTTTGGAATGTGGCTAGGACATTGTTTACCAACAGGTGAATGTTTGATTGGTTCCATGTGAACCAATCAATGGTTTGGCCAATTATGGCCAATCACAGCCAGCTGTGTTAACTTTCTGATTCAGTCATGGGTTTTTTTATTATTCATTCTTGTTAAGCCTTCTCTTTCTTTAGTATAGTTTTAGTATAGTATAATATAGTATAGTATAATACAGTATAGTATAATATCATAATAAATCAGCCTTCTGAGAACATGGAGTCAGATTCTCATCTCTAACCTCGTCCTGGGGACTCTCACAAACACCACAGGATACCACCCAACACGATAAGCGCTGCCTGGTGTTGTACACTGTACATTTTAGCTGATGCTAGGCCTGACTTCAGGGCTCAATGCTGTGTGTGGCATTTGCATTCACATTCTCTGAAAAAATCCCTTTGCCAAGGATTTTTCTCCTGAGAAGCTGAGAGGCCTCAGAGAAAAGGAAAACAATTCTTACCTCATTTGCTTCTCCTGTGTTGTGCTCATGTGGAATGTGTTTGGAGATTGTTCACCCACAGGTGATTGTTCCTTTGGATTCTGCTGGGAGTTGTTTTCACTCTTTGGCCAATCAGGGCCAAGCTGTGTCAGGACTCTGGAAAGAGTCAGGAGTTTTCATTATTATCTTTTTAGCATTCAGTAAGTATCTTTTCTGTATTCTTTAGTATTCTTTAATATAATATAGTATAATAAAGTAATAAAGGAGCCTTCTGAGAACATGGAGTCAGATGCATCATTCCTGCCTTCATCAGGGCTTCCCTGCAAATACAATAGTTGTGTATATGATTTTTGAGTCCTCTGTGCATTTTAGTGGACAAAACTGGTGACTAATTGCAGTTGAGAGGGTCTCTAAATTGCAGATATTTTGGAAAGGAAGCTGTGGAATGAAACACATTCATACATCTCTGCATGTGAGTTGTCATTGCCTGTTACAAGGAAAATAAAAGTTATTTTTGGGTAGATTAAGGGTTTTGATCAAGCATCTGGAAGATCTTTCCTTCACCCTGTGAAAATGGAATAAAAAGAATTAAAAGTGCCAGCTCTTACATGGTGACTTTGGTTGGGAGATGGCCACTGCTCGTAATGGGTTTGATATTCAGTAAATAACTGTATCATCAATTATCATTGATTAAAAATACAGAAGGGGCTGCCTTGCCTGACCTGTGGCTTAACATGGCCCTGCAGTCTGCCTTGCTTTGGTTTTCTTTCAGGTTCAGTAGCATGGCTATAGCTTGGAACTTCAGGAAAATTTCTCTTTTTGGTTTTACAGTGTTCTTGGGAGTGGGACATCTGCCTGCCTTGGTGAAGAACTCTTGGCTCTGCTGTCTTCACAGTCCAAAATGTCTTAGTTTCAGCTTGGATTTGTCTCTTTGACTTTCAACCTTTTGTTTCTTTTTATCCTTTTGCAATAGATTGCAGAACACTCGAGTCCCAAGTTACTTTCTTCCTGAATATTTTTGTCTTTTTCAAACTTTTGGGTTCCCCAAATCATTCATAAAGATGTTCAATAGCACAAAGACAACTGTCACTTCCTTCCTACAGTACTTCAAAGAAAATGTGCCAAACAATCTCGAATTCCCACATTGTAAATGACACTTTGAAATCTCTCCTCCAAGTGTTTTAACTTCTGTGTTGCCTTTATATTGTTCCTTCCTGTTAATTAAGATATCATGGAAGATAATTATGGATATTTTAGAGATATCAGTGTACGTGTAAATCAACACCATCACCATTATCAGGCAGTTTTATTTATCTTGCATCAAAAGGAGAGTCTGAGAAGTGCCACCAACCATCATCCACATCCTGCTGCTCTCTGTTGGTTACTGTCACAGCTATGCTTGCTTCTTCCAGCATGAATTCTGGGCTAAGAATCCTTCCTGAAACAGCGTCCTTGTTCTTTCTCATTTCTAAAATTCATTGTCAAGATCTCTTAAAGCATTATCAAGTAGATATATTGTTGGTGTTTGCTTAACTTTATTTGACTGTAAAGTGTAGAATCTAGTTAGCTGCTTATGCTTTAGTGTATTCATTTTGAGATGCTTTCTTATCTTTCAAGATGAGAATTCTTGTGATATCTAAGAGGCTTTTGAGTGAAGAAATTATCATTAGTAAATTCAAAAAGCTCCAAAACCATTTTAATATTGGCTTGAGATTTTCAGGTTATGTTTCTCATGATGAAGGAAAAAACAGTGTGTGACTCCACATGGCTGAGAGTTATCTTCAAAGAACCAGTTATGACAGTGACTGGAGGCCTGGAGGAGACACTGCCTAATAGCTCATCTTTTACTTTATTTGTTTGAATATTGCCTCATAAGCATTTAACAGCAGTTAATTTTAAAATTACTTTAGTAATGCTTGAAGGCTGCTTCTTCAAAAATAATTTTTAACATAAATTGCTGCTTTATTTTCTCTGAGAATAAAAAGATGTTTTAGGGCTTCCAGAATCTAGAGGTGTCCTGACACAGATTGGACTTCTAATCATGAACCTCAGCTGCTTCACTTGAGCCTGTCTGTAATCACAGGTGACAGTCCCTGGGCAGTCCATGACAAGCAGAAAGAGTCTAATTTCTATCCAGGTATTTCCCAAGCAAGTTAAGCAAGTTCAATCATCACGAGCTGCGAGATGGCTTTTGCTGAGCTGTGTTTTCAGCTACAGTGGAAAAGACATCAGTAACAAAGTCAAGTGTCAAACACACTGCTGAGCCAAACATATAATGTGTGTTGGACCAGAAATACCAGGACATGTCTCTTCCATTTTCTTTGGTACTAAACTTGATTAGCAGAAAACATGTTTTGTTTAGATGGGTTTCAAGTTGTCTTCTTGCCCTTTTTACTTTTAACTGAGGTGCCTGCAGTTACTTCTGAAAATTTCAGATTATTTTTATGACCAGAGTCTGGAAGTGAAGTGAACTCTGTGCAGCAGCACAATGCATGCACTACATACACCATGGCAAAACATGGAGGGTGTAAAGTCAAGAATTCTTGAATCATTATGATAACTTTGAATTACTCAATTGTCCCATCTTTCCTGTGGGCTCCTGTGCAGTGGATACAGTGAATGGTACTCAGTGGATTCAATATTTCATCTCCAGAGCTGCACCTTATTTACAGGACACTGCAAACGCCAGTCTGGGTACAACAGTGTTCATTTCCATGAAGTCCAGATACAGCTGGAATGCCACACAGATCTTAATTGTCCTGCAGTGTTCCTGTGAGATAAGAGGATGGTATGTTCACTAACCACAGGTAATCAGGGCAGACAGGTTATGGGAGAAGCATCTGCTAATTTTGGGTGCTTAATGTGAGGTGTGTAATGTTCTGCAAAACCAGGTTCTGACTTTTAGCACAGCTTTCTTCACATAAAGTAAAATTCCTTTCATTTCACTTTGCAGCCAAGAGTTAACTGCACTTCAGTCAGACACCCAGAAAATGGAAAATGTAGCAAACTGACGTTTTAAATTTATTTTTTATAAATATAAATCTAAGTAATTCACTTATCATCACACAGGCATTGCAGCATTCTGCTGTGATGTTTATCTGCCTCATCCATGAGACCTCTTGGGAGCTGCATTTTTGCTAACTGAATATTGAGGGCATTTTGCTTTGACTTCTTTTATGGGCTTGCTCTGGGCTGTGTAATTTTCTGCCAGGAGTTTGTCTGAGTTCTTCCACCTCCCTAGAGCAGCTTGGCCCATGCTTGGGTAGCACATCAGGGCTCACCTGCTCTGTCCAGCCCCCATGGAGAAAGTGCAGGCTGCCAGCAGCAGGGTCTCTTGCTGGAAGAGAATGAAGGGAAACCTCCTGGACTGCTTGTGAGGGAGCCTCCTGCTGTTCCCTCAGTGTGTAGGGGGACTCCCAGCACATTCTGGAGTTGCAGCTGGCTTCCAGAGCTTTGTGGTGTTTACACTTTGCACCTGGGCAGTGTTTTGTACTCCCTCCTACCACCTGGATCTCCTGAGCAGATGAGGAGATGCTGCCTGCTCTGCCTGCAAACTGTGCCACTCCAGCCACAGCTGGGGTATCCCCATTCCCCCTGTTCCCTGGGGTGTTCCCCCATCCCCATTCCCCCTGTTCCCTGGGGCATTCCCATTCCCATTCCCCCTGCTCCCTGGAGCATTCCCCCATTCCCCCTGTTCCCTGGGGCATTCCCCCATTCCCCCTGTTCCCTGGGGCATTCCCATTCCCCCTGTTCCCTGGGGCATTCCCATTCCCCCTGTTCCCTGGAGCATTCCCATTCCCATTCCCCCTGTTCCCTGGGGCATTCCCATTCCCCCTGTTCCCTGGAGCATTCCCATTCCCATTCCCCCTGTTCCCTGGAGCATTCCCATTCCCATTCCCCCTGTTCCCTGCCCACTGCCCAAGCTGTTGCTGCCCAAGGAGGAGGCCAAGGCTGCTCTGGCATTGCTTTTGTGTGTGCCCCAGAGAGGGACAGGCACCAGAGCTGTTTGTGGTGTGGGTCTCAGCAGCCCTTGACTTGTCATTTGTGTGGAGAGGAGGTCCTAACAAATGTTTGTAGAGTCTGACCCAACTTGCTCCATTTCTTCTGGCTCTTCTGGAGTCTCAGGCTGGGCTGCTGATGCATGTCCTGCCATAAACCAGTGCTTTTGCCAAACTCTGCTCTCAAGCAAGCCTACAGGGACAATGGAAAAAGGAGAAATAGGTTCCACTAATGCTTAAGATGTTTGTTTATTTAACTTGAGGAGAGATTAAATTTTCCCAAACCTTCCTTTCTGTAGCAGCTGAACTGTTATGATTGAACTTTACAGAAATTCTGGGAATCTCTCTTGGAAAATGTCAGCCCAAATGTTTGCCAAATAAGACAGCGCTGGTAGCTTCAGAAGGTGTCAGACTGTTGGTAAAAAATAGTGATAATTCACTCCCAGAAAGAGAGAGAATGTGTCTGTGAGGGTGAAGAGCAGAGAAAATACCTGGATACAGTTAGAGGAGGACAGAGGGAGAGCTTGGTACAGTGTGAGGCCACAGGGAGGTGTAGGGACAGCTGGAGACTCAGTGAGTGACAGCCTTCAGAGGAGAAGGGTTCTGGAGGGGTGGCTGGCAGCCTGGAGGCCAGAGAGGGCTGGGAGAGGGGAACCCTCACTCACTGTCACCCTGTGCTGCTCCTCATCCAGGAGAGGCTGCAGAAGTAGGAAAGGCCTTGGAGGATGCTCCCCAGCACAGGCAGCTCAGGGATGTGCACAGGGCTCTGTGGAGGGGGCAGGGCAGGCAGTGGAAGAGCAAAGCTCATTCCACTGCCCCAGGAAATGAGGAGAGTCCCTTCTCAGGAATTTAGAAGATGAGTTTTTGACAAAACAGATCTTTCCAATCTTGCATATATCAAAGCAAGGGAGGCAGGGGTGCTAAACTCCTGCTACTACTTCCTACTGTCTGTTCTGTTTGGGGGAGAAATTGGCTGGCACTTACAGGCTTTCAGGTCGAATTTCTCTTTCCTTTTCTGCTGTGTGTCCATGGTTGGTGCAGCATTGGCAGCCACTGCCTGTCCTCAGATCAGATCCCTTTGTTCTGCTGTCTGCCAGCTCAGCAAGAGCAGGGCTGGGGCAGAGCAGGTTGTGGATTTTGCTCCTAGCTTGGTCCCAAGGGGATGCAGGAAGCTGACCTCTGAAGCTACACAGTAAATGGGATTACTGCTCCTCTTGGTACTACTTTTGCTAGCTTGTCCTTCCTCCTCCAGCATTTCCTAATCATCCTTTCTTCCTCTCAGTATTTGATTGGTTTGTTTGTTTTGTTTTACTGTCACTTTCCCCTCACCACCCCCAACAGATGAAGCTTTTCCTTTTTATTCTCAATTCTTTGCTCCTTAAGGCTCTGCCTGGATGTCAGCCCTTCCTGAGGAGAGCTGGCACACCAGTACTGATGTTATAAATAATGTTGGCTCCTCTCCCTGCTGCTTCCCCTCCCCACATGGAGCATGATTGGCTTGATTACAGAATTTGCCCCATTTAATATCACCAGGACAATGAGACACCTCCAGCAGAAGCTTTCAAACATATTTACACTTGAAAAATTGAACAGAATATTTTTCTCCTTGGTAAGCTGGCAGCTTCTGTATGAGATTGTGAGCTGTCCTTATGGGAAACCTTCCTTTGAACACATTCATTGCATGGTGTATGAACAGCCTGTACCAAAGGAAGAGTTAAAGTGCCTTTTAAACACCCACTTTGAATCCCCGATTCTCTTAAAAGAGCTGTGTCAGCAGCAAGCTCTTTGCAAAACCTTACATATTGTGGTTTCTGGATTCTTAATCTGTGCTCTGCTAACATTTGCAAGAAAACAATTATTGCTGTTAATTTAAACAAGAACCTGGCAGCCCTGAGCTCTTTAACCAGAGTCAGGAGGAGCTGAATCTGTCTAAAGCTCGGAGCTGGTGAATGTCAACCTCACAGTAATTGAACACAGCACAGGATGCCAAGCTGGTTAGTAAACTAAAGCACTTAGGCTGACAGGCTGTAAACACATCCAGCCCAGCCATGGCTCGGGGCCAGGGTGTGCTCTCTGATATCTCCAGATATCAAATATGTGCTCTCTGATATCTCCAGAGCTTCCAACCCCTCTCACTGGCCGTGCTTCAGGTTGCAAGATTGCACTGTGACTCAATCTTTTGGTTTTTAAGGCTTTGGAATAGCAAAAAGCATCACCCAATGGAGAAGAGAGGAGAACACTGGGATCTTATGGGCATGAGATACCTGTGTAATTTCCTGTAGCCTGCTTTCCACCTTCCTTATTGTTTTGGTGGTTTTTTAATGTAGCTCACGAGGAGTGGAAGCAAAGCACTGATGCCTTGTTTGTTCAGGTCTGGCTGGGTGCTTGGTCCTCACAGCTCCCACAGCAGGGAGACAGGAATGCTCTGAGTGCTGCCCTGGTACAGCTCTGTAAGCTTTATTCTGAAATGTGGGTAGAGAGGCAGCCAGAAGATGGGAGGGCCGTGGAGAAAGGCTACACATGGATGCTGGCATCAAAGAGGCAGGGACAGTCAGAGCATGAAATACCAGTCAGACTTGTGCAAGTGGAAAACAGGCTAACCAAGCTGGGGAGGAAGCATGGGCTGGACTGCTGACCACCTGGCACTCCCTGCTGAGTGCTTGGAGTTTGTCAATGCAGGCTGCTCCCACTTCCTGCTGGGAACATCCCATCTGCACTTTGGTTATAGGTGTGTTTTCCCCATCCTCTTTGGTCTGGTAGCTGTGGTTCCAGCTCCTCCACTTGCCACAAGCAGCTCCAAGATTTCAGACTGCTCCCTTCTTGCCAGGGAAGGGGAAAGGAGTCCTCAGCCTTGGCAGGTCTCCCTGTACTGGTGGGAAGCTTGACAGCAATGCCCAGGATGTTCCCTCTTGGCTGTCCTGGCTGGAGAGCAGGAACAGAGGGCAGTGAGGCTGCTGGAATCAGTGTTGCTCTTTGTTCCCCTTCTGTGCCAGACACAGGCAAAGCAGAAATGCCCTTGGCCCAGAGTGCATCACAGCTTGGCTGCTGTGGGCAGCATGGGAGGCCAATGCCACAGTCTGTGCCTGCTCACTGCTCTGCTGGTCTGGGTGAGCAGTGAGCCTGCTCCCAGGTCTGTAAGTGAGGAATGTTGTAATACCAAATTAATAACTTACTCTTCTTCCTCCTGATTTTGGCACCAAGTGAATTTCTGAGTCTTGGAGTACGTTTCTTAACATGTGTGACTTAAAAGTACTCTGAGGCTGAAGCAGCACAGGGGCTGTTTTCCAGATGTTCCTGGTGCTCCATCAGCCCCAGCTGACACTGAGCAAAGGCCTCCCTCAGCAGGAGCTCTTGTCAGGACACAGCTCCCGGGAGGGAACAGGAGCAGCAGCACAATGCACAGAGCAGCTCCCTGGTGCTGCACTGATCCCTGGCACAGCAGGAGCAGGGGATCATCTTTTCACTCTGGAGGAAGCTGTATGTAAATTCGAGGTACTGCATTGGAGATCTTGTAATGTGCCCTGTGATTGTTGGAACAACTCCCCTGAGGGTTTCTTGAGCAATTGCTGTGCAGAGCATAAAGCAGCCAGTGCCTGCCCTGGGTCCTGTGGCTGCACTCCTGCAAGCATCACACTTGGACAAATGCCCCTGTTAACAAAGGCTTAGGACAAATCCGTGGACTTTGCACAGTGCCCCTGTGGTAATGGGCAGGAAGGAAGGCCTGCAGTGTGTCCTGGGAGATGTTTGTCTCTCTGAAAGTGCATCTCTTAAAGGAGGAAATTAACATTCTGGCAGAAAATGCCTCTCTGTCAGCTGACGGTGCCCAGCAAGGGCTGGCCTGTAAATTAAAGCTTTTTCTTGTGAACAGAAAACTGTTCTCAGTGCTTGAAGGAAAACTGGTGTGCCACTGTCATGATGGGCAAGTTTAAGTCATTTCAATAACTTATCATTGTGTGCTGCTCTTTACAGATGTTACAAACACGCCCAGCTGGTTTTTAAATCCTCACCTCCTCCAAGAGAACCTGGTAAAGATAATTATAGTGCTGTGTCAATATTGACCACTTACCTCATCCTCAGCAATGCAGACTTTAGAGCACTGTTAGTTTTTCTCAATGCTTCTTTGTGTAGCTGCACTTTTTCTTTTGTAAGTGTTGTAAGACATCTCTGGAAACCAAGAGCAATTGTGTTTTTCTTGCACCAGGGCTGCCACATCCCTTCCTCTTTGGATGAAGGCAATCTTTGTTAACCATCCTGGGGCTGCCTGTCTTGATTATGTGTGTGTACCATGCCTTAGAAAGTGGTCCATGAGCTGGGCATCCAGGCACTCCTGGCACAGAGTCCATAAGGGATGGTCACAGCCCTGTTGAACATTTCCATGCCAGTCACACAGGTGGCCATGGATGCACAGTCTGGTGCAGTGTTCATTTTACCATGGACTTTGTCACTTGTGTTCTTCTGAAGTCTTCTGAACACTGACTGGTGAATTACAAATTTCTGCCGCCTTTGAGATGCCCTTTCAAGATTTTAAAAGGCACTGTGGTTCTTACTGAATGCCACTGAAGGGTGGGCTGCAAAGAGAAGTTCTTCTTTCCATGTAGTACCTAATGTGTGTGTAAATCTTACTCATTTCCTTAGAACAGCTTCTGTCTGCCACTTTTATTTAAGAGGTGGTGGTGGCATTTGACACCTTGCAAAATTTTTACGAAGTAGTTGCTGCAAGTCTTTTAGGCTAGAATACAGCTTGTGAAACTTAATGAAACTGTTTGAAAATCAGGATGGTTATTGATGAGACAGAATCCAGAAATATCTGGGAGCGTGAGGATCTGTTTCTTTCTTTGTGTTGTGCGTAGGCTCAAAGTCACAGGATGTGATAATTCCTGCAAACTGAACCTCTAGCCCAGGTACCTCATCTGTACCTCTGCAGAGGACCCTAAACTAAGTGGAGCTTTTTGGGGGGCAGCTGTGGGGCTGTATGTTCAGTCACTAGAGTGGAGTGTACTGCTCTGCTTCCTGATCCTCCCACTGTGAAATCAAAAGCTGAAGATTCCTCTGGATATTAAGAGTAGGATGGAGCCCCAAAAAACCTACCCAAATCCCTTGAAAAGCATGTACCCTTTCAGAGCCAACTTCTGACTCTATTCTTAGAGACATTTAACAACATAAAAAGGCTGCAAGAGTTTTAAGATGCTATTTCTGTGAATGACAGAAATAAAAAGAACTGGGAATAGGACTCTGTGAAAGGGGGATGTTTCTCATTATTTATAACCTTTATTGCTTGGCCAATTTTTTCTAGAGTTTTTGGAAAGACTCAGTTTCACTTTATCAGGTTAAACACTTTTCAGGTAACAGTTTTGAGAAGAAGGGTAATTGAAATTCAGCAGAAGGGATTACTGCTTCTCTTCCCACTTCATGCAAGTCTTCCCCATTAGCCCTTGAATGCAGTTATGTGGGGCCTTTCCCCCCTCTCTTTCTTCACTTGTTCTGGTGAAGAACTCCTTCATGGGATCCCAATAAGAAAATCAGCATGTGCATTCCAAGCCATGCTGGTTATTCCATCCTCTCACTAACAACAGGCACTGTGCTAGGTGGCACTGAAAAATAATTCAGGGAATAGAGGGGAGTGGGAGGAAGAGCAGCCCTGGGGAGCCAGGTCAGGCTGTGCACACCTGGGGAGGGCAGAGCAGAGATCCTGTCTGCTCACAAACACAGCTTTGGAGAGCCCCTGGGGAAGGAGGGAGGGCATTGCACAGAACAGGGGCCCTAACATTTGTTTAGGAGGATGAATTCTGAATTTTTAAGTTCCATGTTTTGAATTTTGTAAAGAGGTCTGGGCACCTAATTGAGACACCACAGTTGGATGACTAAAGCTGCAAACTGTAAATAATCTAAGTGGTATTAGTTGCTAGTAAATAAAAATTTCTTTATGTTTTCTTTATGCTTTTCTTTTGTGTTCTATGTTTGCATATTTCTAGAAACAAGATGCTCATCACAAGTGGATGTTTTGGTTTTTAGTCTGAAAGTAAATCAAAAAAGCAAGTGTGCTCTGATCAACTGAATGGTCTTGTACTCTTTGTCCTCATTCTTGGGGTTTTTTCTTACTCTCCCTGCAACCTGCTCTTAATTTTTAAAATTTTTTTTCTCCTAAACAATTTCTTTGTAGAGTGAGCCAGACCTGGAGAAAGGCCTGGAGATGAGAAAATGGGTCCTGTCAGGAATCCTTGCCAGTGAGGAAACCTACCTGAGCCACCTGGAGGCCCTGCTGCTGGTAAGGCTGGGGCCAGGTGCCAGTGCAAACACTGGGGCTTGAATTTTCACTGCTGCTCCTGTCCAGAGTTTCCCTGAGCTCCACATGCCATGGGTTACAAGTTGCTGGGTGCAGAAGGTACCTGTTGCACCTCCAGTAGAGAGGGAGGCTTGCAGGAAGGAGTGGATGGAGCAGAGTTTGGGAGTTGTTAATGTGGCAGTATCCAGGAGCTCTCTTTAGGTATCCTGTGCTAATTATTACATGTTGATGTACTGTTGAACAGAGATCAGGGAAATGGAGTGCAAAGGGATTTTAATTGCAGCATTAATAACCAGGGAAAATCCACCTGCCAGGGGTGGCTGATCCTCCTGAGAGACCTTGTTCATGTCTAGCTTTCAGGAGTTGTGTCAATGCAAATCTCACTTTTCATTAGGATGAAAAATAACTCTATGGAGGGATGTGTTGCAGTGTGGCAAAGGTGAATGTTCATAGTTTATTTATAATTATTTCTTTCTTTCCTCATTTCAGCCTATGAAGCCTTTGAAAGCTGCTGCCACCACCTCCCAGCCCGTGCTGACCAGTCAGCAGATTGAGACAATATTCTTCAAAGTGCCTGAGCTCTATGAGATCCACAAGGAATTCTATGATGGGCTCTTTCCCCGAGTGCAGCAGTGGAGTCACCAGCAGCGTGTTGGGGACCTCTTCCAAAAGCTGGTGAGTCAGCTGCCATCACCAAAGGTGCTGGTACCCCTCACCCATCTCACAGGAGCTGGAGGTTCCCTCTGGTGGCTGCAGACACCAAAGGGATCAGAGTCTGTGGCTGGAATAGATGAGAGGTTTCTCACCTCCTCACTTTGCCACTGCAGTGGAGGCCCTACAGCAAAAGTGGCTCTTTCATTGTCTTTAATTAAAGACTGCAGCAAGCTCTGGTGGTAAAATAAATAGAATTTCACATAAATGTTGAATCTCCAGAGTTTCTGCAGAGTCCTCGCAGCATTTCCTGTAGATGGAGATGGGAGAGTGGCAGTATTACCAAGTGAACTTCTGAACATCAGCAGTGAAGTGTTCCTCATTGCTGTGGCAACTCCCCCACTCATCATTCCCTCTCTCTCTGGTGCTTTGCTGATTTTTGGTCATCACCATTGGCTTTGCTTTTCTGCCACTGTCCTGGCCTTTCTGTTCCCCTTGCTGTTGTGCTGATGTAGTCAACCTGCAGCTGAGAATCCTCCAAGCAACCTCAACAAAATTCTGAGTGCAGGAAAGGACAAAGACACGTACAGCATATTCCTGAGGCTGAATTAAAATTGCTGAGTTTCTGAGCCAGATGACAAATTGTTTGCATTCTAGGAGGTTTTTTTGGCCCCTTCAGCCTCTCCCCTAGCATGTGCAGAGAGCAAAGGATTAAAGGAGCTGTTTTTTCCTTTTTAGAAAAGAAAAGAAGCTCTGCATTCCTGAGGTGCCTCTGGTTCTCAGGGTAGGAGTGACATTCCAGTGAGGGGTTTATTGGCTGGGGAGTGTGCTTTACCAGGGTCCATCAATTGTTAGCAGCTGTGTAGCCCAGCATCAGCCCCATCCCCTATGGAGCAGGGGGAGCTGGCCTGGAGGATGATGCTTTCTGTACATGCCAGCAGCTCAAGATGAAAATCCAGGAATCTGCTTTTCCCTGCCAGCATGTTTTAGCCAGGAGGGGTCACGTTGGTGCCTTGGTGAATAGTTCATGGTATGCAGTTTGAGCAGCTGGTTTGAGAGGACAAACCCAGCTGCTGCTGGGTGCTGCAGCAGACACAGAATGCTGCTGGAAGTGGCACAAGCTGCCCTGGAATTGTGGTGCAGCAATGGGAATAGCACTAATTGGAGAAGACCTGAATGTATTCCTTGCAGGGCTGTCCAGCAGCCCTCTACTCACTGCACACACACTCAGGCTTTTGTTTCAGACCATTTCTTGGTGCTGGCTGATCTCGGGTGCAGGAGTTCAGCCCTTCCTCTGCTCCTACGTTCCTCTGATTTTTCTGCCTTTGTGACAGAATTGATGATTTTGTTGGATTAGCATTGGAAACAAAGGAACAAATTGCCCTAGTGCAGGAGGCTTGGAGCTGGCATGGCAGCTTTAGTTTCGGGTGCTTTGGTAGAGCAGTGGTGGGAATTGTTGGATGAGATAAAGCTAATAACTCCTGGCAGGCACTGGGAAGCAGCAAGATGAGACAGACAGCAAGAACATCAGGCTTTATAAGGCATCTCCACTGGATGTACATCAAATCTTCTGGAGCAGACTGTTTACTCGTGGTCATGTCATGCAGCCTGATGATGAACACTGAAATATCCAAATGTCCCTGGGGACATGAATTTTCTGTACTCACGCAAAAAACAGCACAGTAGATTGAAGTTACAGATAGTGGATGCAAAGAGTTTTAGAATTCTGTGTGTTCTGGCACAAAGCATGATCTATTTGCAACATCAAATTGACTGTTATTACACCTTTTCCTGTTGAGAAAAAGAAAAGATGCCAGGCGTGTGGGAGTGAAATACGCTTCTCATTTTTGGAGAATATATTGTGCATATTTTTTTACAGCTAGAAAGGAAACTCTTTAGAGCTCTTTTTAGAAATGAAGACATATTTAGCAAACATGCTCACAGATAGGCCTCAGAAACAAAAAATGTCCAAAAGCCAACCATTTCTACCAACTCTTGTTTCATTTTCAGTGAGTTCTTTTTAATTGAAAAAAAAAATTAATCAGCATGAAAATGGTGTGTGAGCATTATTGCTTTCATTGGAAGCTCAGTTTTTAATGAAAAAGATGTCTTTGTGATGACACATTCAGAGGAGGAAAATGAAAGCTTAGAAAGACTGTTCAAGAGTAGCAGGAAATGAAAGAGCTGCATGGGAATGGAGAAACTTTAAAGCTCTGCCATGTTAGCTGGCATCATCCAAATCTGAATGGCATAAGCCCTGCAAATGGGCAGTAATTCTGACAGCAGCTTCTTCACAGGATGGTGCCTCAGTGGCAAATACAGATCTCATTCTCTCCATGCTGCCGGGGTCATCCCTGGTGTAAGTGAGCACAGTTCAGCTTCAGTCATAACTGTGTTATTTTGTGTAAGGGTTGAGATTGGTTTCTAGTCTTTCAGTAAAATGTTACCTAGGAAATAGCTCACTTTTCTCAGCCCTGTTAACTGAGTTGGTGCAGGGAATGTTGTCCTGGGAGTGGCTTTTTGTCTTCCATCACCTCTGGCACAAAGCTCCCCAGAGAGTGGGGAGCACAATGGTTATGAGAGAGAGCAGGAGAGGGAAGGAGCAGTGGGGAAGTTGCTGCTCTGCCTCTTGCACGTGGGCTGCAGCAGTGCTGAGGTGAGTGCAGCCCCTGGCAGTGTCCCCTTGCTGCACCCTTGGCTGCTGCCCTCAGGTGTGCCCAGCCCAGCTCTGCAGCACAAGCCAGCTCTGCACTCCAGACAAGCTTGGAGCCTACCCAGGGATTTCCCAGGCTGGATCTTGTGTTCTCTGGCATGAATATGGCTGAAGTTCCTAAGTCAGCAAACGGGATCAGTGCTAAGACTCTGTGATAATAATGACTTACTGCTGCTCTCTGAGGCCTGTTCCATCCTCTTCTGGAGCAATTCCATATTCCTTCTGCTGGAAAAAAGTGCCATTTTCTGTCACCTAGTGCACCAGTCACTGCCATCCAAACATTTCAGCCCTCTGCTGCCCTTATAATAATGCTCGCTAAGGCAGATATGGGTAATATCTGGGTTTGATTTAGTCTATCCACCATGCAAAGGCCAACAAGTAGCTTACTGGGGTCACATTTGTGCTGTTGGGCTGAATCATTCCTCCCTGATTCATATGTTGTGGCAAAAAGCCAGCAGCTCCAGTTACATCAATGAGCTGCAATATTAATAGATACTAATCTGGCAGTTTAGAAGGGAAAATAGATGTCAGAAATAAGGATGTGTCACTCTAATAGGTTTTCACATCCTTCACAAGTAAACTTGTTCAGCATAGGGTGGAACTGGGTGCAGTGCTGGTTGGACAAAGTTAAGAGGTCAGAGATGTCATTCTGGGCCTGCTCAGCATTCCCTGCAGTTGCTTGGTGTGAAGGAAACATGACCTGGTCACTGGATACCAAGCCTGACCATCCCAAACTGTCTTTTTCCCCAGCATTTATTATATTTTGTTTTGCTTCCTGCAGGCCAGCCAGCTGGGAGTGTACCGGGCCTTTGTGGATAACTATGAGGTTGCCATGGAGACAGCAGAGAAATGCTGCCAAGCCAATGCTCAGTTTGCTGAAATCTCTGAGGTAATGTCACGGTGCTCAGACACACGAGCTGTCTGGCTCTGACTAATGCCCTGCCATGTCACTCCTGTCTGTTCTCCAAGTACCTCTGCAGCCCTGACTTCTGGAGGAGTTGTGAGCTCCCACAGACTCAGCTCGTGTCCTTACACTGAATTGTACCCTGGGCTGGTCACAGACACAGCCTTTGTGTGCTGTCCCCACCCAGGGAATCTGCTAGAAACTGGCATTGCTTTGAACTTCTCCAGCTCTGTGCCACCTTCATGTATTACTAGAAGGGAAAGCTCCATGTGAGTTTCTCAAATGTTTCTCTTGCTAATGATGATTCTGGCTGTGGTATAAAAGCCATCCTTAATGGCTTGCACTGTGGCTGTCAGTGGGATTGCAGGCTTCACTGGCATGGAGAGGAGAGGGTAATTCTCTCATGAAAAAGGCAAATGTGTCAACCATAAATCTATAATACTATTCTTTGGCCTGCTCTGATTTCCTCCCTGACAGAGGAGTACCTGTCTCAAAGCATTTTGAATATTTTTTCAGGCTTCCCAGACCATCAGCTTTCCCTGCAGTGCATGGTCTCATTGACTCTTTATATTGCAGTGGTTATTTCTTGAAGAACTCAGTTGCCAGGAAAACATGAATTTCATATGTGTCTCCTTAAAAACAATCAGATAAATCATCAGAGCTGAGGGCGTTTAGTGCTCTGAGAAAACTCCTGAGTACATTCTATATCACATGTCCCTTGAGACTTATGAGAAAGAGGTAAAATATGATCTCTCAGTTTTGCTGTTTCTGACAAATAATTCTGAATCATGCCAGTATCTACTGTATTTGGAATGATGGTACTTCTGCATTTGTGTCCTGGTGAGAATTTTGGAGCTGAGCATTTTAATGCATGGCATGGCCCATGGCAGAGAGCAGAGTCACAGACAGTGTTCCTGTGCTGCTGTGGAAGAGCTGACGTGTCCAAGGTCACCCAGCTCTGAGTACAGGAGTAAGAAGTGTAACCTGAGGGTATTGAGTGCCAGTGCTGTACTTTATTTATTGCTGCTGGCAGTGGCTGTGTGCTTATGGACATCTCTTTTCTGCAGGTGATTTAAAAGCTCCCCCATCCCCATTGCTGTAGGTGGTTCCCTGCTTTGCTGCATGTCTATTGACAGGTGCTCCTAAGAACACTGTTTAATATTTGAGATGTGTGGGGTGCCTGTGACATGGCAGTGGTGCATTTACCAAGAAGGAAAGTCATTTCCATCACTGACTTGAACTGTGGTAGGGCTCTTCTCCTTTCACACCTAGGCCTTCCCCTGGAGGAGCAGATAGTCTGTTGTGTTCCCATGTGACATTTCAAGGTGATTCACCATCTGCTACAGGGGTTTTCTTTTTCTTTCAGAATCTAAAGGCCAGAAGCACAAAGGAATCTAAAGATCAGACGACAAAAAATTCCTTGGAAAGTGAGTGATCCATGGAGAGGAGACTGGTCTGTCAGGACTGTGTGGAGGCTGTTGCCAAACCTCCACCCTCTCTTTTTCTTTTCTAATGCTGCAAAGTTATGGGGTCTGCTGGCTCTGCCTGGGAAGTCAGTTCCTTTTTGCTAAGTAGGCTGCCTGCATGGGGAAGTGCCTCCTGGCTTCAAACCTCAGCAGTGCCTTTGTGCAAAGCCAGCCCAGCCACTGGGCTGTTGTGATTTTAAGAGAGCATCTGCACAAATGCAACCCCCAGCAGTGATGGGTTTATGGGGGCATTTAGAGAGCCTGGTCAAGATCAGGTTCCACAGTGCTTGTCTTCGTGCACATGAGTGGAAGACAGCCCATGCTAGAAGGAGCTTCCCCACTCACTCTTCCTGATATTCCTGCTGCTTTGTTTCCACAGCTCTGCTGTACAAGCCAGTGGATCGAGTGACCCGCAGCACACTTGTCCTGCATGTAAGTGTCTGAAGGGGAGTTTTCAAATTTTAGACCCCTGTCCTGTTTTCTTCGACCTTCAGATTTTCCATGGAGCTGCAGGACTGCAAAAATAAACCTGTTGAGCTGCATAAGAGCCACTTCCCTTTACACCAAGGAGATGGAGTCTATGGGTAGGATGCTGCTATCTTTGCAGCGATGTCACCAAGAAGTGCAGGGTATTTTTATCTTTATCTAGAGATAAAGCCTTGCCCTCATCTGCATGAAGAAGCTGGAGCATCCTGTCCTGCAGCTCTGAGTAGGGTGCTCGGGCTCTCCTGCCATCCAGTGCTGCCTGTGACTGTGTTCTCTGTCTGTGTTCTGCCAGGATTTGCTCAAGCACACCCCTGTGAGCCACCCTGACCACCCCCTGCTGCAGGATGCTCTGCGGATCTCGCAGAACTTCCTCTCCAGCATCAACGAGGAGATCACTCCTCGCAGGCAGTCCATGACTGTAAAGAAAGGGGAGGTGAGTCTTCCTGTCTTGTTATTTTCTCAGTTTCTAAATACTGGTTATGTCTTTTCTGTAGAGCTGACTAGGAAGTTATGCTCTTAAGCTGTTTGTTGCTAAGATACAGTTTATCCAATGTCCTTGTTCTCTAAAGGATGTGGTACAGCTCCCTCTGTTTTCTGTTCCGAAAACAGTTTGGAAACCAAGAGGAAAAGTGTGATTAGAGTTTTGTCTTTAGCATTGTTATAATCATTTGTCATACGTAATTCCTATGATGCACATTGCCATGCACTAAATGGGTTTGTATTTTACCTGCAAACTGGAACCAAATGGGAAGCCTAGGAGGAGAAAAAGCTGAGGGAACATCAGAAGTCATGAAAGATTAGGAAAAGCTGTTTTCCAGCATCTTAATTTTCACCATAAAATTAATTTTCTGCATCTTTATTCTAAAGGAGAGTGTTGTAAATATGACTGGAAAGCAAAACAAATGGAATGGGTTGGGAATGCCAGAGAGATGATTGACTCTGGGAGTGTAATAAATATAACCCTTTTCAGCTCTGCAAGGAGCTGCACTGCACCCAGAAAGGTCTGAGATGTGCAGATCCTTCACCTGCATGCACTGTTGTGCAGGGAGACCATGGAGCTTCTCTGTGGTGGAGTCTGCATTCCTCAGTGGTTGATTCAGCTGCCTTGTAAGTCCATTAAAGAGGGATTCAGTCCCTCCTGATAAAGAAAGGCCAGGACTGGCAGAAGGGTTGAGAGGGAAGGATGTAGGAGATTGGACACAGAGAGAAGCAGCTCAGATAGTAAAGGTGCAGGAAGAGCTGTGGCAGCATTCCAGACATGGGCTGATCAGCAGTGACCCAAATTACCCTGTACAAAAACATCTCTTGCAAAGCCCAGGAGATTGTTAAGATACTGTGAACCTTCATGATTTATTCCCAAATCCTGACAGTTAAACATGCTTGCTTTTAGCTGTTAACCTGATATTTAGCTGACAAAAGGTTTGCTGGACGCTGCAGTTCTGGGAATTGGGCGCACTTTGTCCTTCAAGTCTTGCTCATTGTCTCATTTTGTCAACTGAGGACACTTCCAGCTGAGAAAAGAAGAGGAGGGCCAGCTGAGCAATTGGAGGCTGAGGCAGAAGCTGAGCCATCAGTCACCAGTGCCTCAGTGACAGGGGATGGCCTCGTTAAAGTGGCTGCTGATTGAGTCATAGCAGAAAGCACAGGCTAGAATGCCCCTCGCAGGGGAGGGAGCAGTTTGTGTTCTCTGCTTGTCTGTCAGCATCTCCGTGAGGGATGCAGCCTTTGAAACGTGTCATGCAGAATCCTAATGAGGTGCCAGAGCCCAGGCAGGGGAGGGGGCTCAGGAGGATGATCCTGCTGATGCCTTTTTGGAGCAGTATTTGTCAGGTCTCAGAAAGCAGGAGGGGAGGCACAGGCTCAGCAGGCCTGCTCACACTCTCACTGGTCCTGCAGTGACTCTGGGTAGGATGTGGGGAGGGAGGAAGAGGACATACCAGAGGAGAGGGCTGTGGGGGTGTTAAGGGGACTGGGAAGCCTTTGTGCCCCTCCTCACTGCACACAGCTTTTCCTGAGCCCAGGGAAGACAAGGACTTCCCTTCCACTCTGGGAATCTGACCATGAATATTTTCTTTAGTCATTTGGCACCAATATCCCACTTCTATCAAAGCAGTAGTGCCCCAGTTGAACCCTCTGTGTCCTGAGAGTAGGTGTGTTCACTCTCCATGTAGTAATGCAGAAACACAAATCTGCTCCCAGCCACTCTGTGTGGGTTAGTGATGGCTGTTCCTTCCTACAGGCTGCTCAGCTTGGGGTCATAACTGGGTTTTGTTTATGCCTGTAAATCTTTCCTTTTCTACTTATCCTTTCCTCCCACTCGCCTTGCTGGTGCTCCCCCTGGGGTGACAGGACAGTGTGTGGATTGCATCTCCTAATTGACTGCTCTCAATGCATAATGCATTTTTTATTTTAATGAATCACCAGCTTGCTTTGATGGCTTTTTTCATTATTTGTCTTCCTCCCATTGAAGTTTCCTTGGTGGAAAGGAAGGAGGGTAAAATAGCCTTTTCCTCTCATGTATTGCTTAGGTGCTGATCTCAGTTATCTTTTTTCACAGTCCTTGCCTTTTATGTGGAATATTTTTTCCTTTTGAGTGTATTGTGGGGAGGAATCAAATCTCCTTTGCCAGCCTCTTGCTCCAGCTCTTTTTTTCAGGATTGCTTTGAACTGGGGGAAAGCAGCCAGTTGTTAATCTCCCTAGTGACAGGCTGCTAAGGAGGGGAGTGCAGGTCAGGAGAGAGTACAGGCTCATCAGCACAGAGTTGTTCTGTTTTGCAGAGGTGATTCCCTGCTTTGGGAGCAGTGACTCAGCCTGCCCTGCCTGCTGGGCTCCCTGTGTGCTGCCAGGTGTCCATCCTGCACTCCAGCCCCCCAGTTCTGCTGAGCTCCAGAGGCTTTGTTCTGATCTAGACCTATGCATAGGAACTGGGAGCTTTCTGTCGTGTGGTGTGATTTGCTGGGCTGGATGAGTATTTCAGGTGGCGCAAAGAGATGGGAACAAAGGGAGTAAAATCCCTGCCCAGAGGGCCAGAACGAGCTGCAGCAGGGAAGGCAAGGTTGGTGCAGGGAGCCTGTGAACAGAGTTGGGTCCTTGCTGACTGTAGCAGACTTTGCTGAGGGCCACGGTACAGAGGAGCCAGCAGAGCCTCAGCCCCAGCCTGGCAACGCAGGGGAGCCAGGGGGCGTCTCTGGCCTTTGGGCTCTGTTTCCATTCACCTTGGTCCACTACATTCTCCTGCTCCCTTATTTTCATCCCCTCTTTCTACTTTCATTGTTTTACCTTTTTTACAGTTTTTTTTTAATGAATTATCTACAGATACCCACTTTGCTAACCCTCCAAAGAACCAAGCAAATGCATGGAGGGGGAGGGAATCTAAGTAGCCCTGTACTTTGTGCCTTGTGAGTGGTGGAGAGTCACCCAGCCCTTGGGGGCATGGAAGAGGCATCTTCTTGTCACTGCTGATCCTTCTGCACCACTGTTGTCTTGGTTTAAATAAGGAATGAGGTTAAGGTTCTGCTGGGGATGGTGCCTTGGGGAAGAAGGAAAACAAATGCATTGGGATGAAGGATGTGCCACTGTTATGTGCAGGAGGGCAGTAATAACCTTCTCTAGGCTTATTAGCAGAGCAGCTCTAGGTACTGCATGTTGGGTTTTTTTCAGCTAAGCCCAGATGCAAATGACTGTAGTGCTTGTGTCTTGGCCTGCCAGAGGTCAAGGCTGGTGTTTCCAGCTAATTCAGTGCATTTGTGCAAAGCAGGAATTAATGAAACAGCAAAAAATTGCAGAGTTCACTTGGTGGTCCCTTTCTTGACTGCTGCTCCTCTCGTGCTCTTTGCAGAGTGTTGTTGCAGGGCAGTTCAGACCAGCCTGAGTGTGGTGGCTGCCACTCTGCCTTGCCTTGGCCATGCTCTCCCACCCTCTCTGAAGTGTTCATACTGATGTTTGTGTGATCCCACAGCAGCACAGAGGAAAGGAGCCTGGAGTTTTGGGTGACTGCTGGCTGAGTGGCTTCATGTCTGGTCTCATCAGCACCAGTCCAGACACAAGGGAGCTGACAGCATTTTTGGGAACAAGCCCAGTAGATCACATCACAGATCTGCTTGTGCTACTGTACACCTTTGTCCTTGCCCTGGAGAGGAGAGGCTGCTTGGCAAGCTGCTCTGCTGTTTCTAAATCTGGTTTTAAACTGCAGTCAAGGGACTGGCTAGCATTGCCTTAGGCTTCTGTTTGACTTTGCAGAGGACCAAGTCTGCTAGAGAAGGGAAAGCACAAGGGACGTGTGCAAGGGAGCAGAAGTGCAAACTGAAGCCTTTGAAGAGCTGGAAGTGAAGCTTGGACACAGCCATGCACAGCGTGGGGCCTGGTGCCTACTGCTCCTGGAGGCCTTGGGCAGATGTTGGCAATAGAGCACTCAGAAATTATCTTGGCTGCTTCGCACTCTGTCTTACAGCTGGAGCCAGAGAGCTCCTGGTGACAGGAGCTTTGGGAAGAAGAAAGAGAGGCCATTAAAATGCTCAAAGAGCAGCCAGTTTAACTCCCTAGGCAGAGCATCACTTTTTTTTTTTTTATTTTTGCAGTGCTGGTCTTGCAACACACTTACACACACGAGGAATCATTTTCTTCCTACGCTCTGCAGAAAGCCAAACCACCTCTTCCTCACTGCCATGTGCCAATACCCATCTCCTGGTTTTCCCCTCCTCCCTGTGCCTCACACATGTCCCAGCCCTTCCTGGGGCTCTCACCCACGCACGCTGCAGGCCTCTGCTGTCAGCACATGGGATGAGCTCCTTCCTCAGCACACAAGTGGGGAGGTGGCCTTTTGTGCAGCTGTGGGGCTGCTTGAGTAGGTTTTTTAATTCCACTTTTTGTCATGTGCCTCAGACAAGCTGGCCACACTTCCTGGAGTTAATCAGTCTGTGACAGCAGCAGGATTTATCATATGCAAACAGCACGAAAACACTGTAGGATGAATAGATGAGCACACAGGTAGTCGTGAGCTTGGTAGCAGAGGAGGGGAAGATGCTCAGTGACAGAGGTAAGAGGAGGAGGAGGACAGCAATAGGCAATCCAAAGAGGATAACCAAGCTCTGGGAAAGGTACAGGGAGAGCTCTTTTGTTCAGAGCACTGAGGTGGGTGGGAGAAGAAGCAGATGAAAACATGCAAAGAAAAGCAGGGCCTAGAAAAGAGACGTGGAACTCATATTGCACCAGTACAGGAGCTTTGCAAGAGCCACTGAAGTTAACAGCACAGACCTTGTGTGAGAGATTAAAGATGATCCTAATTCACTCTATTATCAAGACTTTTCTCCCACAATTCCTGGAACATCTTTCTGAAGCTGAGCTGAGCTCCTGTGCAGGACACCTGCCAGACTTGGGGGCTGTCTGTGGAAGAGAGGGGGTCACTCTGCCACTTTCCTGCCACTGTCACCCTATCACCCTAACCTTATGTTCTCTTGGATCTTTATTTGGTCTTTCTGTAGCCAGTGTTATTTCAGAGTATTTTAGGAAACCTTTAGCACCTTTGGTTACTTTATCAAACAGAGTAACTCTGGGTAGAGTGATGGTTTCCCACATGAGCTATTATATGTCAGTACAGCAGGCTCACCATCCAAAAACCCTTGTGTTTCAGGAGACCCCATTTAACAGGAGCCACGAAAGGAGTAGCTGTTGGTGGCCCTGGGTGGGAGGAGTTGACCAAAGTCTTGGTTCCAAAACTGCAGAGCTGAGGTGGCACAAGCCCTGTCTGAGGGGGCTGCTGGCTCCCCCAGGGTGGGAGAGGATGGGCTGACTCATGTCAGGAGGTCCAGGAAGGTGCCCTTTGCTCCCACACTGTGGGGTTTGGATCTGGTAAGCCATTGGGAAATCCTTTGATTGTTTCCCTCTGACCTGCTGAACCTCCCACAAGATGACTCATGTGCAGCAAAGGATGTGCCCCTTTGCTGGAAGTGCCCCTCCTCAGCTCCACGGATGCTGAGCAGCCTGGGGCATGCCTGTTTTACCCTGCCCTAATGAAAGTTCTCTTTTCCAAGAAAAGCTGGTAGTGAGTGAGCAGAGATTTCCTGACTTGATCCACAAATGTTTTCTCCTGTACTCTCCTCCCCAGATGCTTGGTTGCTCTTTTGGCAGTTCACCCCTGCTGCTTGCTGGAGGGACACCTTCCCAACTAACTCCCATGAGCAAGGAGAGAAGAAGAATGAAGGCTTCTGGGAAGCTCCGTGTTTCCCTCTGACTGACTGGAATAAATCTCTTTCACCTCTTTCCTTCTCTTCCAGCCAAGCTTAGGAAGTACAGGCTTGTCCTCTTCCACCCAGCTCTCTTTGTGGGATTTTTGCTGCCTCAGGGTTGCTCTGTGTCTATGTCAGTGATAGGATTTGGTTCCCAGGAGTGCTAACCCAAATAAATTCAGTGCCACCTCAGCCCCAGATGGGAATGAGGAGGTTGTTGGGTCATTTGGCATGGACTGGCTGAGCTTTCTGCTCGGGTTTTGGGGAGATGTGCTCTCAGCAGGGTGCTGGGCTGGGGCCCTGGCTCATCTCACACTCTGCCAGTGCCTGGCAGAGGCAGCCAGGTCAGGCCAGGACTGTGCCCTGTCAGTGCCAGGCAGGGAAAGGACAGTGCCACCTCCTGCTGGGGAGCAGAGATGAATAAGCTCTGAGAACATCTTTACACCTACGAACAATGAGCAGAGGTTGAGCTGGCAGCAAGCAGCTATTCTCATTGCTCCAGAGGAGCTGAGCTGATTTGCAGTGTAATTAATATGCATCAGATCTAGAAACCTGAGATCAGGGGTTTGGCTTGCTCAGAAAATATCTTTCCCTGCTTATTATTATTGCTCCCAAATGAAATTCTTTGCAGGAGTGGAGAGTGTTCTTGTGCTACTGACAACATACCTCCTCCTGTTTGTTTATTTATTTTCCAAGCTCAGTGTTTCTAGTTTCCTGTCTGGAGCTTGCTCTCCCAGGCAGGAGGGGAAGGCGTGCTCAAGTGCCCATCAGCAGCAAAGGCAGGAGTGCAGGCAGGAGTTCTCTCCAAAAACACTGAGAAGAAGCCAGGACGATCACACCCACCTAAAAATAAACACTAACATATGTACAGGCCTTTGTGAGCTGAATCACTGCTGGATGCCAGATCTCCCCAGAGTCCTGCCCAGAGATGGTGCAGCAGTCTGTCAGGGAGCAGCCTTGCTTCCTGCAGCTCTGGGAGAGGTGCAGCTTTTGCTGCTGTGCTCACAGATTTCCAGGACCTTTGTGTAATGGAAGGGAGCACCGAGATGAGCTGCTGACGCTGCTCCACGTGCTTTTGCAGGTAGCTGTGGTGCTCTCGTAGCTGCAGACAGGAAAATGCAGCTCCTAATCCCTGTCAGGAAGTGTAGGGTACTGTGGGACAGACTGTGAAAAAAAAATTATGTCTGCAAGGGCATTTCTTTGTCATGTGTTCCTTGCCATGATGCCTGCTAGGCTCAGGACTGATGTGGTTTGTTTTAATTTTGGAGAGCCAAGATGGGAAGAATGGTAGGCAGGAGGAGAGGCAGTGTGGGGGTTTGCACTCCCACACCCTTGGCAGGGAACACGTTCAGGGTTTGTTAGATCACACAACAAACAGAACCCAGGGGCATCACCTGAGAAATGAAGGCACCACTTGTGGTGAGGGTGTCCTGACCTTGCCCAGGGGAGCTGCTCTCGTGGTGCTGCCCCTGGAGACCTTTGTGTGTGTGTCAGTGTGGGGGTCCTGAGCCTGGGGCTGGGCAAGGCTGGCAGTGAGGCAGCTGGGGAGGTGCTGGTGAGCCCTGGACAGGGTCAGCAGAACTCTGCTGTCTCCAGCCACAGCGCTGTCTGGGCAGATGTGGGGTGTCTGATATGTCACTCAGGGATGGCAGAGGAGCATCCTCCTGGCTGGAATAGCAAAGGAAGTACAGGTCAGGGAAGAGTTCCTTAGCATACCTCAGCACGTGTGGGGAAGCTGATGGTTCCTGCTTGTACTGGCTGTGAAGTGAGGCAACACTGACATTTATACACATTGGTGGAAATAAAACCTGCCCAGAGCTGAATGCCCTGACTTCTGCTTAAAAATCAGTGGGAGGTATCTGTTCCAGGTGTTCACTGAGTCCTGCTGATCCTGACAGCACAGTGGAGGACCTGAGCGCAGAGCAGGGCATGAAACTGCTGTGGTGGTCACTGGAAGGAGCACACAGCCACCTGTCTACATGCCAGCATTCCAGCCTTTTGGGCTTTTAACTATGGAGGCATCTGTCCCACCCCTCCCCCATAAGGAAATGAGGAAAGCAATGTTCTGCCTACAGTGTGTGCCCCTTCTTTGGGAGGCTAGGTTAAACTCCGTGGAACTAGAAGCAGGATTAAAGGCATCAGAGTTGTGCAGCTTCTTTGCATCTTCTAGGTTTGGGGAATCTTTATATGATATATAAAGAAGATTCCAATAGGCACGTGGTGAGGGTACATCCAGATGGTCCTTTTAAAGCAAAGGCTGATAAGGGACTCCTGAGAACTTTACCAGATACACATGTTCAGGAATTATCCCTTAACAGCACTTGTAATGAAGAAGCAGCCGTGGCGTTCAGCTGTTCATGTTGACAAAGTCGTTCTGTGAAAGGGAGAGAAGGGGTCGAGGAGAGCTTTGCTGTCCCTGCTGGGGTGGCTGAAGCTGCTGCAGAGGCTGGAAGTGGCTGAGAGAAGCGGCTCTGGGAGAAGCGGCTCTGGGAGAAGCGGCTCTGGGAGAAGCGGCTCTGGGAGAAGCGGTGTGTGCTGCTCTCTGCTGGCTCGGGAGGGGACGATCCCCTGGCAGGGATTCGGGGACTCTGGAGCTGGGCAGTGACTCACAGCAAACTGCACTTGGGCTCAGGAACAGGTGATAGAGAGAAGCCCGAAGTCTGAGCCAGCACCAGGGTGGGGAGAAGATGCATGGCTCTTTCTGCCTTTGGAGAGAGGGCTGCAGCAGGGGGCAGAGTGGACAGCAAGGAGTATTTCAGAGGCTTTTTCATTTTTCTGAGTTCGACCAATGTACTGAATTTGCTCTGGTAGGAGTCGAGTTTAAGGACTGTGTTGCCCCAGTGCCAAATTTGGAGCTGGTATTGCACTGGAACATTATTTGGAGCTGGTATTGCACTGGAGCATTATTTGGAGCTGATATTGCACTGGAGCATTATTTGGAGCTGGTATTGCACTGGAGCATTATTTGGAGTTGGTATTGCACTGGAGCATTATTTGGAGCTGATATTGCACTGGAGCATTATTTGGAGTTGGTATTGCACTGGAACATTATTTGGAGCTGGTATTGCACTGGAGCAATTCTCCTGTTTTCTCCCCAGCACCGGCAGCTGCTGAAGGACAGTTTCATGGTGGAGCTGGTGGAAGGGGCTCGCAAGCTACGCCACGTCTTTCTTTTCACTGACCTCTTCCTGTGTGCCAAGCTCAAGAAGCAGATTGGAGGGTGAGAGTTTCCTTTTGCACTTCGTGCTTTGCACCTCGGCTGCAACAGGATCCTGGGCTTAGCCTGCAGTGTTAGCTGCATATGGATACCCCAGGCCTGGGTAACCATCATGCACAAGAAGTAGTTAGATAAGAAATGATCAGCAAGATAGGAATGTTTACGGTATGAGATCCTAAGTCCTGACCCCTCAGGAAAGGTAATTCCTCCCATCCCTGCCCTGAGCCTACCTATGAGAGCAGGATATGTTGTAGCTGCTGGTATTCTGGATAAATGTCAATCATTTTTCTGTTTGCCCTTTCTTTTAATAGGTGACATTCTTCACTTTTTTTTATGACTAGGGTTGTTAATTTTGGCTTTGCAGCTACAGCCTGTTAACAGTTTTACAGAAAAATGGCAAAGGTGCAGTAAACAGACTATGTCTCAAGCCCAAAGTGCAGTTATTAAAGCAGTTTTGCTGACAATTTTCACATGTGAGGGGGGAGGAACCATTACCAATGCACTTGCCTCAAACAGGGCTTCTCCTCATTTGGTAAATGTTTTTCTTGGGGAGACATCTCTTATCTTCTTGCCCTTCTCAAGCAAAAAAGTTATGTCTGCATGTGCTTGTGAGGAATGAACCTTCAAAAGAGTGGGACATTCCCAAGAGTGGATGATCCTGACAGCACAGTAAGAGGGAATAAATGACATGAAACATTAAAAAAGTGCTGCTTATCCTGGTGAAATCCCTGGAGAATGGCAGCTATGAGCTGTAGTTTCTCTCCCCTGGCTGATTACACAGAGGTTTATATGCATTGGCTCATCTGCCCCAGCTTGACCCCAGCTTGGTCATGAGAGACTCAGGTTCAGATCCCAGGGGGCCACCAGGTCACAGGTGTGGCACAGCTTAGAGCTTTGCCACACCAGAGGCTGCAGAGAGAGCACGCAGGACCAAAATTGTCTGCAGGAGATGGATGTGGTTCCTTGGGATGAAAAGAACTAGATAACAAAATGAGTTGCCTTTTTATGTGCTGTACCAGCTACTGACCCTGCTAGGCTGTCTTGCTGAAAAGCAACCTGTTGCCAGACTTTTTCCATATGGGAATCACAGTAAAGTTGGGCCAGTATCTGCATCTTCTGCACTATAGCAGGGGAGAGCTTGTGGGAAGGACTGGGTGTTGCCAAATACCAGTAGCAGTAAAAGGTTTGGACCTCCTGCCTTTCAGAAAAAGCCAACAGTATGACTGCAAATGGTACATTCCTCTCACTGACCTCAGTTTCCAAATGGTGGATGAGTGTGAGGCAGTGCCCAATATCCCACTGGTACCTGATGAGGAGCTGGATTCCATGAAGATCAAGATATCCCAGATCAAGAACGACATCCAGCGGGAAAAGGTAAAGGAGTTGAGCACTCCAGGGCAATGCAGACACAGGTGTGTGCTCAGAGGAGGTGCTGGGGGCAGCTCTCCCAGGGCTGCACAGGGTGGGGAGCCAGGCTGTTCAGCAGGGGCTTTGCTCATCTGAGTGCACAGCCTGGGTGATGCTGCCCTGTGAGGAGGCAGAGACAAAAGGACCCTGTGGTTGTACCCAGCAGCTCCTCTATTCCTATGAGCATCCATGTGGAGGGCAGGGATCTTATGCTGCAGACATGAAAAGGACTGGGAGTGTTATTTGCCAGTTTCTGGCTGTTAAATTGTGATCCTGCCAGTGATTTTTGGTCAGAAGCCATATACTCTTGAATTTTAGCAGGCTCAGTTATGCCTTTGAAGCTTTTTCGTACTTCACTGATGTCAAAGCAGCAGCAAATGCATAGAAAGCAGCAATTATACTGACAGTCAGACATGGACATGGTGTCTCTGGCCCGGGCTTCTCTTTGCTTGCAAGATCTGTCTTCTGAGAGCTGTTAGATCCCAGACCTTCCTGGAGCCTAAAAGAGAAATAAGAGTTTGAACACTGTTGGTATGTAGGGCAGGATATGAGTAACATTGATCGTGCTGTGGGAAGGTTATTCCCCACATTTCCAAAGAACATGCTTCTGCCTCACAGCCCTGGCTGGCTTTCAAAGAGGGCTTCCTGGAAAAAGTAAGGTGTTAGGAAGAATTGTGGAAGCTGTTTACTCAAGCTGCAGGTGTCTAAGGTTCGTGCTTTGGTGCATCAGTGCTAAATAATACACATGGCTGGGTTTGGTAATGGATTTTATCCAGGAAAAACCAGACTTTTTAGCAGACTTCTGATGAAAATGGATCAGCGGGTGGTGAGTGGGAGAGTTCTGTGCAGCTTCTACAGAAGTTCCTTAGAGTCTCCTTAGTTAAGGACACTTGGAGGACCTGGCAGTGCTATGGCTGCCCAGTGACATGATGCTACTGCAGCCTCTGGAACAGAAAATACAGGGTACAGCTGGGACAGTGGCCACACACCTCTGCACTTCAGCTGGGACAGCTGGAATCAGGGAACAGTGCCCCATCCATGTGTAGAGATTGTAAATATTACACCCTTCTGAGCAGCTGGGAGTCCTGTGGATCCTATTGAGAGCATTTCTTCTGCTCTGGAGCTATTTACCTACTCACAGGGTAGACACTGTGGATTTCAAAATAGCAGTTTGTGTGAATGAGGGCAGATTTGAAGAATAACCCATGTCCTCTGCTCCCTCTCTCCTACACCCTTCAGAGAGCCAATAAAGGCAGCAAGGTCATTGAGAGGTTGAAAAAGAAGCTGTCAGAGCAGGAATCCCTCCTCCTGCTGATGTCTCCCAACATGGCCTTCCGCGTGCACAATCGCAACGGCAAGGTGAGAGCACCATCGCCTCAGGGCCAGGGATCCTGGGGGCTTGTGTCTGTGTATGCACGTGCTCCTGCACAGTGAGGGCTCTGTGGCCTCTACTGTGTGTCCTCAAAGCACTTCCCAAGCAGCAGCCTGCCTCACCCTTGCTGTGCCAAAGGTTTTGATGGCATCCTATAAGGCTGTGATTAATTTGCATTGAAGACTGGCATTTAAGAAATAACCATGGAAATGAATCCTCTGTCTCAGCACCAGTCCTGGTGCAGCATGTCACTGCTTCATTGGTGTCTAGGCCTGTGCTGGAGGCTTTTGCATTCCTGGTGCAGCTGAATTCCTGCTGTGAGGAATAGCACAAGCTGCCATGGGAGCTGCTGCAGGGCCACAGCTGCCCTTGGCAGGGCGGGGGGCTCTGTGAGCTCTGAGTGTCCATGTTGGTAGTGTGGGCACATTGCCAGAGCCCAGCCTGTCTTGACAGAGATGTGATGCAGGATAAGTGGCAGGAGTGCCAGCAGAACAGTCTGTCCAGCAATGTGCACTGGGGGAGGGTGGGAGCAGGCAGGCCCTGCCCTCAGTGCTGCATCAGACTAATGCATACCCTGTTTTCTTCTGTGTTCCTGGTAGAGTTACACATTCCTCATTTCATCGGACTATGAAAGGGCAGAGTGGAGGGAGAATATCCGGGAACAGCAGAAGAAATGTGAGTATCCCTCAGCTGTCATTGGTACAAATCATGTGAGGAATGTGTAGATAGAGCAGTTAGTAAGTAAACGTGTGTAGAGATTCTCCCATTTACCCTAGAGACCAGAGCTCAATGCAATTCCAGGTAGGGGGAAGAGCCGAACCCTTTCCACTGGCTCCATTCAAAATAAACTTAGTTACTTCTATGGCATGGTGGTTTTGGCTTTGCAAGGAACTAAGAACCCCTCTATTTCCAGTGAAGCATCCTGAGGCTTGGAGGAGTAACTGAATATGCCCCCAGCAGTACTGCCCTGAGCACCTCGGTGCTGCTGCTGAGCAGTGCCCAGGGAGCTCTGTCCCTGTGTGCCCAGGATGAGGGGTCATGCATCCAGCCTCTCCTTGGAATTTTTACTCCTCCCTCTTGCAATCTCCTTGGCAGGCTTTAAAAGCTTCTCACTCACATCAGTGGAGCTCCAGATGCTGACAAACTCCTGTGTAAAGCTTCAGACAGTGCACAACATTCCCCTCACCATCAATAAGGAAGGTAAGACCTTAGGGTTTTGCTTTCACGTGGTGCAGCTGCAGTGGAACTCTCCCCTGATTTTGTGCTTTCCCCTAGAGCTGCTCTTACTGTTCCCTTTTGCTACAGGTTGCAGGCATCCTCCAGTATACATGAATCAACTGTTAAATGGTCCTTGCATGCTGCTGTTGTGCAAGGTATTGGAGTGCCTGGTGGAGTCCTAGCCTGGGACAGCTTTGAGCTGTGTCTGAGAATCCTTTGGAACAACACTCGTTGGCCAAAATTATGTCAGGAGCCATCCTAAATTACTACATAATCTGCTAATGTTGACTTAGCCATTATAATTCTTTTCTCCTTTGAATTTCTTCCATGCTGTCTTGCTGATCCTAGAACTGTCACTGTCACTGTAAAAGCCCCCACTGCCAGCAGGTATCACAGGTGCCAGCTGAGGAACAGTCTCCTGTCTTGCTGAAGTGGTTGTTACTTGCTCCTGCCATTCTTGGGGACAGTTCACCCTCTGCTCATTAACCTGTGTAATACCAGTCTCATCACTCTCACTCTTGGCTCTACTGTGAATGTAACAAAATCCCTTGGGTCTTTTGTACAGATGATGAATCCCCAGGTCTCTATGGATTCCTGAATGTCATTGTCCACTCTGCCACAGGGTTCAAGCAAAGCTCAAGTGAGTTGGAGTTCTGGGGCACACAGGAGGTACTGATAGGGGGTAGATAAGCCCTGTGCTGGGACAGCTGGGCATGGATTGCAGCATCTGTGGGGATGGTGAGGAGGAGAGGTGTTTGGGGAGCTGGAAGTTCTACTCTTAACTCCCAAAAAGATCAGCATCAAGGATTGAGCACACAGCATTTATTGTTAGGCCTAGTCTGTTTGAGGTTTTAAGCAGTGTTTGCTGATTACCCAGCTGTATTAGAAACAAGTCAGCCCTTATCCTCAATTCTTTCAGCTGTATTTTGTTTTACAATGAAAGAATGAAAGGTGTTCTCTGGCATCCCGAATTTTTGCTGGGAAGAAAGTGGTGTTAAAATTCAGGGGAATGACTCGACAGAAGGATCAAAAAAGGTGACAGAGCTTCTTAAGGACAGCTGGGCTGATCAAGGTGATGAGATTTGTATGGGATGGTGTTACTAATACAGAGATTATGGAAATGAAGACACCTTGTGCAAGTGGTTATTGCAAGTTAGGAGATTGTTGATATTTTTTTGAAGTTTTTGTCTCTCCTGTCTCCCCTCCTCAGATTTGTACTGCACGTTAGAGGTGGATTCTTTTGGGTATTTTGTGAACAAGGCCAAAACTAGAGTTTACAGAGACACCACAGAGCCCAACTGGAACGAGGTAGGTTTGATTTTTCTTGATGTGACTTGTTCCACGTGCCAAACATCAACACATGATGGGCAGAAGACCTGCCAGTGAAGGATGCTGCTGCATGCTCAGCCCTTGTGCTGCACATGCTTCTTCTCAGAAAACACTTTTCTGCCAGGTTCATTTTGCTGTCAGGGCTTGCAGAAGTTTTTCTCTTGGATTAGTGGTAGTTAAACAAACAATTTGATATAAATGAGTCTTGTCCAGTATTGAATCTTTTAAACAGATGCATGCTTGACAACTTTTTTAAAGACACAAATAAAAATATGTTGAAGGAGATGGTTTTGTTTATTTGTTGAGAGGGGGAAGAATCAGCCATAGACATTTTGCCTGTTTACAGCCAACTCAGACCTGCTGGTGAGCAAAATTTCTAGAAAAGCAAATTTGTGTCTTTGAATAATGCTTTACTGAGATCTGTGAAACCTGACTAAGGAGTGAACCATCTTGGTCTCCAATTTGACCGTCTTATAGATACAAAATACAAATTCTGCTTATTTCTAGACCAATTTCAGTAGGGAGGAGGTTTTGGCCAGCCCTTAAGTGTTCTTCTGATGAGTATTAAAAAGACTGTATTGATTATTCTGAGACTGGTGTCCTGTTGTGATGCAGCCATTGCTCTTTCCTTTCCTGGTGCCCTGCAGGAGTTTGAGATTGAGCTGGAGGGCTCCCAGACACTGCGGATTCTGTGCTATGAAAAGTGCTACAACAAAACCAAGCTCACCAAAGAGGATGGAGAGAGCACAGATCGCATCATGGGGAAAGGACAGATCCAGGTAAGGCTGTGCTCAGCTCATTCCTGGTACCCTTACTGCAAAACATCACGGGACTTTTGAATCCTGCTGTTCACCACAGAGGTTGTTTTCTGCCTTCTGAGTGTCTCAGCATTGAAGATTTTTCCCTCAGATAGTGAGGTGCACAGTGTGATTCACAGGCAGGGAATCAGCAGCTTTGTCCTCTTGCTTTGTGCCCTGTGCCTGCTCCATGGAATAGCTGCTTGTTTTGATCTCTCATTTGCCCATTAACTTCAAAACTTCCACACCACTGTACAGGAAGTGCCCCTGGGCACTGGTGAGGGTGCTTCATTTGTGACAGGAGGATGCAAGAATATTCTCTCTACTCTGTAAATCCTGTGCACAAAGGCTGCCATCTGTGTGTGCTGGAAGTTGATGGATGTGTTGGCCAGGCCCTGGGACAGCCTGCCTGTCCTAGTGACTGCCATGCCCAGAGTGTGGTGTCCATGACAGCATCTGAGGAACATTTCCACTGCTGGGAACTGGCCTGGGGCACTTTGTGTGGCAGATGTGTAATACAGTGGGGGAGGTGATGACTGCACAGGGCTGCTGCTCTTGGGGAGCTGCTGGGTGGCAGAGCACTGAAGCTGGATGTAGGAGAAATCAGGCCTTGTGTGGAAACCATGGGGAACATGTGTCCTCCATCCTGTTCCATTTTGTTGCACTGTCTGTCCACAACTTTAGGAGGGTGTTTAAATGCCTGCTCTGAGGACACATTCTTTGTGTTGGAGTGGCTGTTGAACAGAACAGCCACTGATACCTTTTCCTTTCTGGCATGTTCAAAGATCTCACCAGTTCCCCTCCATTTAGGTCTGGCTGTTCACCTCCCTGTGGATGGCAGCTTTCCCTGGCCATCCCTGCAGTGATGGTCATGCAGGCCAAGGCCATTTCTGGGATTGCAGAAGCAGCTCAGGGTGAGGGTGGTCTGTGGGATCACATCCCACCTTTGCTCTGGCAGGGTTCATTGCCTAAATGACTTTGATCAGCCTCTTTCTGGTTTCAGAGAGAGCTTTTGTCTCAGATGCATGAATCACTGTAATTTTGAAGGGAGCTGGTGTGCAGATCAATAAATGCCAGCACAGGCTGCTGTGTGTGAGTGTCTCAGCTGACCAGGAATCCCTGTGTCCCTTCAGCTAACAAAGGCTGTTTTCCACAGAGCTGAGCAACTACAAAAGAGCAAGTCTTCAGCCCTGAAATGCCCTGGAGATTTGTATGCTCATAACAGAGAACCCTGAAATCACTGACCTGATAAATTCTACAAATATGTTACATAGAAAGATTATTAAAAAAAAAATAAAATCTTTCAAAATTTGGCAATTTTTTTCCTTCTCACAGCTGTGGGCATTTTTATGCACAGCAATTTTATATTCTGTAAATATATTTCATACTTTAGTAAATAAAAATGCTCTTTGATGGCAATTAAATATTAATTGCATCCTGATTCTTTTAGAGAAACCTAGACAGTGGGAAGGTTAAAAAATCAATTAAAATGTTTTTAATCAATGCACAAATGTTGCATTCTGTTGTATCATAAAAGGCACATGCAAAAGCTCTCTTGGTTTCTATAAATTCCCTTTGCAATTTATAAAGAAACTTGATGAATTGCCAGAATAATCCTTTAATTTTCAGTGATTTCTGTCCCATCATGGATTTCAAACACTATTGAATCAAAGAGAAGTCATATGACAGTCTGGTAAAATTTTGCATTGATGAAAATTATTAAAGGTTTTGATTTTGGTTTAGTTCCATTTTTGAAGTAAACACCATTTCTCTATTAAGAAACCATAATAATGCAACAACAAAATCTGATTACAGCCTGAAGGTTGGCTGTTCTCCCAGGTGCTTTTATATCAAATTTTGTTTACCTTAGAGTTTGTAGTTTATCCTGGGTTTCTGATTTGTTGTTTCACTGTCATTATTCAGCCCAAGTCTGTCTGTCTAAAGGCAAGGTCTGTGAGGTTGGGTGAGGATTTTTGTTACATAAATTCCTTTTAGTTAAAAACTCTGGGAACATGAAGAGTCGTGTCTGCATCCTCCTGTTGATAAAAGCAGAGAAGTTTCTCTGTTGGCCAAATTGCAGTGTATTGTTAAGCCATGAATGATTGTAAATATGCAACTTCCCACTACTGGGAATTCTGACTCACCAAATACTGAGTCTCAGTGATGAAGACAATCAAGGAGACTGGGACTGTTTTGGCTGTAGAAATGTTTGTTAAATCTCTCCGTTACATTATAGCAGTGAAGGAAGGAAGGCTGGAAATTGGTCCATGTCACAAGTTTCCAGGAATGGGCAGCAATTTGAATGGCTCCCATTGCTCATACTTTCTTTTCCTATGGAATATTTTATTTGTCTGTCTGTACAGCCAGGGGCAAGAGCTGCTTCTTTCCTGCCAGTCTGCAGGTTTTATCTCTGAAACATAAACCCATGAGGTTTTAGTGTAGGAGAACCTCCTGTGAATGTAGGGGTGAAGTCCTCACCAGACCTGGGCACAGCAGTGCTGGGTGTGCAGTGCTGAACTGACTGGCACACGTGGCTTCTGTGCACCTCAGGGATGAGAAATACTATTCCTGAGCACACTGTGAAATGAAATTCCTGGGGAGCTGGAGGAGGACAGAATGGACATCACATGATGGGAGGAAATGTGAGGCTTAGTTCAGCTGTGGGCATGAGCCCCTCTCATTGTGAGCACCCTGGGCTTTTCTTTCTGTTGTTACCTTGCACTCCATCTTTGGCACTTGGCTGGCCCTTTGGCTCCTTGAATTTTGCACTTCGTGTGGCAGAAACACACCCATGTGTGGAGTGCAGCAGCTTTTGTTTGCTGTTGAGACTGCACCATCGGGCACATTTGTCAGCAGGACCAGCGTGGATGGGGAGCTGTGAGTGAGTGAAGTGATCACTCTGTGATCCAGCTCCTCCCACCGGTGCCTCCTAGAAGTGCCATTTCCTTTGCTGTTTTCTGTTTCTGCATGATCAGCTCAAGCTAAATATTTCCTTCTCCCTCACAGCAGTGCTGGAAAATCAGGGAGGATGTGGCCTTAGATCACTCATTCTATGGAACAGCACCATTCCCTGCTGCCTTGCAGAACAATCACTCTTATCTTAATTATCTGGGATGTCTCATAGCAGTGCCCGTGGCTATTTCAGGCATTAAGTTGTTTTCCATGTAAACCAGATTGTCCCATGTTGTACCTCCCCAGTGTTAACTTGAAACCTTTTACTCACTCAAGCTTGTTTAAACAGTTTGCTGAAGCAGAACATTGTCCCAGCAATGAAAACAGGGGGGAAATGAAGAAGCCAATGGGTCATGCCTAAAGGGTGATGGTGGGAAAGATTAACCTGTCAGTGGGGAGCTGTGAGAAGAATGGGGTTATGGCAGGACTGGGAGTTCCCAGCAGCAGTGAGGCTCTGACAACATGTATGTCACATTAGTTACAGCTCAGAATTGATGGGGTGTAAAGTTGCCTGGGAAATTTAATAAAGGGAAGAAGTAGTGTGAATGTACTGTATATATAAAACACACTAACCTTAATGTTCCACAGTCCATGCTCTTTCATTTCCACTGAGGCTTCTTTGTTTTTTCCCTCCTTCTGCATGTTTTCTTTCCTCTCTGGGGAAAAAGAAATCATGATCAAGCTCTCTGTGGTGCTTTCCTAGGGCAGAGCATAGACACCCTTCCTAGTGCCTGGCTTGCATTTGCCAGAGCAGCATCCCAGTTTGCCTTTTTCCAGTTCTCAGCACGCTGCTCTGCACTCTCAGCCTTTCCTGACTGCTGTGCCCTGTCTGAATTCAGTGCTGAGCTGCTACAAGGGGCAGAGAGCTGCACTCAGAAACCCCTGTGGTGCTGAGCTGCTTTGTTCTCTTGTGTTTTGGGCAGGAGACAGAGAGGTATTGGCTTGATTCATTAGTGACTTTGGGGCTGTAGCTTGCCACTGCAAATACCAAAGGCCACAAGGGGACTGGAGGGAGCAGCAAACAGAGTGGTTGGTTTGTATTTTCCTGTTCAGCATGAGCTTTTGGTGGGGGCTGTGCAAAGGAGCCCATGCAGTGCAGCCTGTGAGGGTTTTAGCAGGTCTGGCCTATTTGCACAGAGCATGGAACAACACAGTGGCTCTGCTGCAATGGAGATGGGGCAGGTCACTCAAACCAAAGCACTGTTTGGAGGAACAGTGTAGAGGAGCAGTAAATTCCACTGGCAATGCAGAGGCAGCAGCTGCACAGTGCCTCCCCTGCCTGAGCTGGCACAGCTTGCTCAGAGCTGCCTCCCTTTGCCATGCTGGCCGTGGATTGCATTCCTCTGCTCAGTGTTCCTTCTTTCAGGTCACTGATCTCCAAATCAGGCCAGAAGACAGCATGGCCCCATTTGTCCTCTGTGCTGGAGCATCACTCTTGCTAGCTCACTGTCCTCAGTGTGCTCTCTCCCTGCCTGCTCCAGCTGCCCTTTCCCTCTGTTGCTCTTGCTGGCCTCAGAAGCTCAGTCATCACTTGGGACCACGACTGAAGCTTGATTGAAGTCCCAGTGACAGTTTTTGGTTTCCTGTTGACTCTGTTATGTCCTGCTGTGACTTATCAGACTGTTAGACCTGATCTTCCTGTCTCACTCAGTGTTGCTGAGAGTTTATTCAAGCTTTGCTCTTTTAATAGCTTCCATTATTTTGCTTTGTTATTTAAAAAGCACCTTGGAGGAGTTTGGGTTTTTTCCCCCCTTAATTACTGTTGTTATTGCCAGTGATTTATGTAGGGTTGGCTGGGTCAGCCAGCCCTGGTGCCTGCTGTCCCTGGCTGTCCCCATTCAGTACAAGGCATTTTCCAGCAGGAGTCAAACAGTAGGAGGGAGTGCAGGGGTCCTGCCAGCTCTGCAGGAGAGTTCAGAAACAAGGGAGCAAGAGGCAGCAGCAGGTACATGGAGCTTTACTCGTAGTCCTGGCTCAGCCCAGCAGTTATCCAGCCAGGAAAAGTCTCTGTGAGCTCTCAGCTCCAGCAAGGAAAAGTCTTTGCAAGTTCTCAGCTACAGCACTCTGATTCTGCTTGTTCTTTGCAGCAGTGTCAAAGTTACTCTTGAGAAGAGAGCAGGATGGTTTTATTTTTTAACAGCTATTGACTTGATTTTGGTTTGTGCTGTGACAGGAATTCCCTGGTCATTACTGAGACATACCCAGTAATACCTGTTAGCTTAAATAAACCATAACTGGATTCTGCTGGACTCTTCCTTTGAAGTTTTTGGCAAATATTCAAACCCTCTTTCCCCTTTAGTCTTAAACTATAAATAATATAACCCCCTGCTATAAATAATACACTCAGTGACTCCATTCTAAAAGCATATGGAAAACTGGTTCCCAGCAAGAGGATTGGCTGTGACTGTGTCCATCAGCAGGGCCATTTTGGCAGCTTAACAAGATGACTCCTCAGAGCTGGAGATCAAGCCTTCAGGAATAGTTAGCATGGTTGCTCCTCATAGGAAACCAGACACTTCAGAAATGGTTTCCTCTTGATTCTGGGAAAGAATTCAGTTGTTGAAAGAAATCAAGCTTCCAGCACGGAAGTTCAGGGTAGAACAGCCTAGAAACTGGCCAGCTCGTAGGGCCCTTGGCCAGCCCCACAGGCGGGGCGGATCCGTTCTGCCGGCGTTAAAAGCAAACCCCCTTGGCGAGCAGTGCTGTGTTTGGGGTCGCTGAGGCACTGAAGCCAAGCACTGCTGCCCATCCTTTGCACAATCCCAAAATGTGGGAGCTGCTGGTTGCTGACAATTCCTTACAAGGGCTCTTCAGGAATTTCTGCCAGCGTTGCACCTACAGGAGCCGGTCCAGTTTGCCATGGAAGCCTGTGTGTGCTGGCAGCATCCCGCTGTGGGCTCACATCCGTAACAGAGCGCGCAGGGACAAGGTTGGCCTCGCTTGTTCTGTGCTGCTTGGGGTCCCTGCAGTGGGAGGAATTGTGCTCTCTGCTGCTTGCCTTTCTTTGGGGAGTGGGGAAGGTTTAGGTGGGGGCTTGTCTCTGTAGCTGTCAGCAGCACTGGGCTGCTCTGTTGATGATCTGAGTGACCATGACCGTGTCTAAGCTCTCCCAGACTTTCCTGCAGCTGCCATTGTTCCGGCATTTCCCTCCCCTGCCAGAGCTCTCTGGCCCTGCACGGGGCTCTGTGAGAGGGGGGAGCTGTGCTGCAAAGCAGCTCTGGTTATGACTGCCTGTTTGCTGACAGCAGTAACCTCAAAACAGAGTTTGCTGCAGTTGCCTCCTCCTGGTCTTACTGTGCCTCCGTGTTCAAGAGCCAAGTGTTACAAAGCTGTCTCAGGAGGCGCTGAATTCTTGCTTTGGCTGGTTCCAATGGCTGATCAAGCCCCCAAGCAGACAGCTCCTCCTCTCTCTTGCCAGTCTCCCTGGAGCTGAGTGCCACTGCTCAGGCCTTCAGATGTGTTTGGGCTCTCCCAAGGCAGTAGTGGAATTGCTGGGCGACATTCTAGCACTTGAGTCAGCTGCTCCCCAGCCTCACAACTGTCCACTCGAGAGATCAAGCGAAGCTGAAAATGAGAGATTGGAACTTGTTTCTGTTTAATGAGTGCTTGCAATAGCAGGGTCTGGTGTTCTTCCTGCCTCTATGCTCAAATAGAAATGAAAAGGAATAGGCTGTTTGAAGGACAACTTTCCATGATTTCTCAGCAGATTCAAATATTGGTTGTGCTCCCTGGGGTTGCCTTTATTGTTGAGCAGACACTGCTCTCATGTTGCTGGGTTTTCCATGGGTATAAACCCTCATCAGCCCTGTTTAGAGAACTGCACAATATCCAGTACCTGGTTTCCCTGAAACAGGGAAACTTTGGAGTGTTCCATAGGTTTTCCTATGGAAAAGAAATAAGAAGGATAAAAGTGATTGTGCTCTGCTCACTTGCAGAAGCCTCCCAGGCTGGCTGGTTTCTCTGAAGTCTGTTCCTAGCTCATGGGTAACTTCTGTTTTCCAGCTGGACCCACAGGCACTGCAGGACAAAGACTGGCAGCGCACAGTCATCTCAATGAATGGGGTAAGTGTGCAAACAGAAATTAGCTCTGCTTCTGTACCTCCTGTGGGCTTTATTTCTTTGCTCTTCATTGCAGCATGAAAAAGAAAAGAAAATGTTCAAAAAGTGACAGCTGTTCTGTTTGGTTCAGGTGGAAGTGAAGCTGTCAGTGAAGTTCACCAGTCGGGAGTTCAGCCTGAAGAGGATGCCATCCCGCAAGCAGACGGGCGTGTTTGGGGTCAAGATTGCCATTGTCACCAAGTGAGCTGATGGGTCACGTTTCTCCCCATTGTGTTTCAGGAAGACAACTGGCCAGTGGGGTGCACTTGCCTGTGTCCCCTCGAGGGGCTTGGCAGTCCATCCTGCTCCACTAGTGTAGGAGTGTAGCTGTGGCTGCAGACTGGAGATGCTTTACAATCTCTGAGCTTCATTTTTTGCAGAGATAAAAAGCAGTGTGCACACAGGCTGTTTACTGACAGCCTATCACTCCTCTGAATTCCGGAAATCCCCCTTGCACTTGCCTTCTCTGTAGTTAGCTGACATGGTCACAAATTTCCAGAGCCACTGAACAGTGATGTTTCCTTTCCATAATCAAAAATGTTCAAGGTCTTTGGATCCCATTGTATTATTTTAACCCCTGATCTTTTGTCATGAATCATTTGCCAGCAGAAACCCGTTTGTTCTGCTGTATGGTTTGGGAAGTGTGGTATTTCCTCCCCGTGGAATTGCATCAGTTTGAAAGCAACAGAGTTGCTATGTATCCAAGGGCTGTTTGGGAATCCTCTGATTACCTGGGCAGAGTCGCAGGCTCTGGGACCTGGCCAAGAGCTGAAGTGCTCAGGGAAGCTGCAGAACAGCCAGAGCAAGGCTGAGACAGTCAGAAAAGGAGTTTTAAAAGGAGTTTTTCAGCTCAGTCCTGACTGCCTGCTCAGACTTCCTCCCACCCCATTTTCCAGAGGAGGTTGACCCAGGGAAATGTTGGGGCGCTCGGAGCCATCCTGGCTGGCTGGGGAACAGGCACGGAGGGCCTGGGCTGAGCTGAACCCTTCTGTCTGGGTCCCCTCAGGAGAGAGAGGTCGAAGGTGCCGTACATCGTGCGGCAGTGCGTGGAGGAGATCGAGCGGCGCGGGATGGAGGAGGTGGGCATCTACCGCGTCTCCGGAGTCGCAACCGACATCCAGGCTTTGAAAGCTGCCTTTGATGTCAGTAAGTACTTGGGTCTGATTTTTCCCTTTGCTCCCTCAGAACCTGCCTGAGCTCCCTGTCAGGTGACTGTGCTATTTTTAATCTTATGTTGCCCAAGAAGCGTTAAGAAGTAGAGGTTCTCACTCAAGGAAAATAATTTTAACCCTGGCTGCATATTTTATTTACTGATATAACCCAAGACGTACAAGAGGATGATCCTTGTACCAAACCATGCTTTTTTATTCTTCCCAGCAGGGATGAAATGATGGCTTTACCTGCCTTGCCAAATCTTTGTAAATGGCAGACACCTCTCTGGGGGAAAACATCAGCAATCAGAAATCACTGTTGTGAAGTGTCCAAATTAGTAGAAGTCCTTAAAATAAAGAATGTTTTGTGAAAGCCAATGTTCCTTAGAACTAGGAGGCGTAGAACTGGGGTTGGGTGGTCAGGGCTTCTCTCCCTAACTCCATCTGGACTGATGTGCACAGGCTTAGAAAATTAGATCACTTTGAGCAACCTTTGCAAAGCTCTCTTTGATCTTGAGCAGAAAAAGGCTCCTTAGTGGTGCTACATTTAAAAGAGTGGCCTGTATGTCCCAAAAGGCACCTGAGGTCAGGCAGGTGAAATGCTTCTGAATTGCTGAAGTACAAAAAGTGAAATTTTTCCCCACTTCCATCTTCCATGTGATGGTTGAAGAACTGTTCAAGCCACACTCCAACAGTCACAAGATCTGTGCCAGCCACTCAAATTCACCCTCCCTGCACTTTTCCTTCAGTTTCTAGTGCAATTTCCTTCTTGTGTTTTCTTTTCAATCACCCTAAGATATCAAAAACCACTGATGAATCGCTCCTAGTGCAAGTAAGGGTATTTCACAGTTTGAAAAACAACTTTTTTCATTTCTGTGAAATGCTGGCTTACACTGCTTTATGAAACCAATGCTGATTGGTGTTTAGTTCAAGGAGAGGGGCTGGTTTTGTTGTTCTTAATAGTAACAAAAGGGAAATATAAGCCCTGAATTGCCTTAGCAACACTCAATGGGGAGTTAGAGAATCTCAGAATCTCTTGGTCTAAGCTGTTAGAGGCAGGGAATTGGAATAACAACTGCTGTCAGTAATAAAAGTTGAAATGCATATAAATACAGTCAAGTAGGGCTTGTTCAGATCAGGCCAGGTTTGCTGGCACAGCACAGCTAGCCCTGGGAGGCTGAGGTTCCCTGGCTTGGTGTAAAGCAATGAAGTGTTTGCAATCATTTTTACAGTGCTTCTCAGCTGGAAGGTTGCTCATTTAATCTGGAGAAATGTAAACAGGAAAACTCCCAGCTATTTGAGCAGAAATGAAAGATAAACAGAGCCAAAGCGAGGAAAAGAAGGAATGCAAGGCCAGCAGTTCCTTTACCCCTCCTGTACTGTCCCCTCTTTCAGATAACAAGGATGTGTCAGTGATGATGAGTGAGATGGACGTTAACGCCATCGCAGGCACCCTCAAGCTGTACTTCCGGGAGCTGCCCGAGCCCCTGTTCACAGACGAGCTGTACCCCAACTTTGCTGAAGGCATCGGTAGGTGCAGCACAAGGAGCCCTTGGTAATGGAGGCTCTGCCATGGGAGGCTGCTCTTAAAGCATCCTAAACCCCAGATTTAGAGTGTGGATAAAAGCTGGAACAGGCTGTGAGGGGAGTGGGATGGAGCTCAGAACGACACTGCCTTTCCCACGTGGTGCAGTACGGGCGCCTGCCACGCTGTTGTGCAAGCTGCAAAGGCCCAGGTCTCTGAAGGACAGGTTCAGGACAGAATGCCCCTGCCTGCTGGGGCCCTGCACACTCACTGCCCAGGCAGGCTTCAGGGAAGCCCCCTTTGGAGGGGAGGGGTTTATGTACCTCATCTTGATGCAGAGAAAAACATCAATGATTGAAAGCCTCAAAGCGCTTGAACTGCTTTGAAGAAGAGAGAAAAGGATTCTTAATGCATTTGTGAAATAAAGGAACGAGATGCTGTGGGGTATTGATGTGCAGCTCTGACCTTCCAGCCCATGAAGATGTAGTCACAGTCCTTTTGGGACCATCCATATTGGCTGTTCTGGGACTTGGCTCAGTCAGTCAGATTTGCACTCACTGCCTGTGGTGATGTCTTGTTCTCTGTCTTGTAGCACTTTCAGACCCCGTTGCAAAGGAGAGCTGTATGTTGAATCTGTTGCTATCACTTCCAGAACCCAACCTTGTGACATTCCTTTTCCTTCTGGACCATTTAAAAAGGTAACTTGTGGTTCCTACAGAAATGCATTTAATGCCATGTAATCAGCCATTGTGAAACTGGAGCCTTTTCTTTAAATACCTGCTGAATCACAGAAATGAGGAAGTATTTGCTGATCTGCTGGGAATGTTCATCAGATAACTATTGTCTCATACTCACTCCGTGAGGTAGTAAATCCTGAATTCCATTTCCACTCCTTCTGACAAAGGATTAGGACTGGAGGAAAGGAGTAACAAAAGAGTCAGGGCTTATCTATCGCAAATGCAAATTTCTGCTGCAATGTCACTGAGACTGCACCTGCATCTGGATACACAGACCAGGAAAGGTTTTTGTACAAACCATGAAGATTTACCTATATTTAAGGTCTAGGGAACCTTTCCTTAGAAGGTGTCTGAAATCCAGTAAATGTATTTTTTAAATTCCAGCAGTTTGCCTAACTGCAGTTGTCAGTTCCTTTTGTAGTCAAGTCTTTCTGATTTTGTATATGCCTTTGTAATATGGTTGTACCTGTGAAAAAGTATTGCCATGCATTTGACATTAATGCAATAAACTGGCTTAATGCTTGCCCAATGTGTTGATTTGCATAAGTATGTTGTACATATCAGAGACTGTCCCTGGAGACATGAAAGATCATCTTGTGATTGAGAGTCTGGATTAAAATCCAGGAAATCTGGGCTTTAATTGTGTTTCTGCTACAGACTTTTCTGCCCTTGGGCAAAATTTTTAAACTTTGTGCCTTGGTTTCTCATTCTCATAAAACTCAGATATTTATGAAGAGCTGCCTTGTGTGTTGTTTCTTCTCCCAGGGTTGCTGAGAGGGAAAGCGTCAACAAGATGTCCCTGCATAATCTTGCCACTGTCTTTGGACCAACACTGCTCAGACCTTCAGAGAAGGACAGTAAAATCCCTGCTAACCCAACCCAGCCCATCACCATGACTGACAGCTGGTCACTAGAAGTCATGTCCCAGGTAAAATCCTGAATGTGCCATTCCATCTTGTAAAGACACTTTCTGGGAAAGCACAGTCTAGGGCAGGCCTGGCTCAGTGACCCTGCTGGGCTTTCATGGTCATTTTTTTGGTAAACATAAAACAACTTTTGGCCTCACACAGACATTTTAGCCTGTCTGTAGAACAGTATTCCTTCAGGCAGGTCAATTTACATCAGTACAAATACAGTTTTTCATGAAGGAATGTCTGTGTGTGTGCATCCTGTGTGTGCTCCTGCATGGGAAGAGTTTCGTTTCTGGGGAGCTGTGTTCCAGTACCATGCTGCTGGCCTGGGATAAAAGAATTGGCAGTATTTCCACAATGCTCTTCAGCACTTAAACCACCTTCACTGATGCACAACAAAATTCTTTGGCCACTGCTGCCTTTGAAGGCAGAGGATTGGAGCACAGAGCTTGTGTCACTGAGTCAGACTGGTTTGTATTTCTCCGTTGAGTAATGGCAAATTCTAGATTGAATTTTGTCAGTGCTGGAACCTCCAGCACGATTTTTCCACTTGGAATCTAAAAAGCATGTCTCTGAAGCATGTCAAGTTCTACTTTTTCTACTGCTGTTATACACTATATTAAATCCACAGCTGCTAGATGTCCCAGAGAGAGCTGTGTCACTAGCACTAGCTCTCCCATAGCCAGCATGAGAATGAATTTTTACAGGGCTTTAGTATTACCTTGTCATTTCTCTTTCCAGGTTCAAGTTCTTCTGTACTTCCTGCAGCTAGAGACTATCCCTACCCCAGACAGCAAGAGGCAAAGCATTCTCTTTTCTACAGAGGTGTAGGTGCCTGCGGTACCAACAGGACACAAACTGCTTTTGGCAAACTCTGTCACCCCGGGAAAAAGATGACTGGTGTTTCCTCAGACTGTTCCTGTGCTGAGGAATTCTGGCCCTCAGTGCTTCTGCAGTTTGTTACCCAGAGACAAGCTGGAGAGAATGGAGAAAAACCTCCTTGTGCTGGTAGAACCAGAACTAACCGGAGATGGAGCTGTGCAGAATCTCCACTAGAAGGAGCAATAGACACTTGGACAAATGCACCACAGAATGTGGTGATGATTCTTGGTAGGAATGTGACAGAAGGTATTCCTCATTTTATGGATTTAATTTATCATAAAGAAACTTCAAGATTTCTACTGGACCACTTGATAGGACACCCCTTTTTGGGAGAGGGGACGTTAAAGGATATATCACAACTGTGTCTTTAATAACTGCTGTTTTTCAAGTACTGTTTGAGGCCACAAAAAATAGCATTGCTTTGCAAGAGGAAGGAGAAGAGAAGGGTCTGGGATCTAAAATTCTCTCCACAGAAATTCAAGTCTTGATTTGAATATGGTTCTAAAGAAATCAAAGAGTTTAATGTACAGCTAGAACTGTTGTCTGGTTGGGGGCTGGGTTTTTTATTTTGTTTGTATGGTTTTTTTCCTTCCCATAGAAATGTTTGTACACCCCAGGGAAGGAGATGCCCTGCTCTTGCCTATGTTGCACTTCTGATGGGTTTTGTTGAGACAGACTCAACAAAATTAAATAAATAAATACAGTAAATGAACGAGAGGCAGGGAGAATAACAGTTAGTGATTCTGTTGTTCGTTTGCTTATAAAAGCAGGGGCACTATTATCTAGGAAGGATTGCTAAACTCCTTGGACCCCACCAAACTTAATGAAAATTAATTGGGAAGACTATTGATACCCAACACTCCAAAGAAAACACATTATCTCTGCAAAAGTAATTGAAGAATTTGTGGGAAAAAAAAAATCAATAGCTCTCAGTTTGGCTGGCTGCTTACTCCAGACTTTTATCAGAACATCTTTTTTTTGATACTTGAATTTTTGGAGGCTTTGTACATTGTTTCTACAAGAGTCTTTTTCTGATAGATACAAACGCTCTGAAAAAATGCCAGAATGTACTTTATGGACAATCTAGCAAGTAGCATGCATTGTAAATTCTCCAGAAATTCCAACTCTGTTTCAATTAAGAGCAGTGGAGAAATTTCTGTGGAACTCCCATCTAGCAGTACAAAAGATCTGGCCAAACACCAATTTTTTATTTCCCTCCCTAAATCAGTTGAAGCTACAGGGGTGGAAAAGGCAGCAGGATTTGTCCAGGGAATTGAAACTGCAGGATCTAATAGCTGGTGTCCAGAGCCAGCATTCTGGCTCTGAAGCAGTTGTGCCAAACATCCTGGGGGTGGGAGCAATGCCATTGTCCTAAACTATTCCAGCCCCCACTACTCCTACCCAGCTATGCAGCATCCATTTAGTGGCATTTGTCCATCATCATCCTGGCAAGAAGTACAGCTGGAACCACAAGGGAAGGGATTGGCACCACAAGGGGAGGGAGGGACAGATGGTGAAAGATTGGTAGGGTCAGGTTGTCAACATCATTCGCAGGGAAAAATGACACAGAAAGCAACTCCTCTTGTGCTGAATTGCAGGTTTTCTGATGGGTGATCTGCAAACTCTCAATTAAAAAAAAATAGCAAAGGAGTGTTGCAAGCAAATAGAAAACAATTAAAGGGAAATGATTTTGTAGTCACTGTAATTCTGACTGCTGCAGAATATTAGAAATTATTGTACTGTGAAGTTGCGAAATCAGAAAGGAACAAATATAAATTTCAATTTTGTGAGTATATCAATATTTTGCATGCTTTGTAAGGATTCTTATAGGAATTTAATATTGCTTAGTATCCCTCCCTCCTTAGGTCTGGGAGCAAACCTCTTTGTAATGTAATGTACAACTAGAAATTCCTTCTCTCTTGTATGTATTTCCACAACATTCCAACTTCTGAACCCGCAAAAAAGAAAAAACTGTCTGTAGTAGGAAGTGCTTTTTGGGGGAGGGAGGGAATGAAGGCAAGGAAGCTTGAAGGCTTAAGATTTTGATTTTTTAAATTTTTATATTCATTTTTTGCCTGTTTGAAGGTAAAAATTGGTCAAAATCCTGCAAAAGCATTGACTTGAGCCATGTCGTGCAGAGCAGTAAAGCATTCTCTGTGTTTGTTTCTCTGTATTTGTTCTCCCTTTTCCCCAGCAGCTCACAGCAATCCTTGCACTCCTGCCTGCTCCCACTTGGGAGGATGGACCTGAGGCAGGAGCACTGCTGATGACTTCGTGGAAAAGGGAGACAACCCAAGCTACACCTGCTGCTGGGTGATAGCCTTTTCCTTTGGTGTTTGCAATCTGTGGCTGCTCCTTGCAGTGTTGAAACTGGAAAGTAATACCATAATGACTGTGCCAATTTACTTTTGCCCAACTTTTTAATTTTTATTTATATAGGAAGTTAATTTTAATATTAGATTACTGATCTATAGTATGTAACCATGAGAAAATTGCTTTTGCTTTGGTTACTGTGACAGGTTGTTGCTGTCAGTCTCTCATTACAATGCTCAGTTCTAATGTAATGTTATCTAACATGCAGGCATGTGGATCAGGGAAAAAAAAGTTAAATTAACTTAACCCATTAATTATTTCTGTTAAGTATGAATATGTTTTCCCCAAAGCTGGTAATTTTGGGCTGGAAAAGATAGTGGATCATATTGCTGATGATGAAATAATGGACTGATTTGAAATACGAGAATTGATTTCTTGAATTTCCTTTAATTTTGCAATTCATTTTTTTCCAATAGTCTTATATTTTCAGGAATTAAGTATTTCCAAAAGGCTTTTATGTTTTTTTTTTTTTCCCAGGGATGTTGGTTGGGTTTTTTTGTTTGTTTGGAGGAGTTTTTTTGTGTTTTGGCTTTTTTTTTTTTTTAATAAGCCTTATCGTACTTAAACAAAAAGGGAAATGCAAAACTTGGCTTCAGAAAAGGCCTTCTGATTTCTCCTCTTATACATTCCCTTGTGAGTTGTGTCAGAAAATTGAATTCTTTAATTTTCTGTGTTAAAAGGTACAATATAAACAACACAAGAGCAAACTAGCAAGAAGTTACCCTTTATGTGTGCACTGGGAGATTTTGCTCCTTCAGTTTCTAATGTATTGGAGAGACTTTTTTACAAATGTCACTTTCAGGAACAGGAATCTGAAATGTTTAAATTTTCAGCTGAGGAAATTCAGGTGATTATGATAGTCTGTGTCTCTCCAGTTTAAGGAGGGGAATAAGCATCAGTTTCTTGGCATTTAGAAATTACCTTAAAATTCTTGTGGGTTTTTTTAACACTGAATAGGTTTTTAAGTAAAATTTTAAAAAGTTAAGTAAATGAAGGGAAAAGTTTTCAAAGATGGACAAGAAATAACAGTTACTAGCTCAGAGTCAGCTTTGTGTTTGTGTATGCTTTGTATGGGAGGGAAGTGTCAAAAACCAAATTGAAATACATCCATTCAAATGCTGCTGGTGTTCTTTATTCTTGCACATTTTTAACAAGTTGAGGTAGTAGCTAAGCTATTTCAGGCTGTATTTTAATGCTGCTATTTTTCAGTGTACAGCTAAGGGCAAAATGCAGCAGTGGGGTGCCCGTCCTTGCCAGTGCCCACTGCCCGCCTCGGCTCTGGCCACCGTCGCGCCCGCGGAATCGTCCGGCACCACGCGGCCCTCGTGGTGTGGCCATGAGCTGGTGGAACCACGGAGGATATTTATGGGAGGTGCAGGATTTTTACAGTTTATTAGTTTTACCTGTTTAAAACTGTTTTATGGTTGTTCCTGTTAGTTTTCTATGAGTTTATTGAAACAAATGGACTGTTCCTTAAGGCAGACCTGGGTCTCCGGATTAGTTTGTCACCTGTGTAACACTGGAAGGCATCACAATGTGTCAATTTACCTTCATGTGCCATTCTTTCAAGTGTGTATAAAATGTAAACTGACCAATGTGGTTTTAAAAATGTTTAAAGTCTGATGGCAAAACCCCAACCTTCTCCCATTCCTCACTAGGTAATCAATCCTTTTGTTTCAGTGCTTGGTCACCTACTGGGATAATTTTACCAGATGTGGCATTCTTCTTATGGAAGTTTTAGTATAAAATGAGAAATGTTTTAAGAAAAAAACTTCCCCTTTCTCTTTTTACTTCAATTCAAGATGACAGACATTTGTAATAACAAAAGACCAATACATTTGTGCAGGAGCTTGGGGAGGATTTGCTTCTGTTCCTTGAAGAAGAAAAATCTGAAAGGGCAATTCCCAAATACAATCAAATTCTCATATAATATATAAAGTCACTTGTTTATGCCCTCTTCAATTTCTGCTCCAGGGATGTTTTTCTTTGTAGACTTTGCTAACACTGTCCTACTGCTATTAGTGAAAAATAAACATGGTACCATTCCCTTCCTTTAACACAGGGCCTGTACAAAGTGAGATACTGGAGCCTTGGACTAGTATTAGCAATTCTCCATTCTGAACTAGGATGAAATAAATGTTCATGTGTGTTCTGTGAACTTTCTAATTGAACAGAATTAAATCCATGGATTGCCCTTAAAATCAACAGAAGCTATAAAGGAAGCACTTATAGTTAATAGACTGTTCCTTAACAATCATCAGGGAATGAAACCATCACAAATGGAAAAGGGAAGCAAAATTAGGAATTGCTCAAGGTCACATTGCTTGGGACTAGAATGAGGCTCTCATTTTGAGTTACAGAAATGCCCTAGGTAACTGAGCAAAAGCTCTCCTGCCAGTAAATAAACATGAACATGGGAATGGCAGGAATTTAGCTACAGCAGCCTCACAGTTGTGATGTGCTGTAACCCCTCTTTCTTGCTAGTGAACATTCACAGTTCAGTGCCAGGAAAGCAAAGCTTATCACTTGCTCTCTACAATTTCTCCCTGAGGCAGCAGCTATAGCGCCTGTTTGTTAAAGTAGGTGAAACCACCACAAGGAAGAAAAAAGCTCCTAAACTCCTAGAACCACAAAGTTGGATTATTGTTTAAGGTAGAAGTCTGGTTTTGGGCTGCAAGGATAAAAACAACACAACAGCTGTAGTGACAGAAGGATTGGGACAGTAGGACCAAAGCAAACCTGAGTGTATGTGTTGCCTTGAGTCTCCCTTCTGGGACCACATCATTAGATTTATGCCACTTGGGTCAAGCAAATTCATAAATGCTCTTGTCCAGAATTAGAAAATGACTAAATTCTCTAGTTTTCCTCCACTGTTGATTCTCTTGTGATACCATCTTACATTGCTGGAGACCACTGCAAACCATGCAGCAGTTTTTTTACATCATTTATTTCCTGCTGCCATGTTTTACCTCACAGTAAGACAAACTCTTCCTTTCCCAACGGAACCACTTCACATCTTTCTGCTCTGTAGCAAATACCACACTGAGATGTTCAGTTTGTAGCAGAGCTACAGAGCAGAGCCCTGGAGATAATTAAAATATTTCCAGTCTTCTTGTGCAGAGTGGACCAGGTAGTGCTAAAGTTCTGGACTCATGCAGGGCTGTGTTGTGAGCTAAGTAAAATTCATCATTTACAGCTGTTCAAGCATATTTGGGAATTAATAAAATTACAGAGTGCCCAAGCCTAGCAGAAGTGTTTGCTCTACTGCTTTTCTTAATCACAATCATGTTCAAATCCTCTTGTCAAAAATGGTTCACCAGAATAGAGACAGTTTTATTCTGTGCTAGAGCTTTTGCTTGTGGAACTGCTGTGGTCTTTCCCCCTGTGCTAGGATGTTCTGAGGAGACATTCTAGAGCTGAGCTGCAGAAGGATTTATACCACACAGCATTTCATATCCCTGTGGATGTACAAAAGGGCAGGCTTGAGTACAACACAGCTTCCTGCCTGCAAGGAGGCTCCAGCAGCTTCCTGGAGACGAGCCCAGGCGAGGTCACAGCAGGTCCAGCCCAGCAGTGACAGAGGCCTGGCTGCTGCTCCCATCTCCCCTGGGCCACTTGGATCAGGCTCAGAAAGGAGCTGGGAGTTCCTTCTTACTGCACCCAACCAAGTGATCAACTGCTGATCTAGAGTAGCTCAAAACTCCTCCATTTCAGTTCCATTTTGGGAGAAACAGGGGCAATGCTAATTTGGGATTATACAAAGAGCTGAAAAGCAATCTATATCTAAAACCTATTTCATATCTAGTAGATGGTAATGTAAAAGCTGCTATAGCAAAAGGTCATTTCTCCACAAGAGCCTTTTCTTCTCCCTGCCTTCTTTACTGCTTCTTACAGCCTAAAAGAAGTCTTGTCTTGGGTTTCACAGTCACATACAAAACTAGCAGAACCCTGGATAAAACTTAGCTATGCAGGGACCAGTGTTTCAGGAGTACTGAGAGTGATTACCAAGGTAGCAAAAAGAGGGTAAGGAATTGTTGTGTAGGGATAACTGAAAAGCACCACAATGAAATGGTGAATTTAAAAATGATCTCACAGCAGCACACTGAAATGTTGTCCTTTCTGTGTCCGTCCAGCAAAAAAAAAACCAAAACAAAACAACTCAGCCTTCTCTTGCCTATGTAAGTTGTGTAGTTTGTTCTTATCTCTAGTATTATAAGTGTTTATAATCCATGAAGAATTCCAAGGAAAGGAGTTAAGACTATTTATTTAAATATAAATACAATTAAATTATATAATTAGTCCTAAATTATCAGATGTAGAAGACAAACAACTTGTTATTGTTTGGATAATTTTGGGTTTCATCAGAGCTAATACTGTTGGCATTATTTAAACACTACCGTGTTAGGGAGTCAGTTTTTGACATTTTATCCTGCTGTTGGTAGTGCTTCAGTATCTCATAGTGCTCAGTTTTGGGGAAAGAAAACCTAATCCTAATAGTTTAATTTGGAAAGGTGTTGAAACCATACTGCTAAACATCTCTCAGTTTAGGCCCAAAGAGAAGGGGAAAGGGGAAAATTGTCATTTTGGATTTTTTTTTTTTTTACTTTCTGAGAAATGTGGTATGAAAAAGGGATCCAAGAACTGTATTTGGGGGAAAAATGTCTTAAGGCATTTGTAGCCTTTCTTTGTACACAATGTTAAATAAAATCTCCTGTATCTATGTTGCCAGGTTCTTTTGGTCTTATTTAGATAAAAGTGGGCCTATATTACACTGAATGTGTGAATTGCATTCAGCTGAGTTTGCTGGGGGCACGGAATTTAACACTGCTGTTTCAAAATAAAAGCTGTTTCTTGTTTTACAAGGTAAAAGCTGTATCATCTAAAAGCTAGAGGTTAGTACAGAGAACTAAACTGGAACAACTTGAATGTGTGGAAATAGTTTACATGGAAGGTGGAGAAATAGCTGAGCAACCCAGTCCGTGTTCAGCTCTGTATGAATCCTTTTGTAGGAGTTCTGCTTCAAAACCCACCTGTCTCAGACTTTGTCAGCTTCCCCCTTGTGTGCAGAGCACTTGAACTGTAGTTAGTTTTTACTGAGAAATCAGCTCTGGCCTCCAGTTCTTCAAACACTGCATGAAATTAGTGGGATTTTGTAGGAATCAGTGTGGAAACTGAATCAGTTATTTAAATCAAGTTAACTTGGTGCTTTATTTAAACATTGTTTAAATTATTAATGTAATTAAAGTACATTTATGTTTGAATATAGTCCAAATTTAATATAATATATAATCCTTTCTATAATAAAAAGATACCTGCTTGAAAGCTCTCTAGCCCGTTTCATTAAGTGTGGGTCACAAAGATTACAGGATTCCATTGCAGCATTGGAAGTAGATAAAATGTAACTGACTGCATTGTTTACAACTACACTGAGTATCATGCTTACCCCTGAACTGGGCAAAGAAGGGGAAACTCAGTGACTATTAATTCTTACCAGTGGTGTGATGATATAATGTAAAAATGTGGAATTCTTCTGACAAATGCTTCTCCCTCTCCCAGAAAGTGAACCCTTGAGGTGCAGCCACATGGAACAGCAGCCTCTGGATGAGCCTGGAAGGGATCATGTCCTGCACCAGGCACTCTGCACCCACACCCGGCTCCTACCGTGTCCAGCTCTGCGCTGACTGCCAGCCTGGAGCATCCCAGCCGCTCCTCCTGGATGCTTTTCCCCCGCTGAAGGCCCGGGTGAGGCTGGTGCAGGCTGGGCAAAGCGGCCGGCACACACCTGCGGCACCTGGAACGAGAGGGAACCAGGCTGGAGCAGGAGCAGGCTGGGAAAGAACACGAGTATAAGAACCACGGATGTTCCGTGCAAATTGCTCCACCTGGGCAGGTGTATGCATCCCCATTTTGCAGACAGCCCCGAGGCTCGGACAGGCTGCCCGGGGGCAGCAGCTCCCCCGAGGCCCGCGGGATCCAGCTGTCCCTGCCTGACTCCCAGAGACGTTTGTCTGCTCTTTGTTAGAAGCCTGCAGTTATGGAGATTCCTAATCCTCTGGGGCAGGCGGACCCAGACTAACCACAAAGAGAAAGCGTTTCTAGCAGACAGCTGAACCGCTCTCACACACGGTTACAGCACACAATACTGCCATTTAACACATTTTTTTTCAGCGACCTTTCAAGTTCCAGAACCAAGATCCACGGCATATGCACTGTCAGCAAGCAGCTCGTTCATGAATTCACTGAGCTGAGCGGCTGCTTCCTGCTGCAAAACAGAAAGCTGAGCCCTTTGTGGGCTACCGTGAGAAATACATTGTTCAAAACAAATGCAGCCACTTTTCACATCCTTCATACAGAAGTAGTGCCATAGAAATGCCATTTTTTAGCTGATAACTTCAAAATCAACCCGAAGGTAGAAACAGGACAACATTTTGCTGAAGGTATCATGGAGCAGAAAATGTAGCAGAAGGACATTGGTCATAGTGTAGGAAAATAAAGAGCAGGATTATTACTTAAGCATAAAGGAGCATTTCACTGTCAAAGGAGTGCACCATGTCTGTGCTGCCGCCTGCCAGGGGAATCCCCACCAGGTAGGAGCAGGCAGAGTGACAAAGAATGGACAAGGAAGGGCATCTCATGACATTGACTTTGTAAGGCACACAAACAGAAAAATTTTCCCACCGTGTAAATCAAACGATGTTGCAATATCTGGCTGCACACATCCTGCTAGTTTTAAAGGGAATTCTGATGTACTAGAGATATCATTTACTTTGATTTATAATATTAAAAATTTAACTTCACCAAAGATCATGAGGGGACTCTAAATCATACTTGCCCTACCAGTCTGCAACCTACAAATTCTGTATTCCTGTGAATTCCAGGAAGGAATGTACCTCAAGGGAGAACATGCAACTCAATCTTACACTGAAATATTTTGCTAAAACAGCTGAGTTGGGAAAGCTTTAGCCTAAATAGAGGGAAACTTTTACAGGAATGTGTCAAATCAGCACATTTTCTTCATTACTGTGCTCATAGCATTTCCCAGGCAGTGTCTGTAAATACAAACTCTGCTATACCTCCCACCAAAGCACCCACGCTGCAATTTGGGGTTATTAACTTCAGTTGCTGGCTGTTCATGACAAGTCAAACATCCTGCACAGTGATGGGCTACACAGCTGAGCTTAGTTTAGTGTGTTTGAAGGGAGCTCAGACCCTGAAAGCTTGTGTGAATTCTTGTCACCTAAGAAGGCAAAGCTATTTCCTACCACAACGTGCTGGTTTTGGCTGGGATAGAGTTAATTTTCTTCAAGGTGGCTAGTATGGGCTATATTTTGGGTTTGTGCTGAACAGTGAAGAAAACTCTAGCCCATTTAAGCCACAACACAACATTTAAACATCTACCTCTCACTCGAATGAAAGGCTACAATTACAGATCTGGACAGTAAGGCACAGGTTTACAAGACCCACAGTTCCCTCACTCACGTTTCCCGCACTGTGCGCACTTGGTGCTGGAGCTTAAAATATGCATGCTTATTCCCTCGCCCCAAAAACCCCACAAAATAATTGATTTTTTCACCAGTCCCAGATGTGGGCACTGGGCTGGGGCCATTGCCACCCTCCCACCCCTCAGCAATGGAGCTGGGGAAGGGTCTGGAGCACAGGTGTGATGAGGAGCGGCTGAGGGAGCTCGGCCTGGAGAAAAGGAGGCTCAGGGGGAACCTTCTGTCCCTCACAACTCCCTGACAGGAGGATGCGGCCGTGAGGGGTCGGGGTCTGCTCCCGGCAACGAGGGACAGGATGAGAGGAAACGGCCTCAGGCTGCGCCACGGAAAGTAGCTGCGCTACTCCTCATGTTCAGGTCGGACATGGGGAGTAATTTCTCCACAGAAGGGTTAATGAGACATCGGAACGGGCTGCCCTGGGGGGTGATGGAGTGACCGTACCGGGAGGTGCTTGAGGACAGACTGAACGGGGCGCTCACTTCACGGCTATGTCCTAGATGACCCGGTGGTGTTGGGACACAGGTTGGGCTCCACCACCTCAGTTTTTCTCCCCTACCTGAAGCCGCTACCCCGCGATTCCGAGGCTCAGGTGCGGAGCGGCCCCGCCCTGAGGCAGGGGCCGCCCTGAGGGCGGGGCCGCCCCGCGCACGCGCCGCCCGTGCGCGCGCCCCGCCCTTTCCCCTCACGGCCCCCGGGCTGGCGGGGCGGGCTCGCGGGGGGCGCGTGCGCGGTGCCGCCAGGGGGCGGGGCGGAGGCGGGCGGAGGGGGTCCCTGCCGTGCGCGCGCCCCTCCGCGCCCCCCCCGCTCCCGCCGGCCCGGCCCGCGCGGCGCCCCCGGAGCCGGGGCTGCGGAACAGCGGGAAGGAGGCGGCGGCTGCCCCGGTAAGCGCCGAGCGCCAGCGGGCACAGCCCGGCCCCGACCCCCGCCCGCCCGTCCTCCGCCGGGGGGTCGCCCGCGGCCGCTCAGGCTCCGGCAGGGCCTGTGTCCCGCCTCGCGGCCGCGGGAAGCCCCGGGCTCGGCCCCTCCTCACCGCCTCCCCCTTAGGGGCCGCGCTGTCACCCGCGGCGGTGACACCGCCCCGCGCCCGCCTCGGGTACCCCGCGCCTCAGGGGCCGCCCGCGGCACCCTCCGGCCGGCCTGCCGCGTCCTCGCTGTCAGCCGCGGTGCGGGGACCCCGCGGGGCTGGCGGGGAGCGAGCGGAGCGGCCGCCGGTCCCGGCTGGCGGGGAGGCGCAGGTTGGCCCGCGTTGCATCCCGCGGTGGAATCGTTCGCTTCACGCTGCTGCCTGTGAGAGGGATGGTGGGTGCGTGTGGAGCTCCCTGAGGAGAAACGCGGAGTGCCCGCGTTCTGCAGCTTTCCAGCTGGGTTTGGTGTGTTCGGGAGCACCTTTGTCTGGATTCTGGTCTCATGCTTCTCCTGAGCGCGGCTTTTCTGCCTATTTAGAGCTGAAGGAACCTCTAAGTTCCCGTTTTGTGCCTGCTGTCTGCTATCCTGTGCCTCATCACTATTTTAGCTTCCAAGTCTGTCATGACCTGGTATTCCTCGGGGATGTAGGAAGGCACGTTCCATAGCTGGGCCAAATCCGGTCACCAGCCTGCTCTGAGGGTTCTGTACGCTGTGTCTTTAGAGGGAAAAACAATGCAGTGCTGTGCTGATGCTCAGCAAACTGCACCCTTCTCTCCACAACACCATCTGTGATCGCATGAAGTGTCCGTCTGTGCTGGGATCTGGAGAACACAGTTCTCTTCTAGCAGAAAATGTGTCATGTAAGTGGTTCTGCTGGGGGAAAAAAGCTCTGAGGAGCCGTGGGTTCTGTTGAAGGGCATCGTCTGTGCAAGCTCTGCTCACCCCAAGAGCAAACATAAACCTTCTGGAGCTGCTTCCTGCTTCATTAATGGTGTGGACTTTGGCTGCTCAAAGATAGGCAAATTAAAGCCACTGGCTGCTTTTAACACTGTGGATCACAATGTAGGGCTGTAGTAGCTCAGAAGAAGAGAAGCAGTTTCTTCTCTGTCTCCAGCTTGGTTGAGTGTTGTTAGGTAGTTGCTAACAAAATTGAAAAGAGAAGGTCATTGTAAATAGTCTGAGATTAAAACTGGGAAACTGAGACGGGAGTAGTCTCATGTTTCTTGTAACCCTGCCACTTCACTTTCAGTTAATGGAAAAACCAGATTCCAGGCTGGTAAACTAGGTGAAGTAAGGAAAAAAACCCCTTGATTTCTCACATGTTTTGTATGGCTGAAGATACATGTCTTTTTTTTTCTTTTTTGCATATGATACATAATTGGGAATAAAGCCTCTCAAATATTTTTAACATACTTTTCTATTCCTGTCAAATAAAATACCATCTAGTTAGATAATGCAGCCCACGTTTTCCCAGTTATTTTATCTGCTCGAGCTAATTGTTGACATGTGTTTTAGTGTGATCATCAGTAAAGATCTGTCTTCTCTCTGATTGTTTGAGGGTTTGTTATATTAAAGTCTGATGATGATGGCACATTCACAGTGGGAAAACCTCTGTGCAAGGATTTCCAGGTGTCATGGACTGTTACCTTCTATTGTGATTTGCAGCTCCAGGGTATTTTTCATTTCCCTTTGTGCTCTAGGCTGGTGTGATCTCTGTGGCCTTCCAGGCATCTGCCAAAGGTGTCTTCTGCATCAGGATGAACCTGGAGCTAAGGTTTCCCTCAATGGAGAGTGTGTCCATAGCAGCAAATCAAAGACAGCTTGGGTGTTGGGCTGAGGTCTGGCACGTGCTTGGCCACATCATTGTCAGCATGGGCACTGGCATGGCTTGCTTGGGCCAGCTGGCATTTTCCTGCACATCATTTAAAGGTGGCAAATGCCAGGGCTAAAACTTCTTGAGTTTTAGAAGTTTCTGTCTAAGCACGTGTTGGGATGGATATATTTATGCTGCAAAGATTTAATTGTACAAAATGAATCTGATGTACAGTCAACATTTTATGTATTGATAGATATGTACTTAGAAGTAACATTTTGCAGTCAAATTTGTGCCATTTTGCTTTACTATTGGTGTGAAAGAGGAAAATAGATTTTCAGTAGGTGGAGGCTGTGGAAACTCCTTAGGAGATTTTTCACTAATGTGATTCAGAAGCTCTTTTTGGACCTTGTGGTGTTGGAGCCTGTCTTGCCAACAAGGACCCAGTCCTAGCAGAGTGTAATGCTATTAATGGGACTGAATCACTATTGCTCATTGGGAAAACAGCATGAGAAATGTTAGGCTTGTGCTTCCTGCCTTAAAAAATCACCCCATTTAGTCTTATTTTTGGTTTTTATACTGAAAAAGGGAGAAAGAGCAATGTTGGAAGCTGATTTATGTACATAATGGTAGCCTTACATGACTAGTTACAAGGAACCTATTACTTGTTTCTTTTGAGCTTATTCCAACTGAAATGATCAGAGGAGCCACCATTTGGAGCACTTAGCACTAGTGCAGCCTGGAACTAATCACAGGATTCTATCTTTAAACATAAATAATTCATTAGTGGAGTTTTCACACATATGTGCATGATTTTCTTTGGGAAAGATTTTACTGTCCTACACCTACAAGGCACTACAACTTTTGATCTTCATCAAACATCCAGACTTTTGATCTTCATCTTCTTGGGGTACTTCAGTTTTGCAAAGAACTGACACTGTGTTGTAAATCAGTGGCAGAACAAGTAGCTTCCCAGATTGCAGGGAAGAATAATACAAGGATAAATTCTGGAGTTAGGTGAAAGGAGACTTTATGAAGGGTTTCAATCCACAAGGCTTCAGTACCAAAAAAAAAAAAAAAAATTAGAACAAGTCACTTGTTGCATATTAAATGTTTATCAAGCCACTAAAGCAAAATTTTGGAAGAGTAAATAACAAGTTTTTACTTACTTCAAAACTTGGGTTGACATTTTTGAAAGATAAATCTTGTGTGAATTTTATTTTCCGTCACTGTGTGCCAGAACGGAGCCAAGGTGATGGATGAGTGGCTGCAACTAATTGTTAGATATGCAGTTTTATTCAGGAAAATAAACTGAGCACCTAACATGGAGTATCTAAATTATAGTAAAAAAGAGTTAAGGTAGAGTTGAAGTACTGAGTGATGTATCTGATGACATCAGTCTGGAAGTATTTGTATATTTTGGATGCTAAAATTGCATTTCCTTGACTTTGGTCATTGGGCCAGTGTGGGACACATGCTCTGCACAGGTACATGCAGTGAGTGATGACTTCCTGTGGGATCTGCCTTTGGGGAGGTGGGTGGCAAGCATGACCAGGGTGCTGGCATTCTTAATGCTCCCTGAAACTTTCTGTGTTCTTCTTAAAGCTTTTCTGTGGATGTTCTTAATTAAAAGCACGCAGTGGTTTTGGCAGATGGAGCCTTCTTGAAGCTTGGCTGCAGAATTTCCTTGCTGTGGGAGGGTTGGTGCTGGAGAGTATTCCAGCATTGAAATACTTCAATGTATTTATTTCACTGCTAGAATGTTGGCTGTCTTTGTATGGACAGCTCTTAAGTGACATGGGCAAGTTTATAAAAATGATCTGCTAAAGTTTGACTTTCTCTGTTTAGCCGTAGGATTTTTAATTTTTTTTCTCTTTGTCCTGAGTTGCTGGATTATACTGAGCTAAAATTTTCTTTTATTTAGCAAAGTAAATGACATTGAGGGTTGCTGATGGGTGTGCATTTAAAGTAGCATCTGTTGTGCAGTGTCTTTTCAGACAATGGTCTTGCCTGTTTCAATTTGCTCTTCCCTAACAAGTGACCAGCACTTTAAATGGTTAACGGCAAATATTTCCTTCAAGTCCCTGAAGGAATATAGACTTTTCTGGAAGAGAAAAGGAAAACTAAAGCTACTTTTATAGGCATGATTCCTTCCACAAATCTGAGTAACTGTGTACACTTGAAGTTTTAGTTTTGTTTTTTCTTTCTGTGACAAAAAAAAAAGAGAACCTTTTTTCCTTCAGTGACAGAATCGTGCAAAGCTGCTTTGTATCTGCACTTGCTTACATGAGATGGACAATGAATGTCTCTTTTGGAAATGATGAACTTCTTAAATACATACAGTTGTTGGTAGTTGTTGTCAACAAATTATTCTGGATTTAGGATTGTTAATATGAGATGCATCCTTGAATGTGGCAATATCATTGGATTGAGCTATGCTGAGGTCATAAAGAATTAGCATGTTAAAATGAAAACTTTGTGACATCATGTTGCTTTTCTTTCTAGAAATTGAGGTGTGCAACAGCCAATTCTTGCCCAAAGCTCTGGTCTTTCCTCCCTTCTGTTTGAAAGAGAAGTAGCAATAGCAAATGCAGCTTGAAGACAGTGGATGCATAGCATAACTGAAATGCAGAATTCCTATTTTTGTAATTCCACAAAACTACAGGAGAAGGTTTCCTCAGCCTGCAGCATGGGTGTGCCTGTGACTTTGGAAGAGTTAAAAGGTGCCATCGTGCTGTTCTCCAAAGGTTTTGATGGTTTGCTAGGATAGATATTGCTGTAAACAATGTAAATTCTGTTTGTGAAAACTCAGGAAAATAGTAAAGACATTTTAAAGGGTATAGATTCAAGTGTGCAGATGAAATGTCAGTCTACTTTGCTTCATATTCAAACTACATTTGCTGTGTTGAATATGTGAAATCATACAAAATCTTGTTAGAAAAACTTACTGACAGTTTTCTCAAAATCTTTCTGATATACACTCCTGTAAGAAATAAGTAGTGTCTATCTACAGAAGAAAATTAAGTCTATCAGTTATGGACATTAGTGTTGTAATATAAAGCATGCTTGAAGGAAAAGAAAAAAACTTCAGTACAGCCTTCTTTAATAGAAAGACTGCATTTTGCTGGAGGAAGAATTATTCTGAGGCCTTCAGTCACACATCAAAGATTTGCCAGGAAACCTGGAGATCCAGGAGCTTTTCAAAGAAATACCTTGAAAGTGTTTCACAGTGGAAAGTGCACTTGGCATTGCATGAGGCTATCAGCACATCAGCAGCTATATCAGCTAGGGATGCTGTACTGGGCTTTTAGTGCTTTCCCAGGCTTTGTCCCATGTAGAATCCTGCATTGTTCCAGCAACCAAACTGTGCCAGGGAACAGCAGCTCCATGAACTGCCTGGTGATTCACCCTTTTCTGGAAGGCTTGGAATAAAATTTGGAAGAGAAATAGTCTTAGCCTTTTTCCCTGGGGAAGTAAAAAATTACCAATAGATGGGAGCCTCTCCATCCTGTCACAAGGACTTTTCTTCCATATGACTCAAATGTATGTCCTTGAGCTTCCACACTGGGGCCAGTAACTGCTCCTCCCTTAGTGATACCAGGGTATTTAGGAAGGATTTGCATGTGGCTCTGTCTGCCAAGCCTGAAGCCTTTCAACTGTGTAATGAGTGTGCTGTTGACAGGTCTTGGAGGCGAGGAAAGATGCAGGCCACAGCACAGGATTGAAATCTGTTGCTAGCCAGGCTTCAGACCCCTCTGTGCCCTGTTTTGTGACATGGTCATAGCATAAAAATAACACTGTTCATCTGTGCCCTGGCAGAGTGTGGCTTGGAAAGTGTTGGTGGCTTGGTGGGGGCAGTAATAGGTTCATTTAAAGCTGGGCTGTTGTGAGAGGCCAATAGCCTGAAACTGAATGAAAACAAATTTGGGGCTACACCATCTCTGAAAGGATGAGACTTCCTTCTTGTTCCCAGTCCCGCTGCTTCCTTTGCATAGGATCTAGCAATTACAAGGTGAGTCACATCAGTCCTGATCTGTCTGAAAGACCAACTCATCAAAAATGAGCTGTGATCTCTAGAATGGAGAGAAGGGGTGGGACTGCCTCTTTAGGTGGCAAGGTACAATTAAGTTATTTTCATGACTACTTAAGCAATCCCCAGCAGGCACTTCCCTCCCCCAGCCTTAGCAAGATTGAGTTGTGCATAAGCCATTCCCATTCAGGCCATTTGCTTGGTGCATCTGAGACCAGGATGGTCCTTCTGGGCTTGGGAATCCCAGAGCTGTAAGCACCTAGGGCCTGGGAAGCTCCTCAGGTGATGCATCTCTTTATTGCTTTTTCTGTTCTCTGGGACCTTTTTGTTGCAATGCCTTCAAGAATGTTGTCAGACCAGCTTGGGGGTGAAGTGGACACGGTGAGCTCTCAGTCACCTCTCAGTTCCAGATGTTCAGGCAATAGAAGGTCCTCAAGCTGAGCATTAATCAGCTGCTGGTAAGAACAGATCTATCACCATAACCATCCTGGTATCAGGACTGGGAGTGTTTGGATTTTGCATGAACTGAAGATCTGGTGGAGTGTTTTGGATGAGCATGAGACCCAGTCAAAGTTAATCACTTCTCTTACAGGTTTTACCTGTCACACACATGTGCTGGGAGCCACTGCTCTGCCTCTGAAATGGCTTTTTGCACGTCCTTTCTCTGTCCCCTTGCTGTGATGGGCACTGGCTGCTGCTGCCTTGCTCCTCCCTGGGAACTTCATGCAGCAGCAGCAGCCTTTGCTGCAGTTGTTGATACCTGAGTTCAGCTGGGAACATTTAGAGTGGACCAAAGGGAGGAGGTCACCACTGGTCACCTGCTCGAGGCAGAGAGAGAGCATGGCAGTGAAATGTTGTGTGCTGAGCCAGTCAGTTTGACTGGGAAGGAAGCTGTAGTGTTGGTCCTACACCTTTTGTTCTGCTGTTCTACCAACTCCCCTGGTTTGAAAATCGACAGGGCTGGTTTTGAAAGTACTGCCAGGCAGTGCCAGGGGAATTTCCACGGCTGTGTTTGTCAGCAGGACTCGTGGCTGTAGGAATCCCAGCAGTTAACACCGCAAGCATTCTACCAGTGGACTTTGGTTGTTGTGTGAGGAATACAGTATATGCTTAAGGTTATAGGACACTAAATACACCTTTGTAACTGGAAGGTTGTTGATTTTTAGAGTAACACTTACTTTAGACCATGCTTGGAATAACAGGTAAGAGCACTTCCAATTAATGGATTTAACTGATCCAGTATCACTTTTTAGATTACTGGGGTTTATGCTTAAAGCTGGCCAGTCCTTTGGCTGGGAAAATTTGTGTGTTAATTTTTTTATTTTCCTGGAAAACAAGTGTCACTGTAGGAGTTAGCACTGTAGAATACTAACCCAAGGGGTTTACAGGGAAGGTTGACATGTCTGCTGTTTGCTCAAGCATGTAAAATCTGACATAGAAGTGCAATTGCTACCCAGGAAATAGGTATATACTCCCTCATCTCTTAGTGTGTGCCTTAACATTTGGATGCAACTGTGAAATTCACCAAAAGGGGTGAAAAATGACAATGTAACCAAATTACCTGTATTTTCAACACCACTGAAACAAACCCTACTTCATACTGACGTGGATGGTGTTTTATCTGGACTGTGAGCAGCTGTAGTTCATGGGCTGACATAGAATGCTTTGTAATCAGTTTAACGATGGATACCAGTTAGGTATGGATTTACCTGCTCTGTTATTCTGTTTTTCAAAGTTTTAATTTAAAAAGTCTTCTGAAGCTGCAGTCAGTGTAAAAGCTCCTGCTGAGACCAGGTCATGGGCAGTGTTGCCCTTCCCTGTTGAACAGTTTCTCCATGCTAGTTGATGAACAGTTGTTTTTTCTTTCCTTGGCAGTGCTTTGAAATAGCAGTTGTTTGAAATAGGAGCTTGAAAACAAGGCTACATAATTTAATTTTGTTATGAAAAGGCCTTTAGAGCACAGTTTGTGAGTTCAGGAGTTCTGTAAATGTTCCTGTCACTTGTCTGGAATGTTAAGTATTGCAACGGTTACACATTGCTTGCAGCAGCTACAGCTCTGAAGTTTTCTCCAAAGAAGGAGTAGAGAAATTGAGGTGTGCAACAGCCAATTCTTGCCCAAAGCTCTGGTCTTTCCTCCCTTCTGTTTGAAAGAGAAGTAGCAATAGCAAATGCAGCTTGAAACAGTGGATGCATAGCATAACTGAAACGCAGAATTCCTATTTTTGTAATTCCACAACTTGTAATGGAAAACTGTAAAGGCTCTTCAGAATTTTGAAGACAGAAATGAATAGAAAGGTCTTTTGTCTCCAGAAGGCATTGCTGCAGGAGTGCAGCCCCGTGTGCCCCATCTGTGTTGCAGTGCACAGTTGTGTGTTCTCCCGTCAGCACAGGAACGGAGCAGGCCCTGCCGGCACGGGGATCAGCCCACCTGGAGCTGGGGGCAGATGCCTTAGGAGAGAGCCCAAACCCTTCCCTCCTACCCCGACTGCTCTCCCACCTTGGCATTAGTGCTGGCTATGGGGGGTTTTGAGCCCTTTGTGCTCACATGTTTAACAGCCATTAGGAAATGTCTGTACCTTGTGCGTGGCCAGTCTCCCCATCTCCTCACACAATATACATTAAACATACAGCTCACGTTTTTTTGAGTTTAGAATCTGGCTCCAAATTAATTTGCTGGTCTTTAGTTTTAGTTTTTTACTGGAAGAGATGTTTAACAGCCACTCCCAGTCTGCCTTCTTGATGCCATTCCAGATTTGATAGGCTTTTGTCATGATCCCTGTGAGATATCTCATGGGAGCTATTATATATCTTTGATCTTATTTTTGCCCCTTGCTCAATCATTTTAAGATCTGTAAGAATTTTTTTTGAGGTTGAGAGAAGAACTGCACATAGCAATTAAAGTGTGGCTAGATGGGTAAAAAATTGATTTGTTGAGTGTAATATTTGTGTTTTATGGTCCATTCTCTAGTCCTTTCTTTAATAATTTTTGGAATTGCTTTTCTTTTTTTCTTTTCCTATTTCACACACTGCACTGATAGTTTAATGAAGCTGTGAATCAGAATGCTGGAGTTTTGCTGAGCAGTAATGATACACTGAGAGCACATTTATATTTGAAGCTGAGGTTGCTCTCCTCGAGAGATAGATGTGTTTGTGTTTACCTATATTTAATTTTGTTTGCTGTTTTTATTGTCCACTTAGTCTCAGAAGGGTTTTTGTGATTCCATGGACTCTCCTGTTATCCTTGCTATCTTAAATTACCCACTAGCATCAGCAAACTTGCAAGTCACTACAACTGATGTCTTGATCTTAAGCAATAAAAGAAATGCACTATTTGCTCTGGGCTGCTGGAATCCAGTGGTTTATATATCATGTTTTTGGAATTACTGAGCAAGAGACCTTGTAGAGTGCTTGTGCAGCTTGCAGGCTGAAGTTATAGATCTAGAGAGCTGTGTCTCTTTCTGGATAGCTTATTTCATATTCCAGATATGAAATGGTGTCTGTGCTGTCTTGTCTGCAGAGACTTGGGAAAGTTCTCTATCTGTGTTTTACAGAGGGTTGATGAGGCTGCATTTTATAATCTCTTTGCTTTTCTGCCTTTTGGAACTGTATAAGTGACCTGAAAACGTCATTCCCTAATTATTTGGGCAAAGTTGTCAGCCTAAATATATCAAAATCAAAGAACTTGCACAAATACAGAGTGAAAGTGCACTGACTCTTATTGCTCTTAGATGTGAGCAATTTCTTCTGTAACTTGGGTATTTGATTTTCCAAAAGTGCTCAGTATCCTCGGATTTGAGGGATTGCTTGCTTCTTTTTTTTTTTCTCTTAAAAGATAGTTTTAAGATTAATAATTTTCTTAATAATTCATGATTTTTAGTAGTAGAGTAGATAGTAGATAGCCTTGCTTACTTTCTACTCTAGTAGTAAGCTTACTTTCTACTCTAGTAGTACTACTACTTTAGTAGTAGAGTAGAAAGTAGATAGCCTTGCTTAATGCCTCTCAAAAATACTTTTGTTGCTCAACCCCCTATTGTCTTCCAGGCAGAGGAAACTATATTCTGTACTCATGTAACTACTACTCTTTACTTTTGTGACAACAACATTAGCATAAACAAGTATCTTAACTAATGGATGAGATTAAAATAATCACAGTAAGGAATCATCCCCTCCCTGCCGTGCTCAGGGCTCTGCAGGGTAATGCTGAAAGCATTGCATGCTGGCTGGCTGCATGTATCATATCAGTTTACAGTCAGCAGCAGAGCCATGCTATTGGGCAGAGCAGTTGGAAATTATTATTTATGCAGTTGTGTTTGCAGCTGCTATAAAGGCCAGGAGTGGTTTCCCATGCCTGCAGCAGAGCAGGGAGAGCCCTCCTGAGCGCGCTGTGCTGTGTGCTGGACTATGTGTGCTGTGGAGAGAGAGGCGCCCGGCAAAGGATACAGGTTAGAGGAGCACTTACAGTTCCGTTCAGGAATGCAGTCCTTCTAGCTGATATTCTGCTTGTTTTGGCTTGTTTCCATTTTGATTAATTGATACTGTTTGTGCTATCATTAATCAAATCTTTTCCAGTAATGTCTTCTGCCTGTTGATGAGTATTTTCTTATTTTCTTTAGTAGTGGCTTTTTTTCCTTCTTTTTTTTTTTATTTTTGAGGAGGAGGAAGTGTGTATAAAGGGAAAGGAAGTCTTCAGTAATTCTTTCTTTCTCCCTAGGGCAAAAGATAAAATACAGTTTTATATGCAATATTTTCTTTTTAAAACAATAGTGAAATAATATTTTTGTTCTTGTTTGAATTGTCAGTGCTGTATGTTACTCTTCAGAAAGCTTCCTTTGGTTGGAGAGTGTTTTATTTCTTATTTTAAATTTCTTGCTAGATTTTCTTGTTGGGCAGAGACAAGATTATTGCTGATTCTTAATTCTGTTTCTTCCTACAGAATGTGGTTTTATTCTTCAGAAGCACAAAAGTAGTTTTTATCTGCCATACTGGGTGAAGCAGGGCTTTTTCTACTTCCAGTCACACAATATTGATGTCTTCTGTTTTCAGTGCTGAAACCCCATCTTCTTTTTCCTTCCTGGAGAAGGCAGGAGGGGAGAAATTGGCACAGAGAGGCCATAAATTCACTTTAGGACTCTTAGTAAGCAGCTGCTTTTAGAACCTGTAATGCTAATTGATATCTTGTTCTTATTTTGTGTGACCCATTTGTATATTTTTCTCAGTTTTTAAACTCTAATGATGTAAACTTCTTTCATTAGGAAAGTAACTACTAAGGCTTTGTTTCTCTGTAATTAAAACAGGAACAGTGGGCTCTAAGCCTTCTTGTCCTCTGTGTATCTTTAAATCTTTTATTTCTGGAAATGTGGTTCTAACTTTGAGTTTCAGTGAATCAAAAATACTGGTCTTGAGTGTCAAATTTCTGGATATTTTAAAGTAATGCTGTGATGAAACATGAGGATCATACTTGGCTGACATTGCTGAGTTTTGCTTGCTTCCATCACTGTTTTGCAGTCGCTGTTCTTGCAGCAAACACTGTGGCATGTTTTCAGGAACACTTCTCATGGATGTGAAATGTTGCTTTGATTTTTTTTAAGATTTTTTAAGCCTTCTGATGTTTACATTTTTGTAGCAAACTTTCTCACACACTTTCTGTAAATAATTTACTGTTTTACATTCTTTTATAGAAGAAGAGAAATTTGATAGACTGTTAAGTTGTCCAGTGTCATTGCAGAGGTGGCACTTTCACCCTCCAATGCGCTGTCTCTTTTAGAAAACTATAAATGTTAGAATCAGAAAATAAACTTCCCTTTCCTTCACCTTGAGAGCAGCGTGTGTGTGCTCGTGTTGTTTCGTGTCCTGTAGTGACAGTGAAACATTTGAGTTCACAGAGTCTTGTCACTGCTGCCCCCCTGAGATACCTTGATTCCAGTAAAAATTACTTGTTCTGTACAAGGTAATGTTAGCCTGCATCTCTTTGAGGCCCTCCATCCAGTGGGTTGTGTTATTCTTCCTTGCTGTGACAAGCAGATCCAGCTGTGTTTACCGTGCATGCAAAGCTCGTGTGTGCAGTGTCTGGCTTTGCAAGGTGTGTCAGGGCTGGTGAATGTGCTCTGCAGACGTGGACAATGTGCACTGCAGGCAGCCAGTGCTGGGTGTCTCCATGCCAGCCAGGGCCCTGCTTTATCTGCATTGCCAGGCAGGGTTGGCAGGCTGTGCCCAAATGTATCACAGTCACATCACAGTGCCCCAGCCCTCCTGGCCTCCTCACTCTGTGAGCTGTCAGAAAGGGATGGTTCTGACTGACTGGATTTATCCAGGTGTGTAGTTTTTCTTTGGGATAATTTTTTAAATGCAGTCAGCTTCGCTACGAAGAGTGCTCTGAAAATTCATTTCAAGTGTGCTATGGGCAATTTATTATTGTCTGTAAAACATCAGAAATAACCACTCAATAGTAAAGATGCCAGTTCTACTAAAGAACTCTGTCCTCTTTAGTATTTTGTAGTTTTCAGTTGAATAAGATCAAAAGCACAAGTAAGTGACTCATAAACATGAAAAAGGCAAGAAATAGAAGTGTGGCAACATAGATGGTAACCAGTGTTACCATCTGCTTCTGGATCTAGTAGGCAGTTGTACCACTCCATATTCCGTGTATATAACAAGCATATTACCTTCATGGGGCTTTTCTGGTTTGGGTTTTGGTTTTCTAAGGAGTCTCTCATTTCAAATTATCTCTCGGTTATTTAGTCTTCTGTGAAAGTGTTCTGATTACTTGTAGGCAGGACTGGTGCATTTTTGACATTGTGATGATGAAACTGCAACAGCAAACAAAGTTTTCTGTGTCTGTTCATGGCTGCTTTCAGAACTAAAAGGAATCTGGAAGCTATAAACAAATATTCCCAGTGTTTTAAGATGAAGCTTCCTGTTGCTTCTGTTAACAGTTCTTAGGGATCTGAGGAGGCAAAACTGCTGCAGTTTTACTGACTTTGATCAAAGTCAGAATTGAAATATACTTGTGTGCAGCGAGGTGCTGCTCAGAAGGAAGGAGTGTGTGTGAGGGTATGGTGTTAATTTTGTTACCTGAAATTATTTAGTACTTCTGACCACTGTGTTGTTATGTCAAATGTCTCATGCACACAGTCATCACTCTGCTTTTTGTGCCTTTGAAATGCTTCAGTTTTTAAGAGATGGAAATGACTGAACGTGTTTCATGTATCCAGTCAGCTGTGAGATATTGGGCTCACATAAACCTGATCACTCACTTCCACCTGGAATCCCTCAGCCTGAAAGTGGAGTGGGGATGGTGTCCTTTTAATCTTCCATCCCATGACATCTGACTCAGGGGTGATGAGGAAAACAGCTGCCAACTCTCCCTCTTGCAGGAGGAGAAGATCCTGCTGTGTCTGGTCTTTCTGGTAGCCCATGCTTCAAGTTATTCCTGTGGCTGTGCTCCTGTCAGTCTGTGCTTCCTTGGAATCAGCTGCTGTTGTTGTAATAGCTGCAGTTTTCTGCTGTGGCTGCTCCTGGTTTGGATAAAGGCAGCTTTGTTTTCTGGGCTTTCATCAGTGCTCGTGGGTGGAATGGCAGTGCTGGCAGTTCTCTGCTGACAGGGACAGCAGGGCCAGGCTGCAGGAGTGTCCTCACTGCAGCCATGGCACACAGGGAGCTGCTTCTGGCTCCTTCCTGCAGATTATCCTCAGAATCACACCACTCGTGTTACATTTGTAAACTTCCATGTGTTTGTTATTGGGATTTTTAATAACTGGTTGGAGGGAATCTGAATTTTTCAACTTCTTTGGGTTTTTTGTAAGTCAGTTTTTCTCCACCACTGCTGTTTCACTGAACTGGTGGTAATCTTCTCTCAGATCCAGTGTTGTTGGTAGTTAAGCTGTTGCCTGAATACTCCCACAGTGTTTTCCTTCCCACAGTCAGAAATAAAGGACGTTGCTCCCTACTAAGCCTTTCTTTTGCTGGCTAATGAGTGAGCTCAGCTACATGGGTCACTTATAAAATATCCTCAGTTCAATGCCATTTGTGGAACGAGAACTTAAAAAAAGAAATTATTATTATTTGGTGTGGAGCTTAGTCCTTAGCAAAAAATCCCTTTTAAAAAAAGGCAAAAACCATTGGTCAGTCACATGCATTTTGTTTGGCTCTAATTTGTGGTCTTTGCTGCTCTTCTGATGTCTGGTCTTAAATAGAACATTATAAAAAAGACATTGCTTTTCATCTGTATTTTATGTTTCAAGTCTCTTTCTTTCTGCTTGTAGATTTGTTTGTAAATGCATCATAAACAGACAGCCCAGAATGAAGAAAGCAAGCAGGAGTGTTGGCTCAGTGCCCAAAGTGCCTGGAGTAAATAAAGCTCAAACAAGTGAAAAAGCCAAACCAGAAAACGGCTCCTCAGTGTCTGCAGTAACAAAACTCTCCAAAACTGGGACATCAGCATCTCTTTTGAAGGTAATAACCAGTAGAACATTCTGATTATTTGTATTTTTTTTTTTAAATAAAACTTGAGAAAAGGTAGCATTTCCAGGCTTTTCTTTAATGCAGCTTAGAGTGGAGGTTGCATGGGTAGCTGGAGGGAATCTGGGGAGTTACAGAGTGCTGGGCAGGGTGACAGGATCTGGTGTGTCATTCATGCTGAACTTGCATTCTGCAGCAGGAGATGGAGAGCAGGGTGCTGTGCAGGGCTTGGCTGCTGTGCAGAAGGAGCAGAGTGGAAGTTGTGCTCTGACCAATGTTATTTGTTTGGTGTGATGCTTGGATGGTGTCAGTGACTAATAGAATTTGATGGGAGTTATTTACTAATTCTGAAAAAAAGAACTAATGAAGTATCTAACATGAGGACTTCTTTATATCAGTGATCTGTGTTGGGTCAGTGCAGCTGAGTTCTTCTGGCTGTTTTGGCCTTTGCTTTGTGCTCAAGTACTGCTTGAGCTGAATTTTCACAAGTTGGTTCTTGCTCCCTGAACAAGTTCAAAGGTAGAGGTTTTCTCTTACAGTAGGAAAACAGGGCAGTGTATGGAGGAGCAAATGGCTTCCAACAAACAGTCAGACACACTGAGGTGTGCTGCTGTGGAGTTTGCACCTGGGAGCAACCACGTCTGGGCTGGGTGGATGGAATGAGCCTGCCTGCTGTGCTCCTTTTCCTGGCATGGCTGGAGCTGTGGCTGGATGCAGCTCCTGCTGCTCCCTGCAGCCCAGGGTGCAGTGCTGTGCTGCTGCTGCCCTGGAACACCAGAGCCTGGAGCATCAGAGCCACAGAGCAAGGGCTGAACCTCTGTCACTGACACACAGGGAGCCACAAAGGCCATTCAGGTAAATGGCAAATAAAGGTCCAAAATTCAAGTGTAAGAGTTGAGGTCTCTCTCTAAGAGCCCTGCAGGGTTAACTGAAGTCAGAAGATGTGTTTCCTTTCTCTTCTTCCTTTTCCTCTATGGAAGAATAGTCAATGCTTTTGCTGATGAACTTGCAAGCCAAGTTTCAGGGAGCTTTTCTCCCAGTGCCTCTCCTTTCTTCCATCACCCAATGCATCTTGCAGTTTTCTTAGCTTTAAATAATCTTTTGATGCTTGTTGACACTACATTCTTTCTATTTCTAGAAACCTGTCAAAGCAACTAAAGCCCTTTGTAGTTTACTTATCAAGTTTCTTATGTCATTCCTCTGAGGGAGATAAAGGAGGAGGATGATGTAACTCTGAACAGATTTGACCCAGTATGCTTTCACAGTTTTACTTATATTAGTAACACTTCTGGCTGTGTTTTGGTGTGGGATTGGAATTCATGACAATTTATAAGTTGGAGGCACTAATGAAAATTTTCTTTTGATTACTGAGGCTTATCTCAGGTTTATGTTCAACCAGGCTTACTCATACACTTGGATGTCTTTTAGTTGTTTTGGTGTTGTTGTGCCAACTGTGTGACTTAGTGATAGTGATGAATCTTCTTTGAGTTCTGTACTTCTGTAACAAAGTTAGTTGTTTGTGGGGCTTTTTATTTACTGGTACTGACAAATCACAGAATTTCTGGCTTGAAAGAAGTATCAATAGAAGTTGCTTTTTAAAAAATACCTTTTAAATATGATTTTTATATTTGATATTGTTGATGAAACATTTGGCATATTGTTTTCCTCATAGAGGCTGTAGGATATTCTCTTAGAGTTGATGAATTGGTGTGTGTTATTAAATTAAAATTTAATATTCTTTTACAAAAAAAAGCTGGCATTAAATAACTTAATTGCAATGCTTACTAATTTATTCAGCCCTTTGAGCTGGATATTGAGTGAAAGGCTCCTATTAAAGATTAGAAATACGGTACTAGAACAATCTTGGTTCAGTCAATAATAACTACTCCTGTTGAAGATTAACAAAATAATGTTTTGTTGCAAAACAGAACATTATTTTGTAATTATAGCCTCCCCTTCATGATATAACTATAGGCCAGCATTCAGCTTTGGGTGGGCTTCTTTAACTGCATTGTTCCATACATTTGTCCATTCTTGTGGAGTTTTCAGAATGTATGGACAATGAGCACAGGAAGAAACTCTGGGACCCACCCTTCAGCAGAGCTGAGCCTGTCCCAGGGTCTGTTTCCCCATGCCCTTGGTCAGTTCCTTCTCTGCAGTTTTTGTCTCCCACTTGGCCCAGCACTTGGGTAAATGTTCAGCACCCACACACTTTATTGCTACAGAAGTTTAACTGCCAGCCACTTTTAATCTGTCAAAAAAAAAATACTCTACAAATAATGTATTCTTATTTTTAAGATCATTATTTTTTGACTTCTTCAGCTAATGAGCTTGTGATCCTGCTAGCATTCCCAGCTGCAATTAGACAGCAGCTGTACTTCAGACAAATTGCAAAATCCAGTGTCCCTGAAAAGCCAGGACTTGGAGACCAATATTTGAATATTAAAAATTAGAGTGTGTTTTCAGTATTCATGTGTCTAGGCTTCTATTCTGTTTGCAAAATGCAGTAACTTAATTACAGATTGTTGTGAAGTTTGATGTTTGAAAAACTCAAATACAGCAACAACAACCATCAAAGAAAATCTTAGGTAGGAATAATTATATATATATAAAGGGATTTGAATGAGATGCAGTAAATAGGATATACCTGTTGAGAAACTAAGATGAAATGAATTGTATAGGTCATTATTCAAGTTTCGTTGCACTGAAAGAAAGTGGTGAGAGGAAAACAGAATATGAATTGTATAATTATAAAGTGGTTTTTTATACAGAAAAACAAAATAGGTCTGGATGAGCATTTCTAATGATGAGATTTTCTAATTTTTCATATTTTAATGTAGGAGTTTTTATGCTAAGCAGGATGACACAGTTCTTAGTAAATGGGAAAAGTTGTTTAATAAATATGCACCATTGCTTTTACTTCAATTAAAAAGATATGCTACGAAAATACTTTGATTTTAAAGGTTCTGAATGGTTGCCATTGTGGAACATTAAGAAGAGAGCTGCTGGTTTGTAATTTTTCCAAAGCTTTGCTAAATAGTTTTCTTTGCCAAGAGTATAATGTTACAGCTTTGAGAAGCTGTTTACTAATTGGCTGCAGAGGAGGCAGTGCCTTCCAACCTAGACCAGAAATAGTTTATGGGTAAGTCAGAAGAAGAATGGCTGTCTTAAATTCCTTTGTTCAGCAAGGACTGCAGATGAGTAATGTCTGAACGTGTGTATTTTTCTTAGTTTTCTTCAAGCTGAGTCACATCTTGACCTATTTGGCTTGATAACAAGTACTTGTACTCTAAGTATCTGAAATCTTAATCTAATTTCCCCAATCTTTCAGCAGGGTAAAGATGCTGACAGCTCCTAGTCTGTTTGAACCATCACGTTTGCAGGAGGGTGGGCAGATCCAGCAGCAAAGCAGAAAATCACTGTTCTGTGCCTTTTTGTGCTACCTTGGTTTAGGCAATAGTTGCACTGGCTTGTTTCCCTTCCCCCTGTGCCCCCATGCCCACAAAATGGGTTTCAGTTAGGTACAAAATCTAATCAGATCACAGGTAAACCAGCATTGTTGTACACCAGTAGTTTGTGCTCAAAAATGTTATATATATAACATATACATATATATATATGTATATATATGTATATGTTATATACATATATAAATATATATATACATATACATGTATATGTATATATATATATTTATATATATATATATATATATATTATTATTATGTTATAATAGTTTGTGCCCATCCTCCCCACACGAGCTGGGTGGGCTTTATGGCTTTTGTTTCATATTTCTATTTCCATTGCCTGTGCCTGTTTGCATGGCTGTGTGTCATGGCAGATCAAGGAGCTGCTCTGACTCCTGGGAGGAAGGAGCCCTTGGAAGAGCTTTGTTTGCACAGCAAACAACAATGGCATTTCCATAGCAGAAAAGCCAGCTTTAGATACACATCAGACTGGATCCTTGGAGTGATGTGTTTTCTTCCAGCCTTTGATAAACCTTCTCAGAAGGCTACACTATTTCTGAGATGATTCAATAAAAACATGCTTGTTCTAGAGGATTTTACCTTTACTAATAGTTTTTCTATCTGTAAATTTTCTATATTTCTATCAGTTCATGCAGAGCAAATATGTTCTCCTCCCAAAGCTCCCTTTTGTTTTGTAGCTGCTCTTTGTAAATGGCACAGATCCCATCCATGCTCTTTCCACAGTGCTGTGATCAGTGTTCCTAGCTGTTCTGGAATTGACATTTGCAAAAAGAGACTGTAGAGAACATGCAGCTATTTTTTAAATTAAGCAAATGTACCTTTATTCTAAATGTGTAGAATTGTAACGTCTGCAGTGTAGTTTTTAACATGGATGTGTGTGGGAGTTACAGACTTGCAGACATGATGGAAAGCAACTGGTTAACTCCTAAGCAGTACCTTTGAGCTGGGATGTTGGAGGAGAGTTCAAATGTGTTATCCAGCTGAATAATACAGTTGCTCAAGGAATGCTGCTAGCACAGCTGTTTCCTTTTAATTTTTTTTTCTCATCTAATGGGAAAAATGTTGAGCACATTTTGATTTTCAGCATTTGAAAAACTGTATTTTAAAGAGTATAAAGCCTGCCAATTAATGCTTAAGAGTTTAGTGTTTCTACACTTGCTTTATTCTGAAAGATGTATTCTCTGTTTGGGAGTCTGGTTGTTGGGAATCCTGTGCTTGCTGCCTTGTCACATTCCAGGCAGCTTTTGTGGCTAACAGTAGTTTCAGGAACAATCATATGAGGTTAGACAAAAAGTCCATCAAACAAATACCCCATCTCTTAAAATCCCTAGAAAAGAGCTTGAAAGCAAGGCAAGAGTATATGGTGAGAGTGGCTTTTTCCCCTGCCTCTGTTCTAGTTTCTAGTGGTCTGTAGCTCAGTATTTTGAGCTAGAAATCGTATTTTGCTAATGTTGGATTGATTTTTGTTCTCCTTTGATTTGAGCTTTTTGTGGTGAATTTGTCCACCAGAAAATATTTGATCATATTCAATTGAAGGATATTGTACTAACTTCCTGGTATTTGGTGGTTTAATTATCTAAGCATTGCCTTCATTTTGATGCATAAGCAACCTTCCAGTCAAAATTGAGAAGTTTTACACTGTGATGTTTTACTCTGCTTTAAGTGATTTTTTTTTTTTTAATTTTTCTTCCTGGTACTGAAAGATTAAGAATTTTTGGGGACAGAGAGTAGTTTCAGTGCTCACTCATATGTGAGGAGTTAAAGTTCCATTTCAGTTTACTGACTCTGCACAGTGCAGCACACTTACACTTTTCAGCATTCTTGCATAGACACATGACTTGTCAAATATGTACTTTTTGAACTGAAGGAATCTTTAGCAGTAGAAATGTTGGCTGTGCAGACTTCTGGGCCAGCTGTTTTAAAGCTGCTTCTTCCCTTTCTTTCAGACTAAGAGTAATGATGACCTCTTAGCAGGGATGGCTGGTGGCGGCGGAGTGACAATGACCAACGGTGTCAAGGCCAAGAAGAACTCTTGTGTATCAACAGCACCTTCAGCTCCAGGGACAACCATGAACACTCTAGAAAACAAACCCAAAACTATTGCAGGTAAATGGATATATTGATTCTTAAAGGTGGAAGTTGGGGGGCTTTTTATTTTCTTTTAATGTATTGAGGATCCAGGCTGCTTACTGAGCTGCTCAGTAACACCATGATCAAATAACACATCTTCTAAACTATTTTCCTGTTTTTAATAATGTAATTGCTTTTTTGGAGGGTGTTCCTTTTAGTTTTTTTCAGTACTGACTATGCAACTATTGTATAAGATGAAATAATATAATTAATTTAGAAAATGATAGATTTTTCTAAAATTGTCTGTTTAAAAAATCCATGACACAAGCACTAAATCTCGAAGATGAATTGTTACAATGAACATTTTGGATGTTTTGTATTGCTTTACAGAAATAAAGTAGGAGAGCTGTTGAGAAAAATGAAATCATTTAGTGTGTTATTGATATGGATTGAAATAGGTCTTGCCTTCCATTGCTGTGTTTTGGATTCAGTAATGCTTGCAAAGCTGTAAACCATCTGGAAATAAAGGAGTAATGATCTATCTTTATTTTTATGCAGTGAGATGAAAATACAGAAAACAGAAAACACTGAATGTTGGGTTAATGCTTACTTCCAATATTTTCTATGAAATGTATTTAACAGTGTGCTTCAGAAAATCAGCCACTGTGTTGCTGATACAAAGCACACAGCCTGCTGTGACAGACACAGTATTTTAAATTCATGTTCCTAACTTTCAACAAACACACAGGTACAAGTTCCACAGCTAAACGTAGCGCTTCCTCTGGAAATAAAGAGTCCAGCTCTTCCAGAGAGAGGATCCGGGAGCGTTCCCGTCTGAGCCAGAGCAAGAAGCTGCCTCTGGCAGGGCAGGGCCCCGGCGACGCGGGGCTGGCCAAGCGCTCCCGCAGCCGCACCAACCCCGACTCCGACGTCCGCATGAGCAAGTCCAAGTCAGACAATCAGATCAGCGACAGGGCTGCGCTGGAAGCAAAGGTGAACGATCTTCTGACGCTAGCAAAAACAAAAGATGTGGAGATCTTGCATCTGAGAAATGAATTGAGGGACATGCGTGCTCAGCTGGGACTCAACGAAGATCATCTTGAGGGGGATGAAAAATCTGAAGAGAAAGAAGCCATTGTTGTCCATCAGCCAACTGATGTAGAGTCTACGCTGCTCCAGTTACAGGAACAAAACACTGCCATCAGAGAAGAGCTCAACCAGCTGAAGAATGAGAATCGAATGTTAAAAGACAGACTGAATGCTTTGGGCTTTTCTTTGGAACAAAGGCTGGACAACTCTGAAAAGCTCTTTGGCTATCAGTCTTTGAGTCCAGAGATTACAGCTGGCAACCACAGCGATGGTGGGGGCACTCTGACATCTTCAGTGGAAGGTTCTGCTCCTGGGTCGATGGAAGACTTGTTAAGTCAGGATGAAAATACTCTCATGGACAACCAACACAGTAATTCCATGGATAATTTAGACAGTGAGTGCAGTGAAGTTTATCAGCCACTGACATCAAGCGATGATGCCTTAGATGCTCCATCATCTTCAGAATCTGAAGGAGTACCAAGTATAGAAAGGTCTAGGAAGGGAAGCAGTGGCAATGCAAGTGAAGTGTCTGTAGCCTGTCTGACAGAACGGATACATCAGATGGAAGAGAATCAACACAGTACAGCTGAGGAGCTCCAGGCCACGCTTCAAGAGCTTGCAGATCTGCAACAAATAACACAAGAGCTGAACAGCGAGAATGAAAGACTTGGAGAGGAGAAGGTAATCCTGATGGAGTCTTTGTGCCAGCAGAGTGACAAACTGGAGCACTTCAGCCGTCAGATCGAGTATTTCCGCTCCCTTTTGGATGAGCACCACATTTCCTATGTGATTGATGAAGACATGAAGAGCGGGCGCTACATGGAGCTGGAGCAGCGCTACATGGAGCTGGCGGAGAACGCGCGCTTCGAGCGGGAGCAGCTGCTGGGCGTTCAGCAGCACTTGAGCAACACTTTGAAGATGGCAGAACAAGACAACAAGGAGGCCCAAGAGATGATAGGGGCATTAAAAGAAAGGAATCACCACATGGAACGGATCATTGAGTCAGAGCAGAAGAGCAAAACAGCTCTGGCATCTACCTTAGAGGAGTACAAAGCCACAGTAGCCAGTGACCAGATTGAGATGAACAGGCTGAAAGCTCAGCTGGAGCACGAAAAGCAGAGAGTGGCTGAGTTATATTCCATACACAACTCTGGAGATAAATCAGATATACAAGACCTGCTGGAGAGTGTCAGGCTGGATAAGGAAAAAGCAGAGAGCTTGGCCAGTGGTCTGCAGGAGGAGCTGGCACACACCCGCAACGATGCCAATCGATTGCAAGATGCCATTGCTAAGGTAGGGCTTCAAATACCATTGCATCCTAACACCCCATGTACACAATGGCCTACTGGCCTCTGCAGTTCTTTCAGAAGTAAAAGATAATTATGAGCTTAATTGGATTGCAGTAGTGTTAGGACTGATCACTTTCTCTTGACTTTTGTTATGAAAATGATGTCAGCATTTGAGAAAATTATATGGATGTCAGCATTTGAGAAAATTATATGGATACATTGAGCTACAGGGTGACTGTTGTGTTACTTTTAAAAATATTTAAACTCCACAACCTATTTCAGTGTCCAAACTTAAACAGTATTTAAGATCCCGTACTCATTTAGTGCTTAACTTGCACAGCTTCTGCAAGACTTTATGTGCTGATTAGGTTTCGGATCAAAATGTTTATTCCCAGTTCTGTTTTGACCCAAGTATTTCTAATTTATGCAGTAGCTATGTCTGGTAAAAGTATTTACCATAATTTAATATAAAAGCAAGAATCACACAATTTATTTAATAACTTTACATGTGCATTTAAAGGTATATCTTCCTGAAGAGACAGTTTATACCAAATTTAATGTGTGAACTATATATTAGCTGCAAAACAACATGTTAGTCATGATCACTAGCCTGTTAGAATCAACCTTAATTTGGGCTGAAAACCATACTAAGGTGATTTTAATAATTATACGGTGGAGAGTGCTATTAAAATAAAAACCACTGAAGCAGATGACTTAAGAGCAGGGTATTTTGTCTGTTAAACTTGGTGCCTGCCAGCATTGCCCACCCTAAACCACAACCTATTTTCTCTTTTCTCTTGTTTTTCTGACACCCTATTTTATATATATATATATATATATATATATATATATATATAAATAAGTTTATTTTTTAACCCTGTTGGGTTAATGTTCCTGTGCCACTGATCCCAGCCTATTACTTATGTTACACTTTTGTGAAGCAGGATAAAAAAGCTGCTTCCTCTGCTCCTGAACGAGAGAAGTCAACCACTTCTTCCCTTCCCTGTTTTGTTTTTTTTTTCAAAATAATAGTTTGACAGACTCCTCTGAGAACTGCTTCAACTCACTAACACACCTCACACACAAATGTCACACTTGCTTAAGGAAATCACTCATCACACAGGTCCAGCAAGCACTAGAACTGATGTACAAGAGACCAGGTTTTTTCTCTTTTGGCAAGAGAAAGGAAGGGTAAAGAGTTTTAACATTTCCCCTCCACCCTGTCCCTTTTCCATGGCAGCTGGATGTTAAATTGGATCAGCTGCTCATGAAACCTCAGCCTTGGTACAATGGTGGTGTTGCTTCACTTGTATGCAGGGCGCTGCTCTGAGAGTAGCTGGGAATGCTCATTTATCCAGCCTGGGAATATAAAAAAGTTTAACTTTGGCCCAGGAGAAGAGTTGCACTAGAACAATGTATAGGCAAAGACTTTTATTTCTCCTGTATTTGTCTGGTTGCAGAAAGAAATTTTAAGTGTGGTAGTTACAAAACAAAAAGTGTGTTTAATATGCAACTGAGATTTATTCTTCTTTAGGTTGAAGATGAATACAGAGTGTTCCAAGAAGAAGCCAAGAAACAAATTGAGGACCTCAATGTGACTCTAGAAAAGCTTCGGACAGAACTGGAGGAAAAAGAGACTGAGAGGAGCGACATGAAAGAAACCATCTTTGAGCTGGAGGATGAAGTAGAGCAGCACCGTGCTGTGAAGCTTCATGACAACCTCATCATATCTGATTTGGAGAGTAAGTGGTATGCATTTCTCTTGAGAGAAAGGATTATTTAAGGAAAGCTCAAGTAGAACACTGTAATATTGAAAATATTTTTACTTGTCGTTTGTATGTCTGAATTCAAGTCAGAGGAGGTTTTGCAGAGTCCTTACACACTGGGGGAAGAAAAAAATCAAGTTGGCTTAGCTTTTCCAGACCCACTTAGTAGCTGCTGTGGGAATAAAACCTATGACTAGAGAACAAAAATGAAATCTGCTAATACTGTTTTCAAGTTGTTCTTCAAAGTAGAGAAACATGTGGTAGAAACCATGTTTACTGTGTACCTGTCTAGCTCTCTGTGCCTTAGTTCCCTCTCTGATCTTGGAGACCTGCTCAGACATTCCTACCACGGGCTGGAATTCTGCAATTAGCCTCCATCTAATTAAGAGCACGGGCAACTCTACCCTGGCAAGCTGTATTTGCACAGTGCTGCTTAGAGGATTTACATATCTGTTAGTCTTCCATGTTATTCAAAGATGAAACAAGATAGCAAAAAAAACAAAGCATGATTCCTTCTAACAACAAGGGAAATATTCATAGAAAGGGCTTTTAATTGCTCTGCTATCAAGAAAAGTTGGTGTCTTAAGCAAGGTAAATTGCTTATTCAAGCTCAGTATCTTCAGACATGGCTGTGAGTGTTGTTTCCCTAAGCAACCCTTCTTTATCTTGAAAGGCAGTCACTGCTTCTCTTTACAAAATAGTTTTAACTGTTTATTCTGATTTTTTTTTCCATTTCTGTGCAAAAAGACAGTAATTTTGGAGCAAAGACTCAAAAAGGTTGAACAGTTTTCTACTTGTTTTTTTTTGTCCATTAACTGAAATACACTCATGCAGGAAGCAGCACTGTAGTCAAGTGGATATTTGGGTTTCTGCCTAGCAATACCTCATCACAAGGCAGCTCTGATTTTTAGATGCTTCTGCTTTGTGAGTACAAACCAGCTCTCAGATTTTTAATTTTGACTGGCGAAAATTCGGGCAGGCAAACCTCTGCCAGGGGAAAAATTCTCAAGAAAAACTGCAAAAGTCTGTGTTACTCATTGATCTTGGAAAATTCACGTGGACCAGCCAATGTCCTGACGTGATCCTTAGGATGGAGCAAGCTGTTGTGTTAGTTCTGTGCTGGAAGGAGAGTGGCATCTAGTGGCAGTAAGAGAGGATGGCACACGAGGAATTCCATAAACTTTAAAAACTGCTTTTTTCTGACAACTTGAAAACTCTGTTGATTTTGGGTTCATAGTTAAACCTCTTACAGGAGTTTTTTCGTGGTAGTCTCTAAGTAGTGGCAACATAGGACATAGTGAAAAATCTGGGACTTTGAGGTAGTACATACAGCATTTAAAAATAGACTTCTACATACAAAAGGGAAAATTAGAACTTAAAAATTTTACTAAAGACAGACTTTACACTTAGGAGAAAGATGCCTCATAGATGAGGTGGTGAGTGTTCATTCCATGTAATGATCAATCAACACAAATAGTAATGTAGAAATGGGAAACACTCCAAGCACGTAGGGCATGCTTCACTGTGGGCTTTTCAAACACCAAGAGAGGCACAAGGAACCTCCAGTGGAACATTTTTCACATTAATCTGGGTATTGAACTGTCACATTTGAGCTGTAAACATGTCTGCCTGCAGAAACAGGGATCTCTTTGATGGTGCAGCAGGATGCAAATTGCATTGCTGAAAAGCACACAGGATGTTCCTGACATGCAGCCAGATGTGCTGAGAGCTGCAGTCACTGCAGCTGAGCTCCTCACTGCTGGATGAGGAGTTGTAAGCACAGTGTTTAAAGGGCCTGCAGGGGGAACCTAGGGAGGAGCAGCTGAGGGCACCTGGTTTGTTCAGCCTGGAGGACACTGAGGAGTGACCTCACCGTGGTCTTCAGGCCCTGCTCTGGGACTGGTGACAGGACTTGAGGAAATGGCTGGAGCTGAGTCAGGGGAAGTTTAGGTTGGATACCAGGAAAAGGCTCTTCACCAGAGGGTGGCTGGGAACAGGATCCCCAGGATGGCCCCAAGCCTGCCAGAGCCCAAGGAGGGTTTGGACAATGCTCTCAGGCACAGGGTGAGATTGTTGGGGTGACCTGTGTAGGGCCAGGATTGTGACTCGATAATCCTGGTAGATCCCTTCCAACTGAGGATATTCTAAGATTCTATTGTATGTAAAAATAAGAAATGCTAAAATAATCAGTGTTTTATATCCTCCATGCTGTGCTGAGCTGAAACAGGCAGTGGGGAAGGAGGAAGGGAGGGAGGGAGGAAGGAAGGAAGGAAAGAAAGAAAGAAGGAAGGAAGGAAGGAAAGGAGGAAGGGAGGGAGGAAGGAAGGAAAGAAAGAAAGAAGGAAGGAAGGAAAGAAAGAAAGAAGGAAGGAAGGAAAGAAAGAAAGAAGGAAGGAAGGAAGGAAGGAAGGAAAGAAAGAAGGAAAGAAGGAAGGAAGGTAGGTAAGTAGGTGGGGAAGGCTGACACTGCACTAGATGGCGTGTTCCCTCTGGCTTTCACTCCTGATCCCAAAAACTTTGAGCAGTCAGGTAGCCCAGCTGTCACATGAGTCATCTGCAGTAACTAAGTGGGAAACAGAAACCTGTTATTCTCCCAAGCAGTTAATAAGAGTTTGTGAGGAAATTTTTGCCCAAAAAGTTTGACTCCTGATGTGCAGAAAATGTGTATTTGTGGGTTAGCTTACCACTTCTCAAAGGTTTCTTCTGAAGCACAAAAATAATCATTGCTTGTTCTCTTAGCACAGGTGCACATAGGTTCTCCTAGTCTGTAAGTAAAAGTCAGTAAATTTTTAGGACAAGTGTAGGTGAGCTAGAAGGTGGATATTTTTAATGTTCAATGAATAGTTCTTTTATGGAGCTGACAGTGTTAGTTTTAATTCTGCTATATTTCGTTTGAAAAGGATCTTGACAGCAGTTATGAAATCAAATGTTTGCTTTACCATATTTAGGCCTTTTCTAACAAAGTGTTGGAAAAGTCAATAGGATGTTCATTTTTGGTACCTTTTTTAACATTTTTAGTTTTGTGACTAATGGCAGACCCTTAAAAAGTCACCTTTCTTGCTGTACAGATGTATTGTCTTACATGATGAGCTCAGAAGCAAGATTGGTCTACAAATTGCCTGAGCTTTGGTATTTGTGCCCAGTGCCTGTTCCTTACAGAAGGAATCTCTAGTTCTTACACTGCTCTGTGTATTTGTGGTTGTTTTGGGATAGCCATTTCTATGCTAAAGAACCAAAATGCTCTCCCAGCGTAAGGCATGCCTGTGAAACCAGTACAAAAACTGGGAGAGTGTCCATTGTGGAATTGCCTGTGGCAGAATTACTTGATTTAGTGTCCCTTCCCAGGAATTGTCATGTCATTTTTCCTGAAACTACTGCACATGAATATTGTTAATATTTTTTCTCCAGAAACTATTGAAATTATACAGTTGAATGTTGATATTCATTTTTATTTCATAGTGATAAATTCTAACTGCTAGTTATAATATAATTAGTAAAAATTGCAGATACAGAACATTGTGATACCTTTTCTCTGGTAGCCTTACAAAACTCTTCCTCCCACCCCCAGCCCTAACTATAAGAATTTTCTTTACCATTTGTAGTCTGCATGTTCCATAATCTTTTTTTTTTTCTGCCTCTTAGGTAGAGGCAAGGTCTTGTCAAACTGTGGCTTAAATCAATATAATTTTCTGAAATGTAGATGTAATTGGATCCTGCAGTCAAAACACGAGCTTGCTGATTTGCCATTTTTAATTATCCTGTTCATTCATCAGAAGAGTCTCCTTGTTCTTCATTTACCCTAATGTGTAGTTACCTTTTCTTTTATCTCAGTCTCCTTTGTTGTCTGTGATCATTGAAGAAGGAGACTGGATAGAGGTGGAAGTACCTGTCCTACCACACTGAAACTTCAGGCAGTGGAGGTGGAAAGGGTTTGTGTGTGTTTGAGAAGAATGTGGAGTTTACAGGGATGCAGAAAGGAAAGGGGCCACATGGCAGCCTCTACCTGTTTTGACTACTTGAATTTTCAGGCTGTAGCTGGTGGAACAGGTGAAATCACTTACATTACTCATAATTTCTCACTGCATTTCAAATTCAGTTGCAGTTTGGTGGGGGGGGTATTTTTAGTCTCCTTGGCTTGATTGGGGAGGAGAGAGCACTGTTTCCAACAACTGCTCCAAACTGCTCTGTATTATTTATGTACCTGCAGAATATCCAGACCATTGTGTTTTACTTCAAAGCATAAATACACTAAAATTTAATGATGCGTTTCATAACTCACAGAAGCTCAGAACAATGGCACTACACAAGCTTTAACTGGGTGCATTTATGGTTTCTGGTTTGTGGTTATTTTTAGATAGCTTGCTTTTAGTAGTACCGCAAATTTTGTTTTTAAAAACATTTTTTCTTTGAACTGTTTTAAAAGTGAGAATGAACCTTGACTTGATTTATTCCAAAATGTATTTAAAGGAAAAGGTGGGGGGAGCAAATTTTATAACTTTGGCCTAAAGCCGGCCTCCTAGTTCTGAATTTAGCTCAAACAAGTTGTGTATCAAGAGTCAAGCTAAAAATTGGAGGGCTTTGCTTAAGTATCATGGCAGCATGAGATGTGAGTGGCCCACCCTGTAGCTTATCTTCAAAGCTTAAAGATCAGCTGGGTGCAACTTAAAATGGGCAGTTTTACAAGGAGGAGATAAATACAGAAGTATCTGTCTATTTTTTCTGTTCCAACTTTTCCAAGTTCGAAAGGTTATTGTGTTTTCAGACCAGCTGAGGTTTCATTTTTATGATTCTTGTAAAGAAATTAACTGTGACTTAAAAAGTCCCTGTACTTGGGGCTGTTGAGGAAGGTTTTGTGTACTGAACAGCCTAAATGTTGTGTTGTAGAAAGAGCATTGCTAATGTACAGGAAAAATATTTGTTGGGATAATGAACCTGAACAAAAAAATGCATTTAGTCACCTTCTCCATCATTTTTACAGTTTTTACAGTCACACAATGCAACAGAAATAAAACATCCTAGAATGCAAGGATCAGTGAAGTGACACAATGATTAGAAATTTCTGCTGCTTCATTAGTTGCTTAGTTTTGAGAATGGAGTAATCAATCACATGCTCCTGGTGCATTGAATAAAGTCCCAAATGAAGAATAATTGCAGCAGCCAGTCTGTCAGACGCCACACACTGCTGCTGGTCAGGCTGGGCACCCTGCTGCGTGGCTGCTGACAGATTTAGGGACCCTCTCTCTCATAACACAAGCTCACAGGCTGTTTGGCCTTTTGCTGTAAATATAGTTTGCTTTGACCTCAAATAGTAGCTCGATAGACAAGAATGTCAGATTCTTGGGGACACGAGTTCAGTTTTATCCCTGTGGAAGGCAGGGCTGAGAGTGTTATGTCAGCTGCTTGGTGGCAGGAATTAAACTGTGAATAATCAAAAGGCTTCCTGTGGCTGCAGCTTATGTTTGAGGAGGGGAAACCCCCAGACATCCATGTTTTTAGGATCTTTTCATGTTAAATTGCCTACCTTCTTTACTTGGCTCTTTGCTACTGCTTTGTCATATTAGTATTGTGATTTGGGATTTGTATAAGAATTGAGTTTGCTTATGCTGCTCCCCTGTACCTATTAACACCCTCTGGCAAATGATTCCCTCTCCTACTGTGTTTCTTCAGATGTCTTTGGTTATAAAAACGTTTTCTCTGATTAAGTCTTCAAAAACATTTGCAGGTCTTTTCAGTTATTCATTTTTAAGTAGATAAATCCCTGACTAAGATCTTACAGGGAATTTAACTTTTTTTCCAGATACAGTTAAAAAACTTCAGGATCAAAAGCATGACATGGAAAGAGAGATCAAGAATCTTCACAGGAGACTCCGGGTAGGTAAAAACCAAAAAAGTCAATAAATTGTCAGCTTAGAATGTCTTAAGACCAGCTTATGAAATTGTGAAAAGATAATATCATTAGATACAATGCCAATAAAATGATTGTTTCTGAAAGACAGGCATCATGGGACTATATTTACTGACCTACAGACACTAAACAATGCTAAAAATTTCTCACTGTCACAAAGATATGATGTTGGGCTTAGAAGAAAACGTTCCTGTGTATTTTGATGTGGAGTTTAATATTAAATATTTTTCTTCTCTACTTTGAATATTTTGTCTCCAGAAAAGAAACTCATGACTTCAGTTTATCTTGTGAGTTAGGCTGTGCCTAACACTGAACAAGTGCCTGTGTTGTTCCTGTAAATAATTTCCTTTAACAGCATAGGAGAACTACGAATAATAAAGGTAACTTTGATTTTGAACTTCCCAATTGGTGCTTCAGGAGGAGTCGGCAGAATGGCGCCAGTTCCAGGCAGACCTGCAGACCGCAGTGGTCATTGCCAACGACATCAAGTCCGAGGCGCAGGAGGAGATCGGGGACCTGAAGCGCCGACTGCACGAGGCACAGGAGAAAAACGAGAAACTCACCAAGGAGCTGGAGGAGATCAAGTCACGCAAGTATGCACATAACAACAGGGACACGTGGTCTCTTTTCCAGGGAAAGGGCAGTTTGGAATCCAGTTTCTTAATTCTTGAGGCTCCAGAAGTTTGTAAATCCTCTCACTGAGGAGCTGGATTTCAGCAAGCTCCTTTCTGTTGTCATCATATCGCAGGGGTTCCATGCTGTTGTCTCCTTATCACAAAAGTTTCACAGCTACTTGGTGTTTCTCCTGGGCAGCTCCTCAGAGCCCTGGCTCTTTCACAAAGCAGCCACCCCACTCTTTTATAGCACTCTTCTTCTCACTGGTTATAGCTGTGGCCTGTTAAAGTCAGGCTGTTCCTAATCTTTGATAATGCAACTCCTTAGGCCTAAGATTACTTTCTACACTGTCTTTATTTTCTTATATTCTATCCCCCTACAACTTTCAGCATTTTACAACTGCAATATTTGTTCCTTTGTACTGTATACTTAATCCACCCAAGGTTTTACAAAACCAAGTTGGAGTGGAGGATTTTTCCAGTTTAACAGCTCAAAATTATTTGGCTTCCCACAGTGTGAAAAACAAGCAGTGTTAGCTTTTCTGTACCATCATTAATGTTTCTTTATTAGCTGTCAAGGCTTTTGGTGTGGTTAAAAACACAGCTGGGTTTTTACCTGAGAAGAAACCTTCATCTAGTTCTGCATGTAACTTATACTGTTTTCTTTCCACTGATAATTAGAAGTGCTTTCTGTATAAAAACAAAAATAATTCCAATTGTGACGTGTTGTGGCTTGAATTAAGTGCTCCAGATATTTAGAAGCTGAGTTATATGTCTTTCAGAAGTAATAAACTCCTCAAATAGGAACATCTTGGACAGCACCATTTGAATCCTGACTACATTGTCTCTAGGGGTCAGATCTGTATATAGCTTACAGTAATGATGCTTGTGATGTGTATATATAAAACAATTGTTTTCTGCATGGATGGAAATTTGGTGAGATTTACATTACATTTAGCCCAGCATCTAGTAGGATAGGAGATCCTTTCACAGGCTGTGAAACTTGGGGAAAAGCTAATGCTGCCTAAAGATGTGTACCAGAAACATATTCTTACCTCCTTAGTATTAAATTGTTTTCCATTTATTCAAGTGGAAAAAAATTCTCCCCTCTGAGATGATTATTTTCATGTGGAATGGTGAAATCCTTAAGTCTCAATTTTTTCCATCTGTGTGTGTGAGTAGGAGTAGGAATTAAGCCTTATATGAAATATTGATTTGATAGACTTTTTTTACCAGATGCTGAGCTCTGCTGCTGACAAATAGTAAGAAATTACAGTGAAAATTTGGGTTGATAACCTATTTCTGAATTACAGTGGAAAGAAAACTAGGTTCATGTAATGACCTATTTGGACCATAGATTTTAATTCAGCTTCAATTTGTGCTGATTTTTTTTAAGCCTTTGCACGTTAAAATGTTTTTTAAATACCCTAAACGAGCAGCACATTGACTTCAGGCAGGAAGAAGAACGTGGTCGAGTGTACAATTACATGAATGCAGTGGAGAGAGATTTGGCAGCTCTGAGACAAGGCATGGGCCTGAGCCGCCGATCCTCCACCTCCTCGGAGCCGACCCCCACTGTGAAAACGCTCATCAAGTCCTTCGACAGTGCCTCCTCCCAAGGTGGGTCCCAGCAGCTGCCCCAGGCTGCCCTCTGCCTGTGCTCCTCTGATGGCTCACAGGAAATCTGCTTTATCCTGTCCTGGCTGAAACAAACCGACCCAGATTGCAGCACGGATTGTTCACTGCACTTCATGCAAGCATCCTTTTTTGTCTTGTCTTTATTTCTCTCTTTGCTGTAGCATTGCCAGTGACTCATATGCTGGATGCTTTGATTCAGTGCTCCTGTATATTAGAAATACATAAACACATATGACACACATAATTATAGCTGGGAGCACAGCTGATTTCAGCCTGATTATTAAAATGTGAACTTAATGTTCCAAATTAAGCATTTTAAAAGCCATGTAATAGCTAGAGCTGAGTTTATTTCTTTTAATAACTTATATCTTATACTCAGAGCTCTGATGACAGATAAAAGTAAGATCCAGCCAGTATCACCTATTGAAAGATATAGGAGATGTTTTCTAAAATGAAAGGAGTCTCACTCTTGAGACAATGGACTTTACTATTACTCTATTTGTGGGAAGAAGTGGTGCTCTTCTCCATAGATCACCAGAATAAGGAGTCCAAGTAATTATTCTGAAATGAGAAACCCTTGGGTTTCACCTTTAGCTGCATGTGAAACCTTGTGTGAATTAAAGTATTTCCCTTGCCAGGTCCTTGAGTTTTGACTTTCGTGTCCAACAAAGTCACCCTAAGTTTAATGTATGAAGGCTTGGTGTGAAGCAGACTAAGGTAGCAGAGCCAGTCCAGTACTGTGCACAGCAAAGCTGCTTTCCACTGCTTAGAACCAGGAGGTTTCAGATACAGAGCCATCTCTGTTATTGAATCATTCTGTAAATGCTTCTATTTCCATGCTTGCTTGTTTTCTTCACAGGTATTTACAGGTTTATACTTTTCTAGTGTTAGTTTAGAAGGTGTTTTTTGTGTGTTACTGGAGGAAGGTGCTTTCTTGCCAGAGTTAGTTTAGTTAAATGATAAAACCTCTCTCCCTTCTTTGGAATCTTTTATTTCGAGCTAATATCTGCCTTCTACCTCAGCATTCATGTCTAATCATGTTGTTTAATCATCATCATGTTGTTTAATCATCAGATCACTGATTCACCAATTTAGAATTTTTCTGTTTTCATACATTTCTAAAAATGTTACTTGTTTAATCCCAAAATTTAAGGTATATAATAATCTAGTGGTGGTGGACTTTGATTAGAAGCTAGAAAAGAGAAGCAGGTGATATAGTTGATCTTTCTTGTATTACCAGCAGAGCCAGGAGCCTGCTGCTATCTCTTTAATTGTCTGAAGATCAGAGAGCTAGTGATGCCATGATTTACATCTGCCAAGGTAATAGTATCCTGCACCTTAGCCTTGTCCACCCCCAGCCAGCTCAGGCTTTTACCATGGATGATAGAAAGACAGCAAATGAAGGTAATTGCAGGGGAGTAAATGTGTAGGCATACTTTCAAATGACTTTTCAGTCAATTGCTAATTGAAATTCTGAGAGTGTGATCTGGTAAAACTGGTAATGTAAAGTGAGGGTTGGCTTTAGCAGTCTCCTGTTGCACTGCAGAACAGTGTCATGCTCACCATGGCTTCCTTTCCATGTTCCTCCTAGTTCCAAGCCCTGCTGCTGCCACAATTCCTCGCACTCCACTGAGCCCAAGCCCCATGAAAACTCCCCCAGCTGCTGCTGTATCCCCTATGCAGGTGGGTGTTTTATGACTGCACTTAATCCTTCTCTGTGAAGAAGATTGTGTGAAACTACAGGTGGTGACATACAAATATTGGCTGACTTGCTGGGGAAATAATGATAAAATGTTGCCTTAAGTAAGTAATTACTAAACTGTTCAGTCTAACAAGTGTTTCACTGAGAACCACGTTGGAAACTTGGAAGTTCTTGTTAAATATTTGCAACCATTGCTATTCCTGTGCTGTTAAAAAGCGTGAGAGGAAGACTTTATTTGCATTCCTTAGTTTTAGAGTTCAGTTTGTCAGTTCTTAGTCCTGTGCCTGGCAGGGAAACAGCAGTAATCCCCTTTGGCAGTGGGCTAAGGACTATCAGCAGTGATCAGTGTAAATTCATCTTTCAATGCAGGATTGAAATAATTGCAGATTTCTGCTCTTTGTTCATTTTGCACTGGCAGAGTTTGGCCAGTGGGTGATGGTGCTGTGTGTTTTGTGCTGTCCCCTCTGAAGCTTTGTGCTTTGGCTCAGCTGCTGCAGCAGCAGCCTGGGTGCGCTGAGATGGCATTGTCAGGACTCTGATGTTCAGCTTTGTAGATCTTTGCTGGCTTTATTATCTCACTTGCTGTGAAGTGAGATTTTGGCAGAAGCCAGCAAGTTTAAGGACCAAGCAGGTGGGACCAGATTAATAAAGAAAAGTCAAAGAATGTATGTTGTTTTACTCCTTTAATATCCATAATTCTCCTGTTGCCTTCAAGATATTGCTATCCCAAAGTTCCAAACTAGATTTTCACTGTAGGTCAGTGTAATGATTTGGTAATACATTCTCTCTGCCTGAACTGAGGACTCTGCAGCCATATTAGCTTTTAGTCCTCAAGGAACAATACCTGGAACAGACTGACGGTTCTCCTGTTCTCAGACTAGTGCAGCCTTTATTCATTTAAGAGTGAATTTCATGAAACAAATAGATAGCCTTAAAGCAAAGAGAAAGAATTAAAGGGTTTCTTGGGAGAGCTTCTGCTTCTTCTTGTGGTTCAGTCACTCTTGACAGCAGTTCTCTAAATTAGTTAAATGTGACGAGTTTGCTGACAGATGCTTTGTTCCTATTGATCTGGCTTTATATTTCTGTTTATTTCTGCACTCTTGGAGGAGGAGGCAAACTTAATCTCCTGTTCCAAAGGGCTGAACCAGACCTTTGGCAGACAGAAGACTTCTTGGTGAAGCCTAAGGCTTATCTCACTTTATTTATCTGTAAATTAACCATGAACCAAAGTAATCTCTTAGAATACTGCAAAGCTGCTCAGGTTTACAGCTCTTGTTTGATGTTCTTGATCTGCCAGAATTACTTGAATTTTGAATTCAACTTCTGGTATAGACCCAAGTCATTAACAGCTGGATACTCATTAGTGGGAAACATTGCCTGAAAAACAAAGGGAGGGGTGTGTAAATAAAAACAGCTTCTATTGTCTTTCTGAAGATAGGTGGTTTTCTTCAAAGTGCTTGTAATTATCCAGAAGGCAATTGGGTTTCATGACCTCAGTTATGTGAATATTTTCTGCTCAAGAGAGAAGGGGTTGAGTTTTCTTTATTTTCATATTGCTGCCTCATTTTCTACTGTTGCATTCTATGTAATTTTTTTTAACATTTTTTGTTTGTTCTCTCTTACAATTGAAAAGCAAGATTTTAATAAGTAATCACTATGTGAGCTGACCTATTGGCTCCCACATTATAGAAGTCATCTATGGTTTAAGGTCTTTGAGGAAAGGTGGATCTCTGTATGGCTGTGTTATCTCTGTTGCAGTGTTTATTATCATTAATTTCTGTTCCTCTTAAATGCTGTCACAGGGGAAATATTTACATGGGCACCTACTGAGAAACTGGCACAGTGTTGATACTTCCACAAAATGGATTGGTTGCAAAAAACATTGTCCAAGTACAGATGAATCAACCATGTGCTTTGTCTTTGGACTGTGAAATGAATTTCCTCAGTCTTGAAGAGTTTTTGTTTGCTTGGTTTGTTTTTCTTTACAGCTGTGTGTATGTGTAATGAGATAGATTCTTGAATATATTTTGAAACTCAAAACAAACAAACAAAACCCTTTCTGGCTTCAAGTCCAAGCCTGCAGTGGAGCATAGATGTGTTTTACTATGGCTCTTAACAGCACTGCAAAGCAATTTAGGAAGAGAGGTATGAAGAGAATGCTCTTCAGAATGTGAAAACAGCCCTGCTGGGTTACCCAAAGCTTAGCTGGTCTGGTATGCCACTGGGAGTGACCAAAGCACATGCCTAGGGAGGAACATAAGGACAGTGGAGCATATCTGCTGCTTTCCCTGGGTACTTCCATTTTCTGTTTTGTAGCTGGAGGACTCTCTGAAGCAGATGTGGTTTCAGATTTACAGGTTACCATTGAATGTCCTGTTACAAACATGGTTTCAGATTTACAGGTTGAATGTCCTGGTACAAACATGATTTCAGATTTACAGGTTACCATTGAATGTCCTGGTACAAACATGGTTTCAGATTTACAGGTTACCACTGAATGTCCTGGTACAAACATGGTTTCAGATTTACAGGTTACCATTGAATGTCCTGTTACAAACATGATTTCAGATTTACAGGTTACTATTGAATGTCCTGTTACAAACACGATTTCAGATTTACAGGTTACCACTGAATGTCCTGGTACAAACATGGTTTCAGATTTACAGGTTGAATGTCCTGTTACAAACATGGTTTCAGATTTACAGCTTACCATTGAATGCCCTGTTTTGATTTGAGCATGTGAACTTCCAGGGTCCAAGCAATTTAATGTCAAAGCCTTCCTATATCTTAACTGGTCAATATGTGAAGAACTGTTTGTTCTGCAATTGCCACGTGCAGGTGCACTGGCATGAAGTGCAAAGTGATCAGGAAGAGGTCCCTGGATACTGGTGATGGTCATGTTTCCTTCCATAGCTGACAACAGACACAAGGAGGACGAGTCAGAAGCCAAATATTTGGAGTTGAAGTGATTAGTTCATCCTGCCATAGTTCTGTTTGAAATTTAAAGCATCTCCCAGACACCTGTGCACTGCTACATGGATGAAGGCAGGTGAAAATAGATAAACATCAGTTGGTCCATGTTCCTCTGGTTTGCAGTGCATCAGTCCCTGTGTTACTGCTGGTAGCTGTGAGATTTGGAATTAGGAACTAAACAGTGCAAGGGAGCCCTGTCTGCAGTGCCAACAGGAACAGAGACAACCAGTTTGTTTTATTGCAAAGAGACAAGAGCAATATACAGCAAATTGTCAGCTGAGTGATACAGGCACTTTCTGACAATTTCCATAAAGGAGAATTGGTTTTAAGGGATAAATGTATATGTTTATCCAGCTCTGTACATATCCCTGTTTCTTGGCTGAAGCTCTGTAGTGCCAGTCCCAAAGCTAACCAAAATTAAATATTTTTATTTTAGCCTCATATTTTAGCTGTTTCCTGGGGTGGGGAGATGCATTGAAATGGCTCACTTTGGTACAGTTCATATCCTTTAGTTAGGAAATGCTTGGGGTTTTTTTAAGTAGGTGGTGTAAGTGTGAAATGGCAGCTCTTAGGGGAAGCTGTTGTGGCATTTCTGTGCATGGCTCACAGTCACTTTCACCTGCACATTTAAAGATATAATCTTTGTGTGTGTGTGCAGGACATTGGGTGTATGAAGTGATGAAATTCTTCATGCTGTACTTTGGCAGTTGTTCTCTCCATTTGGTTTCTGGCACAAAAGCATAGCTCCAGTTTGACCCTAAGTGATGAATAAGTAGCCCTGTAATCCTGCCTGTGCTATGGGGTGCTGTGAAGTATATACTCATTTTAATCACAGTTCTGCATTTGGCTGTCTTGCCTAGATAATTTGGTGTGAGAAACATCTGACCTTTATTATTTTATGAAGATAAGACTCATTTACCCTTGGGCCAGATGGAGACCTGAAAGAGTTTTCAGGATAAACACATTAGTGGACTGATTATGATTAAATATTGGAATCTAATAGAAAGGACAGGATGAATAAAGAATGAACTGTAATTTGCAATAGGCTTTTTGAAATGATTAATTTGAAATAATTGTGGGCGATCCTCCATGAGTCTTCAGCAACTAAATCTGTTTCAGTAACTCTGAGGGTAATTATTGCTTTGTACAATTCACTGTGTGAGACTAAAATGCTTATTTTAGTCCTTTTCAGTGCTTACTGAATTGTGTGTACAAGTCTGAACACAGCTGTGATCTTGTGCTTGCTAAAAGCCATATATTGCCAAATATTTATATAAAACTTGAAAACTAAATGCTCAATTCATAGCTCTTTGAAGGAGAACAAAAATTGAAGTGACTTGAGAAGGCAAAAAAAAAATTTTATGTATTATTACATCTTCGACAAATAATAAAATGTGTCTCTCCATTTGTTCCCTGAGCATCTCAGTTAAATATGTGGGAACAAAAGCTCTTGACATTCTGAATAAACCCCATTTTTTCAGTGGTGTTTTTCTTATCAAAGAGTGCTTTGGGTCACTGTACCCATTGCACCATTCTCCCAGATTTCCAGGAAGAGGCACAAAGCTGTGAAGGCTTATGTTAATAACACAGATCATGCACTAAAACCTTGGCTTTGTATAGGGGGTTCTGTGGGTTTAAATAAACACATCAAGTTTAACCAGAACAGGTTTGTTCAAACAAAATAGAAATGAAGGTGAGAATTAATATAGAAACTGCAAGACCATTCACAGCCATAATTTTTAACATTGGTCTGAGGAACAGGACTCAGCTTAAAGAAGTGAATGTTGCAGGATCAAGGCATAGTCAGATTGGCAAAAGGTTTTTAAAGTAAAGAAGGAAAAAATTTCAAAGGTTCCTTTATTGTTGTAGTTCTATAAAATTAGTAATAATGTCATATCTGAATTTCTAAAGCTAATTCTGCAATTCCATATTTGTTTTTTTTTACCTTCTTGTTATATCTGACAGAAGTATTTTTCCATTTCAGAGGCATTCCATAAGTGGGCCAATCTCAGCTTCCAAACCCCTTGCTACTCTGACAGACAAAAGACCAAGCTATGCAGAAATTCCTGTTCAAGGTACTGATCCAAGTTAATTTAAACTTTGGGTTTAGCATTGCTATTGATAGTTTTTAAAAAAATTACTTAGTATCCAAGGCATTATCATGTTACATACTTTTTATTATCTAAGTATCTTAGTAGATTCATAGACTATCTCATGTTTAAGTTCTTTCTTCTTGTATTTCATCACATAAGGTGGTGTAACAAAGATGCTTTTTTGAATTTCCAACAGAACCACAATTGCATGCTGATAACTTGGTACTATTCTGGCAAGTTTTAGTGTCTGCATAAACTAAGATCACTTGTAAAATCAAGATAAGATAATTTCAGGGACATATCTTGCAGGTGTCTCAGATATTAAAAAACCCAGCCTCTGGGGTTACAGGTTTTTAAACCCCCAAAATGCAACAGAGATGATGGTTGGCATTGTATTGCATGTGAATAATAAAATAAACTAATTAAGTATTGAACCTTCAGCAGCCAGATGAAAAATTGAATGGAATTGAGTGTTGATTTATCTATTTCCCAATATTCCCCTGTTCTGTGAACTTTGTTTTGTCTCTCAAAACACTGTTCACAATGTGCTCTTCCTGTGAGAATGAATGGCTATCATGTGTTGGGTGTAGTTCTCTGATTTATGCCTGCTTTAGGGGCTTTTTGTGTGTAGATGTTTCTCAAGATAATCCCCATATGACTCCAGGCTGAATATTTCCTCTCAATTTGGTATTTCTGAGGTCTGATGTTTTCTAAAGGGTTGGGGTTTTTTGTTTTTTTTCTGTAGCACTTCATAATAGTCTGTATGTGCCAGATTTCCTTCTTGCTTTTGTTGAATCCATATTGAGGCTATTTGTACAATGCAGCTGCAGTTTTAATTTTAGAAACTTTGATATTTTTAGGAATATTGAAATGCCTTTCCAAGAAGATAATACAGGATTCTTTAATTGTTACAGAGTTCAGGGTAAGACATAAGGGTTAGACATAAGCTTAAACACAAAATGAATGGTATGTTTTACATGGCTTTTGTGGTTTTTTTCAAATCAGTGAATGCAGGAGCAGGACTGTGTTCCAAGAGTGAGGGTGCCAGACAGAATTCTTGTTTGCAGCCATACAGATATATTTTTAATGTATCTCTCCAGCAAAGTCACATTTTCAATTAATAAATGGGGTTTCACTTTTCTTAATTCTTATTTCCATGAGGTTTTATATTCAAATTACTGTCATTTAAGTGTTTCTATGTAGGAGTATGTATTTGCAGCTTTTACTTGAAGGAATATTTCATAATAGGAAATAACTTTGATTTGTTGCTATAGAAAACTAATTTTGTTGTAGAATTTTATTGTAGTTTTTTTTTTACTCATTGGTGTTAGGCAGAACTGATCTTGCAATGCAATATGTAAAGGCACCTTTTAGACCCTACTACATGGAGGAGGAAAGGAAAAATGTGTAGTTTTATTTAATAATAAAATGAAAAAAAAAAAACCCCAAAGCCCAAAAATGTCAATCCAACAAACCAGAGAGGAGGAAAAAATAAATCACCTGAGGGATAAAGCAATCTGCTTTACCACTGAGCATTATGAAGGACATATTGAATATTTTTGGCCATGTGCTGAATGGGGGTTCCTTTCTCAGCCTTTTGCTGTAAGGATTTTTTTATGACCAGGGCAAGTGGATTAGCAAGGGGCTTTAGGGCAAAAGGATTCAGGGGCTCATTGGCAATGGGCAATTTTAGGGCTTTTCTATCTCCCAGATAGAGTCACCTGCCCTCCCTAAAACAGCCAAACTTGGGCACTGGTGGGCAATACTGGTGCCTCAGACCTGAATGATACATTTGGGACGTGTAGTAAGGATGATTCCCTCCTCTCTCTTTGTGCAGAGCATTTGCTGAGAGCATCCTCCACCATTTGCTGAGAGCATCCTCCTTTTTGCTTTGGGCAGAAGGATTCAGGTGCTCATGGTGCATTCCTGGTGCACTTCCCTGGCAATGGGCAATTTTAGGGCTCTTCTATCTCCCAGATAGAATCACCTGCCCTCCCTAAAACAGCCAAACTCGGGCCCTGGTGGGCAATACTGGTGCCTCAGACCTGAATGATACATTTTGGACCTGTAGTAAGGATGACTCTCTCCCTTTCCTTTCTCTCTGTGCAGAGCATTTGCTCAGAACATCCTCCACCAGCCGGCCGGCATCTCTGCCCAGGGTCCCTGCCATGGAGAGTGCCAAATCCATTTCAGGTAACACCACAGCTTTTAGGTGATCAGGAAAATGGGGAACTCTCATTTCAGTCATGTACTTACAGGTCTGCTTTGTGACTGGCATAACCCACAAATATTCTTCAGTACTGCTGGACATTTGATGGTAACTTTGATTTTAAAAAAGCCAGACTTGCTAAATACAAATTTATGCAGAGTGTTAGTTTACTATCAAGCAGTATATACTGATGTCTCAGTATCAGCAGGGGCTTCTAAAACCAAATCTTTATTAATTATAGCACAAATAGTGTAATACTGTGAAAATGATGCTTTGTATAATCTAGGCAGAATTGATTTTAGATCAATATTTTTTTTAAATTTGAGTAAATGCTTACAAGTTTTAGGTAGTTTTTGTTTGTAGAAGAACCCAAACTTCTTGTGTCTGGTATTTATAAATTAATGAATGTACTTGCCCCCAGGTAATTAGAAAATAAGTCCCTGGTTTATGTAGAGAGTTGTATCTTTGATTTGCACGAACATGAACAATGGTGATTATTTAAGTATAAAGACAAACCTCATACTTTTAACTGGAAACTCTTCCATGTAGAGAACATGTAACAATTCCAAATTTGGTTTTAGAGAGTACAATGCTTGTGCTTTCATTTGAAACAAAAACTATTTCCTTTGATAAAATGAAGCAAGCTCTGTGGAATGTGGTTGACTGATCTCAGGTCAACATTTGATATTCTTGTTGATGATATTTAATTAATGTCCAGAGCATCACATACATGCCAATTCTTCATTAAAATGAAATGGAAATAAAACAGCTGTCATCTCTAAACTGATTTGGTTTTTTTTTTTCCTTAACTACTTGAAGCTTCACAGTGTAATTATATGGACTAGAGGAAAATAAATGTTTTGATCTAAAAATTCCTTCTCATTCATTAAATCCTTCAAATGGGAGTAGTCATATTCCATTAAGATACATCCATCAAACTTCCTTTGCTTCAAAATACAGGCTTGATCATAAATGTTTCTAGTGCAGTCTAAATCCTTCATATTTCCAAAGTGGAAAGCATCAAGAAGAATATTGACACCTGCTATTAGATACTGGTTTCTATGCTTGGTTTCTGCACTAATGCTTGTCTGAGAGCAAGTTGGACAGTTTTTATGTTTGCAAATGGTAAATGCCTGGGCAATTCCCCCTCAGTGTCTCGAAGAAGCAGTGAGGAAATCAAGAGGGACATCAGTGCACCTGATGGAGCATCCCCAGCATCTCTCATGGCAATGGGCACCACCTCACCACAGCTGTCCCTCTCATCTTCTCCTACAGCATCGGTCACCCCTACAACCAGAAGCAGAATAAGGTAATTATTTAATTAGCCCCTTTATTGGGGTTAATTCCACAGCTGTCTGTGCATACCTCTAGTATATAATATTGGTGCTGAGCCTGCAGACCCCACACAATAATGATCTTCAGTAATCTGTAAGAGCTTCAGAAAGGTTTTTCTACATCTCAGTATTTGTTTTAAAAGTTAGACTAAAAGTTAAGCTTTTTAAAGCTTATGAGTTAATAGCAGACTTTATACTCTACTAGAAAAGCAAGCTAAGTCATGTCACTAAATAATAATAGCAGTTCCAAATACCACAAAGCCAAATTCAGGAAGGGAGCTTGCAGCACATGGAGCAGATCATGCAGACTGGCTTGGACCCAGGGAGACCATGATAAACCTTAACTTCTGTAATCCCAGTTGAAGACAAAAAGCAGCATGCCCAGATCTTAATCCCAGACACTGACAGGTCTTTTTAATAACCATGAGTGAATGGACCTGGGTTTTTTGGTCCCACAGATGGAGTCATAGTGCAAGTCTGAGCAACAAATGGCCAGACAAGCTCCTTTGATTAGTAAGACAAAAGATAAGTCTGTGGTAAATTTAAAACTTTTCCTCTCTGGTGTGTTATCAGTCAGAGGACTTCAAAGTATTTAATCCTCACGTTATCCAAGTGAAGTATGTCCTCAGCCCTGCTTCATAGATTGGGAAATTTGCAGACAAAGGTTAAATAACTCTGGCAAGACCATTTCTCACAGAGCTTCCTGACAAAGCTTTTGTACAGCGGAGTTTAAGTATTAAACTCCTAATGTTCAGAGACACTTGCAATATATATTAAATTCTAAGGTATTCACAGCTGTGGGTGCTTTTGAAAGTGATTTTTGTGAAATCAGCTGAGACAGGCCTCAGTGCCACCCTCCTTTTATTGTGCAGAAATTAAACTGAGCTTAATTGTGGATACTTTACTACCAGCAATTAATGTGTATGTTAACACCTAAATTTAAACTGAGTACCTCCAGAAATAAGTTTTAAACACCTGTGTAAGAACTTTGAACCAGTAACATTGAGTTGTGTTGGTGTCAGCCTGCAGACTGGAGCAACCAGTGTGGCATTCCAGGGTGGAACTGCACAGTTGTAATTATGAAATCATTACTTTGCTCCCAGCCATTGCCTGCAGTGTTCAGTGCTACAAAAGACTAAATGGACTCTGAGCAGTGGGTGTGTGGTGATGAGTGTGGCCTTTGGAGACATTCTAGTTTCTTAAATGAGCAGATTTCTCTGTTTTCCCCTACATTTTTCTGGAAGTTATTGGAAGATAAACAGGTATTGGTGTAGTTTATTAGAATACTTGCAGTTCCCTGTTCTAGGTGAAACTTCATTGGTTCTTTGATTTGGAATGCAGTTGACCTAATATGTGAACATGTGAGATTTGTGTGTCAAACCATTTCTCATTGTCTCCATACAACTTAATGCTGATTTATTTTCTTCGGCAGTGTTTTCATAACTGTGAGAACCTGATATAAACCATGTGCTCTTGCTGGAATTTGAGAACAGGCTGTGCAGCTCCCTCATGGCTAAACAGCATGTTTAGCATAAAGAGAGAGGGATATTTTTATTTGAGTTCTATTGTTGCCCCAGATCTCTGTTCTTCAGTCTCAAAGTGTTGCATAACCCTCATTATAAATTGAATATGCAATCCCATTGTTACTTGTTTCAATCACCAAAGGAGAAAATCACCTGTGTAAGTTGTTGATATTTGTTCTGATTTAAGAACTGAAGTACAGAATTTCTTGAAGCATCATTCTGGCTGTGTGGTGCCTATGAAGTTTAGGTACAGTGACCTATTCAGATAATGTATTTCATATTTTAAATGCCCAATTATTGACTTCCTTGTTGTGTTAAATCAAGATGAGCAGTTAGGTTTGAAGGCTCAGCATCAAAGATAGCAGTTACTCTTTTGTGTTTACTGTCCTGCTGGGCATAAATTTTCATGGATATTTCAGCTGTTATCTCTAAGTAATCTCTAAGTAACTCGGAGATCCTGCCCATCCATTTTTCAGTGAAGACTGGCCAAGAAAACTGCACTACATGTACTTGAGATTAGTGCCTTGAAACATTTCCTTGTCTGTTGGGCCGTGTTCTGTTTTGTGCATTGACCAAGAGATGCTGCTGCATGGAACAGTCTCTGGTGTTCTGTTTCTAGCAGGCACACAGGAAGATATTCACATTCCATGGATGCTTTCTTTCCCTTAGCAGGAGCTGGAGAGTTGCTACCTGAAATCTGCAGCAGAGAATCCACTGATGCAATGATTTACTTCCACATTCCACCCCTCTTTCCAGTCACCAAATAGGCTGTAAAAAACAAAGAGTTGAAGATTTGAGAGTGAATGTATACAATCCCTATGTCTTTTGGGAAATATTCAGAAAGAGTAGCTTAGGCTATAATTTTCTGTGAATATTGTGAAAACTTTGCTTACATCTGATAGAACTCCTTAAAAATGGCAGATGGGGAAGTCTTTGCAGTTCACTGATAGCTATCTTATTTTAATTTTCCAAATGGAGACTATTAAAACAAGAACAATTGCTGTCACACTTCCTGTGTGGTAACTAATATCCATAATGGTGTTGTACTTGCTCTTTTTGTCAAAGACTGTTCATTATAATATCTGTAGAAATACTGAGTCATGTAACCAGGCCACTAAAGAAGTATTAGCCTTTATAATATATTTTTTTTCATCTAAGAATTCTTTTCTGAATCCTGGTAAAGAGATGCTTGTAATGTAAGGCTCATGAAAAAATGGCCAACTTAGTTAGGTTCTTCTTTTTTCCCCCAGTCTTTTCTTAAGGAAAAAATTACTTAAGATAGCTTGACAAACTGGAATTGAAATTAATTGACTGCTTTTATTGTGCTAATACATCAAATGGCAGATCAGCCTACATAGATCTCCCCCTTCTTTTTTGAGAACTCCAGGTCTCAGGCAAGTGTTCTGTTAATAACACCGTGCTGCTCAAATGCAAACTTGTTGGTTCAAGGTGACATTTGTAATCAGCCATGAGATGCAAAAGAGATAGCATCAGTTTATATTCTTTCTAAATAAGAAATAAAGTCACTTGAGTTAGCTTAATGGTTCAGGCTGCAACTTAATGTGTTGTAAGTTTAATTTTTCAAACTCTTAGAAAGAAATATCATTGAGGTAGAAAGATCTAGTAAAAAAAGCTAAAGGAAAAAGAAGGATGATTTGCTAATGAAAGAATTACTCCAAGCTAACTCAAAAGTCTTTTGCAGGTATTCCTGTGTGTTCTGTTTTTCAGTCATAAGTGCTGTATCCTGCTTCTTCCAGTGTGCCAAGAATTTGTCCTTCTATTTAAGCCTTTATAAATACTTATTTCTGTTGTGTTACAAGCTCTTCTGGCCTTGTTCCTAGGGAAGAGAGGAAGGATCCCTTGTCTGCCCTGGCAAGAGAATATGGAGGCTCCAAGAGGAACGCCCTGCTGAAGTGGTGCCAGAAGAAAACAGAGGGCTACCAGGTACCTGCAGGGCCTGCCAGGCACTGGAGCCTGCCCCTGGCACAGAGCAGGCTGCTCCACACCTGACTGCATGGGCTGAGTGCCCTGGCATGTCCTGTACCCTCCCCTTGGAACCTGGGCTCCCAGGGCTGCTCCAGCACCAGCAGCTCCTCAGTCACTTTGCTCCACAGCTTTGTCTGAAGGGGCTGCTGCCCTCCCACTGAGGCACTTGAAATCAGCCTTGCACTTATGAAACTGGAGCTGAAACTTTATCAACTGAATGTTTAAATGAATGTTTCCCAAATGAGCTTGAGTACCATTTCTCAGATTTCAGAGATTTATTTTTTATAGGTAATTATCATAGGGTTTTCTTTGGATCTTTGACTCCCATTTGGCCTCTTAGGGAGTTTGTTTTGTGAAGGTGGCATTGTCTTGCATTTTGAACTTGGCTTTCCACTGTGGTTGCAGACTTTTTTTTTATGTTTTCACTTGTTCCAAATGTTATCAGAAGCCAAAAGAACTAACAAGATAACTGTCCAGAGTTCTCCTGATTACATTATTTTTTCAAAAGAATAGTGGCTTCAGCAAACTAAACCAGGATGTTAATAGTCTGACCATGATGTATTTGTTTGGTTAACTTGTATTGAGAGTGTTTGGAGTTCCCAACACAATCCTCAGTTTAAGAACTTTACTCTTTCCATGACTTGAGGCTCACAATGCAGGAGGAAGTTGAGAGCCACATAACAGGATGGTGGCCCATCCATAGGAAAAGTCCTCCTCCAGCACAATGGACAGGCTGGGATATAACCCTCCCCCTCTTCCTGTGCACGTCTGATACTCACTGTGCTATTTCTGAGGAGAAGCAGCTTTGTGGAAAGAGCCTCTCTCCTTCCCCACGTTTTAAAAAAGGCAGGATGTTACATTGCTTTATAAATCCTCAAACTAAGTGCAAAAATATTTTCCCATATTGTCTCGAAATGAAAGATGAATTTGACAGCTTCGTTAATCTGGTTAGGAAAAGTGATAGAAATTATTCCAAACTTTTCACTCTCTAGTTGTGTGCACATTGCAGAATACACTTCTGATCCTACAGATTGCTGCTTGTAATTCCTGGAGTTTTATAAACACTGCTCAAAGGGCAGCTTTTGAGACTTTGTGTACTTGCTTCAGAACCTGCAGCATGGTGCTGAGAAAGCACAGAGCATCTGCAGAGCCACTGCAATGCCTTCATTGAAATTGTAAGATAGTATCAGCAGGTTATATTAAGTAGTTCTGGGAGAAGAATGGCTTTTGCTTTAGGCACACTCATTTTTCATTTCTTTGTTGTACAGAATTTGATTATTTTCAGCATCCCCTGAAATTCAGTTCTGGTTGAACACTGTGTTGGTGGTATTCTAATGTTTTAAACATACCCAGCAGTGTATTCATTGTGAACAGTGCTTATCCAGATTTCTGGCATCTCAATGTTATCAATAACAGATAAGGATTTTTTTTTTTTTAATTTTCAACGAATCTCTGCTTCATTTAATTTTATTTTAAAACGATGTGTGTTCAAAACTGCCGAACAGGAGACAAGCATCAGGGTGTGATGAATGTCTCCCTTCCTCATTCAGTCTTGCTGAAGGTACTCAGCTCTTCTTCCTTCCCTGTCCTGCAAGCATGGACATCCTCTTTACCTTCAGCTCTTCCTTCCTGATGTCTCACACTCTGCCACAGCTCCCTTTTCTCCCCAGCATTTCCTATCATCAGAACTTCTGCTTTTCCTCTGTGCCACTGTTGTTTTATTTGCTTTAGCACCTGGGTGAGAGCCAGCATGAGCTTTCTGAGCTGCAGGGACACGCTCCTCTGTCTCTGAGCTGCTGCAGGAGCCTCACAGAACACAAGTCCCAAATATCCCAACCTTCTCCTCTGGGAAGAGCAGTAGGTCACCTTCTGTCCAGTCACCAATTTCTGTCCAATATTAGCTGTAAATATGAATGTGGCAGGCTAAAGGAAAGATACTTGTAGATGGAGTCTGTAACAGGTTCTAAAATGACCTGGAAGATTGTAACCATCATTTGGAAATAAGCAAAAGAAAAGAAAGGATTAGAAACCTTTTGTTTCAGGATGATTCTTTTCTTACTTTTGTCCTATTCATATTAAACTACCAATACTTAGGTAGAACCCTGTAAGCCAGTATTTTTCAAGATATGTTTAAATCACAACTGATTGATCCACTGCCAACAATAATCACTTTTTTTTGTCTTGTTTTCTCCCTCTCACCTGGAAGTGATGTCTCACAGCTGTAGGTCTTTATGCATTAATGCATGGAAGGTATTTATAGAAAATAATTTCAGCTGTTGGTGTTTCACAGGGAAGATGGAACCATGCACCTTGAGTTAAAGCTCCTTTTTTAACAGAGACCTGTTTGCTCCTGGCATTGTTTTGCCTTTTATCTCTGGTGTTATATTTCACACTGCATAGTGGAAAGTAGCTAATAAATACTAAAAAATAGTAATCACACAAGTAACCAGATAAAAATCTTAATTTCTACAATTTTTTGAAGGTGTACAGAGTTCTAGGTGAGCTGCCAGTGGTTTAGCCTGTTAAACACCAGGTGTGGTGGAGTTGGTTTATCCTTATCAGCAGGGTAAAATACTGCTGATATTTATTTTATTTAATTAATTAAAATTCTCTTCTTTAAAGTGAAAAAACCACACCAAAGTCTGTCCTGTTTCAAAGAGAGAAGGTTTTCTTTACTCACAAGATACTTGTGGAGAATGCAGCCCTACAGAATTGTCTGGTGTAATTGGTACGGGTTTTTTGTCAGCTTAAGTAAAAGGGAAGAGAAATAACTCTTCCTTTCCTATCCCTTCTAGAAAATTGCTTTCAAGCTTTTGATTAAAAGTCTTAAGTACTTACTTCTGCTTTGGAAGCTTGAAACTTTGTGAATGCTAAATAATTCAAATATGATACTGTGGTGAAGCTCTTAATTTCAGTCCATTATAGTGGGATAAACCCCGTTAAAAAACCCTGTAAATTACTTCATTGTACGCTTTTCTTGATTTATTCAAGCAAATTTGGAGGAGAATAAATGAATAGTCACCTTTAAATGTAGGTGTTAATATTTAACTGTGTTCCAAATGTTTTTTCAAGACCTCAGTAAAAAAATCAGGTTGATACAGCCAATGAAAATAAGAGAAGTTTCTGGTGTAAAAACCTGAATGACTTCATCTCTTACTATATTGTAGCTTTTAACATGCTGCCTGAATGCTGTGTGCAGGCAGGATTTCTCCTTGGAGCTCAGCTTGGGAGGATGGTGATCTGCAGAAGGTCAGTGCAGGCCTAGCAGAGGCAGGTTCTGTATTAATTCCACCCTGAGCCTGTTCAGTCCTGGCACAATTGCACAAACACACAGGTTACTGACTGCATTGTGTTCTGGGCTGAGCAGATCTCCAAGCCTTGAGAGAGGGGAGCTGCTCTCAAGATAAGCATTTAGATAAAAGAGGAGCAAATCACCTTTCATTTTCAGATCAACAGGCACAAAATAGTTGAAATTTCATTGTGTGTTAGCTGTGCTCAGGATCTGACACTGCTGCAGAGCACAGAGCCAAGTGCTGCATTTTTCAGTGGAGAGAATCCTCCTGACTCCTCTAAAATATGTGCAGTGTCATAAAACTGTCATAAATTCCAGATATCTTCAAAGCATCAAGTAATCCCATCCAGCTGTTAGGGAGCATTTACCCTGGCTGGAACACAGCTACTTTCATTTTGAGTACACAGCTAATAAAAGTCCCAAAAAGGATGTGAGCATGCATGTTTCATATTAAAAGAGGACCAACAAACAGGATACACATACACATCCTTACCCATTCTTATCTCCACCAGTATTTCCATTTATTTTCCATTTTTGTCAGCATTCTGAAAGATAATTCACTTCCAGAAGTCTGGCACCAAAAAGCAATTGTCACAAAATTGCAACAAGAATAGACTAAAGTTTTTTTAAAAACTTTCTTTAAGATTTACACACTTTCTAGGTACAGATACACTTAGTGTAGCCATGTAGTACTCGTCCTCTATTTCATGCAATGCTGCTTTCTGGAAAGACTTTTGCTGCAAAGACCTAATTTTTACCTCCTCTACAGATTGAAGCTACATGTTTTACAAAAAATTGAATGCTATGCTCAGTGCACCTTGGAATCAAGCAATACTTTCATTTGGGCTTGGGCAATAAGTGTAGAATAACAAAACTAGAAGTAAAAAATAGTTCTGATTCCTTTTTTTTTAAATTATCAACACTGAGCTAGGTCATATCCTATTCAAAGTACTATATTGATTTCAAAAATGCACAAGAAAAGGACATGGCTGTGCTGATGTAAGCCTGTGTTCAAATACTGACTCCAGGGTGTGCATTCTGTGCTGTCTGGTTGATTCATCAGAGCACTCAGGATGCCAAAACACTTCTCTCCTTGGTTTAAGCTGATGCTTTAGCCAAAAATCAGTGAGTTATGGAAAGACATGCTTCCTTTTTGTGTTTGGATTGGATTGTGATACAAGGGAAATGTCAACTTGTTAGACCTAATTATGACAAAATTTAGAATAAATTATGAAGTTGTCTGTACCTCTAAGTATTTCAGACGTTAATGTCTGAAGCTATTACTGGATTTTGTGAGAATGACTGTTTCTTTTATGGTTCTTTTTTGTGCCCAAAGTGAAAAATAACATGTGTTTGGTATGGAAAGAAACATTACCAGTCAGTGTTTAAGGATTTTGATGGTCTATATTTGCCATTTACTGCCTTTCCAGAAGCTGGCATTGAAGAGGCAGTAGCTGGGACTGCTGCTAAGTCTATTCCAGAAATATTTTCATGTTCTCACCCACTGCCAGAAGCAGATAGCCACAGCTTTATTCCATGATTTGAGAGTCAGTGAATCCTGATTCGATGGAGCATGCATGGCAGCTCTGTTGTAGTTAACCTTTGTAATCTTCTGTAATGGAAACTCTTTTCTTTTGTGGATGTATCTTTAAAAGCTTTGAAAAGCATTTTACTAGTAATTTTCTGCCATAGGAAGAAGCCTGCCAAGGTCTGCACACTTAAACTTCAAATCTTGTTTTAAGACTTCAATATATTATAGCACAGAATCATATTAATGGTTTTGTTTTCTCAACCCACTTATTTAATTAACTAATACAACAGAGACATAGACACATGCTTTTATTTTCTTCATGTCCTGACTCTCTTGAGAGCCAAACCAAGCTTGGATATGGGAATCTCTCCTCCTTGTGCAGAACAAGGGGTGGAGAAATGGCTGCTGTGCAGGATGCTGCTCTGCTGCAGTTCTGATGTCCACAGTTCAGGGAGATGGAAGCTGGGGACGTGTCTAAAAAAGTGATTGAAATTGCTTTGTTCTTTATTTGTAACTGCAAGTTAGAAACCATATTTTCTGTAGTTCTTGATGTTTGTGGGGTTTTTTACTTGTGGAAGTTTTCTGGGGGGATAAAAAAATTAAGGAGTTACTGGGTTATAATAGTTAACATCTGTTTCTTGGGTTTTTTTAGAAGAAGTATTTTCACTGACTTTAGATCCTCTATTAATTTAGAATTATTGCAAAAAGCAATAGGAGACAATTTTTACATTAGCAGTATGCTGGTTAAAACCACTATAAAATGGTGAGTTTTAGAAAAGCCATAGGTTTGCAGAGCTTGATAGGTAGATTGATGTTATGCCCAGTCTGTTAAGCAGTGTAGAAAGTTTCATAGGGAACACTGTTTTTAGTATTTTTTTTCTATGTTAGCTCAAGGGAATCCTCATTTTGTGATGGCTGCTCCTACTCTGCAGTTTCCAGTTCAGCAGGGGCTGGAGTCATGCTTGAAATGCTGCTTGGTTGTGGATCTACCGAGTTGTTCTAGTACCATCTATTTTTCACTTTATATTTTTATGTTCTGTCTCCAGAAAGTCTTACAAATGTTTAACTCTGTTGTTTACTCCTGGTTGGAAAGTGTCTTCCACAGATCTTTTTATGACAATGATGTGCTGCTTAACTTTTGTAAAAAGCACCTATTTAAAAACCATCTACCCCAAATACAGAGGTGGCTTCACTGCCATCCTGCCTATTAATCATAAATAGACATGAGAAATGCCCTTCTAGTTCATTTATCTCCAGAAAAGCTTTCTCCTCATTTGACAATTTATCTGAAAGTATGTTCTTCAGTTGCTTTAATACTTTGTGGTCTGAAATGTCTTGAAGAATAATTCTAGATTAGATTCCAGCAGAATTCTCTTAATAGAGCCAATTACTTAATAAAAGCAGTAACAAAGAAGAAATTATTTTAGAGAGATTTTAGATTGATGTTCTGTTTACCATCAATTCTTTGAGAAATAAGCGCTTAATGCAAGATTGATTTCATTATACTGACCAAGCTTTTTCAAAAAAAACCACAAGTAGTTAAAAGCATTTAGGAAATAAAATTTGCCGTATTTAAATGTGCCAGTTATGTGCTCAAAGCCCTACATGAAAAATTAAATTTTCAGTTTAAATGACAATCTGTCCCATTTCTAGATTTGTTTTTACTGTCTGACCAATATTATACTTCTTTTAGTCTGAGAGGTAATGATAATTCATAATGCTTAGAGCAATTGGAAACAGAAACCAGTCCCTTTTAATTGTTTCCTTCCGTTGTATTTAATTCAGCTTCTCTGGATACATTAAAATTCTTGGATGATGGGTTTGCTTTCTGCTTGTTGTCTTAATAATAAAAGCTGGACCCTACAAGATGATTTAGAAAAATGGGATATTCTGAGTTTGGTTTTGTTTGAGAACCAACCAAACTTGTGGCTGTGGCCCTTTTCCCCCCCAGTGTTTATATTAAAAATAGTAAGCATTCTGTGGATACTTACTAATATTAAAGTGAAGTTTTTAGTTTGTACAATTGTAATGTTGAAGAGAAGACTTTTGCTTGTTGTAATTTCACTGTGGCAATGCCAGGGTACATCTTTCTCCTCCCCTTCCCGCATCAGTTGCTCATCTCAGGGAAAGAGGGAGAACATTTCAGCCAAGAGGTGAAAACCAGGTTTGAGTTTTTCTCCCTGAGTGGATTGCATAGCAAAGCACACAGGATCATTCACACCTGATTTTTATATCCAGCTTGCCACACAAGTCTTTGACAGAACAAGCCCCCCTCCCTACCTTTATCCATCTTACTGGCACAGATGTGAGCCTGAGGCCTTGTTGGGTAATGGTAGGAGGAGAGAACTCTCCAAAAAGTGACTTCTGTAAATTGACACATGTAGAAATTTATTTGCTTTAACAATCTGACATTTTTCCATGTTTTATCCTTAAAACCTCATCCTATGTGTTGCATATGTTCCCTTAATTTAAGTAACATTGAGAAAGCTTTAACCGGGCATTAATTTAAATCCAATTTCCTGTCTCTCTTGAGGAAAAAAGAGAGTGCTTTTTTTTTTTGTTTCTCTCCTCTCCCTTTATTTTTTCCCTTTTGCAGTTGAGTTTTCCCAGCCTGTGGCTGGAGGAAGCTGAGCAGAGCAGTTCCCACAGCCCGGGGGGCTCCGGCCGCGGGCGCTGTGAGCCCCAGCACGTACACGGAGCCAGAGCCCGGCCTGCCCGGGGCCACTGCACTGCACAAGGGCTGGAGCTGAGCAGGAAACCCAGATTTCCCTCACATTCTTCTAGAAATTGCCCAGAGTTTTGTTTTTTTCCTCTGTCAGAGGAGATTGTGGCTGTTGTTCATTTGAAGTCCAAGTGGCCAGGGCTGCCTGGCACAGAGCACTGGCTCTGGGTGGAGTTCTCTGCCGTAGCAATAACCATTTTTAGAGTCTTGTCCAAGACAGCTGATGATGATGATGATGTTGATATCTAAATTGCTGTCAGGTGAAAGGCTGGCTCAGGTGATTGTGATCCTGCACTTCTCTCACTGGAGGTTTTAGTTTCTGCTGTTAAAACTTTGAGAACCAAGTAAACTGCTGTGTAGCATTTACGTTTTTTGAAAAAATTCTTTCACTTAGGATTTTTTTCCTGGGAAGCTGAGAGGCCTCAGAGAAAAGGAAAACAATTCTTATCTCATTTGCTTCTCTTGTATTTTGCTCATTTGGAATGTGTTTAGAGATTGTTCACCCAAAGGTGATTGTTTCATTAAATTCTGGTGTGAGTTGCTCATTGGCCAAGCTGTTTTGAGACTCTAAAAAGAGTTACGAGTTCTTATTATTATCTTTTTAACATTGAGTAGGTATCTTTTTTGTATTCTTTAGCATAGCTTAGTATAGTATTCTTTAATATAATTCAGTATCATAAAGTAATAAATGAGCCTTCTGAGAACCTGAAGTCAGATGCATCACTCCTGCCTTCGTTAGGGCATTTCCCTGCAAATACAATACTTCTGCTTGAGCCCAGTTAAGTGGGTTAGATATTAAAGCATATTTATATTTCTCCATGAAAGTGTAAAAGATATATGATAGATTGTTGTTACTGGTTGTTTCCTAATTAAAGTTTAAACTGACTGCTATCCACTTAGCCTCTCGAACAATGTTTGACTGCCAACAGTACACTCATTTAAAAGGTCACTGAGGCATCTTGTTCATAACTCTTTTGGACTGGGCTGACTCTACAATAATTTATACAGTCTCAGGAGATGCATTTGCCAGTGCCACTGAGTTTCCTATGGGAGCTAAAAGATCAAGAGTGCAAGACAGCAGTTCTCAATTTCAGTTTCAGTCCCAAAGATTCTCTGCTACTGTCAGCACTAAGTCTGCTGGAACATCTTTATTTCCAAATGAAAGTTAACTTTTGTTTGTCATCTTGTTCACATCAGTTTCTATAGAGAAATGGTTTGTTTAAAAGAGAAAATACTTTCCCTCATCATTTAGAAATTTTGTCTGGATATGAGTGTAGTAGAAGCAGAAAATAGAATGAACATGAGCAGAGGTAGGAGCACATTGTCTGATCAGGGATGTGGGGTACAAGTCTGACTCATTTGCTTTTCTGTCTTGGGACTGTGCTGTGGAACATCAGGGTGGGCAGCAGGATGGAGCTGTGGGACACCCTGGTGCAGGTACAGCTGTGTCATCCTCTGGATCCTGGGGATGGAAACACTTCCATAGGTGTTACACTAGGTTTGGGTTCAGTTGGTTTTGTTTAACCCAGTTTGATTTGGCTGCTGGTTTCAATAGAAACACTAATTTAGTATCTCCAGTGTCAATCTCTGGCCGTTATTCCCATGCCTCCGAAAAACTGAGTGAAATTTTCATTTTTAAATTTGTGTTTGTGGTACAGTTGCCCCAAATCCATTACCTTCTCTAGCACAACATTTTACAGCTTTTAACACACACTCAAGCACACATTTTGTACTTTTTTTTGAAGGAGGATTTAAAATTATCAGAAATTAATATATAAAATAACTGACTTTATTTTGTTTTCCTCTGTTAGTAGTGCAGTTCTTACCACAGAACTTTGGTATTGGGCTGTCCACTTTCCCTGCCAATTTCTTTGAAAGTATTAAAAAGAAGTATTGATCAATTGGTAGCATGTTGATCAATTGTTAGATTACAATTTTAATGTTGCTTTTATTTTTTTCCCTTCCAGAATATTGACATCACAAACTTCAGCAGCAGCTGGAATGATGGCCTGGCTTTCTGTGCAGTTCTCCACACTTACCTCCCTGCCCATATTCCCTATCAAGAGCTGAACAGCCAGGACAAGGTAAGACATTACAAATCCCATTCCCTGGACTGCAGTGCTTTGGTTAACATGAGTTAATAAAGACCAGTGAACTAATTGGAGTTCTGAAAACCCCAGTGTTACTAGGATTTCCATAAATCTCTTTGTATTCTAGTCTGCCACAGTTCCTACCTACTGATTAGCTGAGGATGTACAATCAATGATGATAGATCCTAAAAACAAAAGAATATTTTATTAATGCATGAAGAGATTTTTTTAATGCTTTTCAGAGAATAAATAATCTTTTTTTAGTGCTTTATAACTCAGTTGTTCTTTGCTGACAATGATATTCAGCATTATCTTCTGAACAGTCAATTAATAAATGTTTTATTAATTTTTGGATTATATTAAAAACATTCATTCCTATGGCTCTTTAAAATTACTTTAGTCTAATTATATACTCCACTTGAAGTTTAAGTAGTAGCATTATTAAGAACATTCTCAAGACCATTTTGATATGTTTGAAATAGTATTTCCTTGTTTTCTAACATGTTTTCATATCCCATGCAGAGAAGAAATTTCACTTTGGCTTTTCAGGCAGCTGAAAGTGTTGGCATTAAATCTACTCTGGTAAGATTTAAATGTATATTGAATTAATTATGACCCACTTATAAAAATCCAAATAACTCTATTTTGTAGTTCCAAAAGATCTGGATGTTTATACTTAAAAATAGCAGCAGATGAGCTCAGCTAGAGGTTATTGCACTAAATAATGACTGAAATGCAGACTGGTTAAGCTTTAAAAGGAAGGTTCACCAACACTTATCTCCCAATATGAAAATAAATATTAATAACAGCAGTGGATTTTTTTGAGAATAATTTGAGAATAAGATTTCAAGAATCCATTAAATCTGTCCTGTCTCTGACCTATTTCTAAATTATTCACGAGTTTTGAACTCTGGAGCTACAAATCAAGCAATGTCATTTGTTCCTTTTTCTCAGTGTAGTGTGAGAGTTGAGATTTGCCTCTTAAGTTTAGACTTTTAATTTGTCATCATCACAAATAGTTGTAAGGTTTTTTCAGTGATGGCTTAAAAGTTGTCTTACACAAATTTCACAATAAAAGAATTAGTTTTCAGCAGTAGAGTGTTTACTAGAACAGGAGTATTTCTGAAGGTGTGGAGTTTGGAGTATCCCAAACCCTTGTGAGTGATCACAAAAACTCAGCTGAAATGGCCACTATCAGAAATGAGACTTAAGTGACACTTTTGCAACCTAAGTTCTAACAAAGCTGCCATAGTTAGTGACTAACAGTACAACAGAGTTTTTAAAAATAACACTTTCCTTGATCCTTATCAGTGCTTTTACCCCCCAGCATTGTGTTTGCTGACAATGGCAGTGCAACTCCTGGGCTTTCCTACTTTGACTTTGGCTCTGATTTGAGATGTGGAAGTTTTTTACCAAGTGCTGATGTAAGAATGAGATAGTGGAAAATAACTACAGAAATTCTTGCATAACTCAGCCTTAGTCCAAATGGTTGCTGTCTGCCCTTCCCTTTTGTGATGTACTTCATTAGAGACACCCCAAACAGGCAGATTGAATGGAATTCAGTCTAAGTGCAAATTGCATCCATCTGAAGAAGTTAGTAGCTATTTGCATACCTGCATGCACACTGTGTGTGCTGTGGAGGTTTGTGGATTTTTTCTCATCCATGTTACATGAGTGAGGGGCTAAGAAGGGTCTGAAACCTGCTGTACGTAAACAGGAGTGGAATGCAAGTAGAAGTTACCCTCTGAAGAAGGTGTTCAGCTAAAGAACTCACAACTTCTTCTTTGAGTTCTGGAGATTCCTGCATCCAAGGCTTTCAAACAGAGCCTTACAGTGAACAGAAATTGCTAGGAACTGCATCACTCTGCTTTGCTTTGTACATGTGCTGAAGAGGGTAGATGGGAATCAGTTATTTATTGGTGCTTAACCTGATGGGAATTTTGAACTTTAATTAATATCTGGGCCTTGATTCTGTGGCTCGCAGTTCCTGGGTAGGTTGTGTTGATTTGCAAGGCTGGTGCAGGGTTCTGTGAACATTAAAGTCTGACTGTTGTACCAGCTGTGCTCAGTGGGGCACAGCTTGAGCATGCACAGCATCAGGCATTTCAGTCTTAAGTCAACAAAAGAACTATCTACAGATCTGCTATTCATTACATTTTGTAAGCAATACCAAGATATATGGAAAAAAACAGAGCTTTCTTCATCAGTGCTTTAAATTGTGGAACCTTGACAGATTTACCATTCCCAGGAATGTGTGAAAACACTGCCACATTGCTCTCAGGGTTTTCATTCCTGCTTTTGACCAATGTGTTTTCTGTGACAGGACATCAATGAAATGGTGCGAACCGAGCGTCCAGACTGGCAGAATGTCATGCTGTATGTTACAGCAATTTACAAATACTTTGAAACCTGAACCCCAGTCATTCAGCAGATCCATGGGATGCAACCAATGTGAGCTACCAGATGGAAATCTTACTGAAATGCTAATCCCCATTCCACTCAAAACTGGCAACATTTGAGTCCCCTCCAACTTCAGTGACACTATCATGGATTGCCTCAGATTGCTTCAGCTACTAAGCATGGGAACAACTGTTTAAAAGTAAGAACTTGTTGCCACAGTGCTTGGAATAACCCAAGTTATTAAGCTATTCAGATTAATTATGTAGCCTAAAGAGCCTGAACTACTTCTGTGCTGCCTTTCCAGTCAGACTTCCTGAAACTTTCTTTGCTGGGAGAGTGAGATGAATGCTTCCTCTGGCATATAGGAGACTGAATGTACAGATAAAGCTTTGAGAAGGAAAAGGATAACATGGCATCATATCACTGAACTTTCTGTAGCATCCTGATTTCACAGACTCTAAATATTCTACCCACAGCATATGGCAGCCCCATACAGTAGAGTCCTTAATGGTAACTTAGTTACTGCCTATACAGCTATTTTCCATCCTTTAAAATGTGCACAATATTCTAGGAAAACAAGCTTTGATTCCATAATGACAAATTGAGGGGAAAAGTGCTCTTGATACCTCGAAAAATCTGGCACAGAAGAAGTCTTCATCCTAAAGCTTCATTATAAGCCTACCTCTGTCACAGTTGATGTGGCTTTCATCTTTATCTAATGGATTGTAAAGACTAGCACATGCAGCTCCTGCCTTTCAGGGTACACTACACTTCAAGGAATCTGTGCAAAGTCCCTGTGCTTCCACTATAACAGCAATGAATCAATGATCACCCCTTGTCTGGCTTGTTCTTTGCTCTCTCCCTGCTCTGCCTGTGCTGCTTTCCCCTGCAGCAATATGAGCACACGTGGTGGATGGCTGTGCTGGAACTGTGCAACTGGGACAGCATTTCCTCTGCAGAGAAGATATTCTCCATAAGATGTAATAATGAAGTAGTTTGTCTCAAAATCCAGCTTTGCCATGTTTTCTGTGTGTTTTTCCTTGGTCTTGCACATCCTCATCTGAGTGACAGGAGGTGAGATGTTCTCTGGGAAGGACTGTGGAGGAACTGATGTAATGTGTGTCCACCCAGCCGTCTCAAATACTGCGTGGAAATGACTCACTGTCACAAGGAAGGAATTGAGAAACTTTAGTCTGCTCAACTTCTTTTTCTTTCTGAAAATGTACCTGAATTCATTTAGCAGCTCTTGGGCAAAAGAGTTTAAGTGCCTTAGCTATCATTGAGTTGATAGGTGCTGGCACTTCAGGGCCTGCTGTGGAATGTTAATGGCTCCCAATGGTTTGTGGCTCCCTTTGTCACGAGCTGTTTGTTGTAATCTTGTTTGGCAAATCCAGGGGAGACTTCACTCTGTCATTGCTTCTGCCTCTTGCTTTTCTGAGCACTTACCAGCAGTTCAGCCATGGAACATCTCATTAATATTAAGCAGAAGCCAACTTGAGCAGTGAGTTCTGTAACAGCTGCTATTTATAAGCACAGGCTCTTTCAGCAGTAACCCCATTGTAAAGAAAATAAATCTGTTCTATGGTGCTCTTACGACTGTTAAGGACAGTTTGAATGTCATAGATGTTAACCCAGTGAATGCAACTGTGCTTGGCATCTGTGAAACTTCTTCATGGTAAAAAAGCACAGATTTAACTCAAAACTATTGCCAAATCCAAAACCCCATCATCTGAAGAACATAGCCCACGTGAAGAGTAATAATTCAGCATATCTCTAGCATTGTATAAGAATACACATTTACACTGATATGTGCCTGTGAGAATTATGGAACTTTGCAAAATAACTATTTAACCTGTGCTGAGGGCCTTTGGAGAAGTTTTCAGAGCAGTGGTGTCTCAAACATTCTTGCAGCTCTTTAGAACTAGAAGTAGAGACCCTCAGATTATTGATTGGTTGGTGCATTTGAAGAGCCAGCATAATCTAAAGGCAATTGTTGCAAGCGAGGTTTCAAGTGAAAGATCTTCATTAATAGATTTTAATAAAAGTCTGAAATGCATTTTCCTCTCCTCTATATTTCTTCAAATTTTTTTTTACTTCATTAGTTTCAATAAGAATAGTCTTAGTGGAAACACACATTAGTGCTGTCTTGCTTTCTATCTCCTATTATTAAATTCCAGATTTTGCCAATCAGTGTTTAAAAACCCTTCTGTTAATCCTCTGAACTGATATCCTTATCTATGATTGTCTTATTGATTGCCTTAGAGTTAAAAAATAATATTTTTCTAATGAAAAGGATAGCATTTCTTGATCTAAATTCACTCATCACCTGTTTTGGTGAGGTAATTTGAGCTTTGAGCTGACTTTTTTTCTGTCCGATGGTCACCTTCATTTACCTGGAATGTTGTCAGAGTCCTTAACTGCAATAACCCTGAGAGTGTCAAAGGAGAAATCATGTTTGCCAGATCCCTTCTGTTGAAAGATGAACTGCTGGTCTTCAGAAAGGAAGAGAGAGAAAAGCTAGCAGTAATTGTAACAGGGATCTTGTTATGAACTTCAGAGCTCTGTGAACTTCTTCTTGGTGTGATCTGATAAAGCTCTGTGAATCCAGCCCAGGAGGCCTGGGCTTCAGGAAGAGGTTTCTGTGTCCTGATGTATCTGAGCCTTTATGTGTCAGGTGCTGCCCATGGAAGGAATGAAGCAATGGAAGAGCAAAGCAAACACAATGCCCTGCTGCACTCCACAGTGTGGCTTTTTCTGAAGGTTCAAACCACATTCAGTTGCTCAAGAGGAAAAATAGCAGTAGCCCTTCTGGATGTGGAATAAATACACTGTTGTGTTTTGTTTCTGTTCATAGTTAATCCTCAAAAAGCTTTGGTTTTTTTGTTCATGTCAAGTGCAAGTTTATGCTGATTTATTTCCCTTTTAATCCAGAAGGTATTTCTGAATGTACTGAAAATATGTTGTCATCCATTTGTGTTTTCTATGTGCCTTGCAAAAGCCTGTGCTGTGGAACATCAGGGTAACTCATGGCCAGGGTGGGCAGCAGGATGGAGCTGTGGGACACCCTGGTGCAGGTACAGCTGTGTCATCCTCTGGATCCTGGGGATGGAAACACTTCCATAGGTGTGTTACACTAGGTTTGGGTTCAGTTGGTTTTGTTTAACCCAGTTTGATTTGGCTGCTGGTTTCAATAGAAACACTAATTTAGTATCTCCAGTGTGAATCTCTGGCCCTCACAAAAATGTCTTTTCCCATGCCTCTGAAAAACTGAGTGAAATTTTCCCTTTTAAATTTGTGGATAGTTTATCCAGAATATAGTATATGATTGTGGCATATTCCAATTTAAAGGTAGATTTTTATCTCTTTTGCATAAAATATAATCTTCGAGTTACGTGTAGTGTTTCTGATAATTTTTCGTCTCCAATTTTATGAAATATTTCCACTGTTTGTGTTTTTCTGTAATGTCCATTTTCATGTCTTAGAAGGCCCTTAATTTGCCAGAGCTAAATGAACTCTGCTTTAATTTATTGGTGTAGACTCCTGTTCATGTCCTGGCGGAGGGGATGCTCTGGTTTTAGGTGCATGAGGAGAAATGAGCTGGAGCCCTCCTGTGATGGTGCAGTGGTGTGAGCTGCTGAGGCTCTGCCCTGGGAGTGCTGTAGCTGTGACACTGGGGTCTCATTTCTCTTCCTGATCTCACTGCTAAGTTTTAGCTCTTTTTTCAGTCTCAGCACTCCAGACATTTTGGGTTCTTTTGCATCACCAGGAGATTATTTTCACTCAGTTCTGTTTCTGTACAGATTTGGCCCGGGGCACAGTTTTTATTCCAGCCTAGTTTTAACCCAGATTATTTGGGAAACTGGAGATTTGGAGAACTTGTGGGTGTTCGTCTTCCTGCCTGTGCCTGCTCTGGGGACACTGCCTGGTGTTCAGGTGGTGACAGTTCCTTCCAAAGGCTGAAGTGAAAGTTACACCTTTAAACTGTGTTCCTGTGACTCCTGTGGGGACTTCACTTCTTGTTTGCCTCTTGCAACTAACACAGCCCCAAGAAGGAGTTCCTAAGGGGCAAAATTCTTCTGGGAAGGAATCCAGCTGTGCATCTTCATGCTGCTTTCACATAACTACTGTGAGTTATGCTGAGGTGGTGTAGAAAGAGAACCTTAAAATAGTCATGTCCATGGATGGACTGAGTTAACTGTATGGTTTGTTTGTGGAGCTTCCCTAGACTTGGTAAATATTTATTTCTGTTTGGTTTTAATGTTCTGTGAGCTCTATTTCTGCAACTCCTTCCTTTAAGCTGCCATTAGTGTATCCCTTTCTTTAGGCTGATATTAACCAGCTGGGGGCATTATTTGGTGAGAAGGGCTATAAAAGTGTCTTTGTCAGCCAGGAGTGCTGGACATGGCACTGTGCTTTCCCAAGTTAGTGTGTGTTGACCGGCAAAACACAGACAGCTCTTAATACATTCAATTGTCCCTATTTAGAAAGGTATTTTTAATAGTGTTCCTGCTTTCACAGGAGAGTGGCTGGATGGGTTTTAAATTACTGCGTGGCTTGCTGTGTCCCTCCTTCATCTGAGGTTCTTCTGTTGTGTTCCCTGATTTCACAATCAGCCTTGTAGTACACTCTATAATTATCTAACCCAAGATGTTCAGCATCTGGAATATGTAGCAAGTATGCTGTGGGTAATTAATGCTAAATAACTTAAAAGGTCGAGGTTTGTACAGTTCTGATTTCTGTTAATTGATACAAGTCTTTTTTTCTTTGTGTTTTTGCTACACTTGCCTAAAGTTGTTTGGATGCAACACCCTTGAGCTTGGTTTGACAAAGCCACTGTCCTGATCTCTTGGAGCTAATTCATTCTGGGATATTAGAATTATTTCCTCCCAATGAAGCTTTAGTAAAACCTATGGATACCAGATGAGTTCCTTCCAAGTGACATTAGCTTTTGCTTGGAATATTCCTTACCCAAAGGCCACTGCTGCCTCAGAGCTGCATGCAAGCTTCCCATCAGTCCCAGCAGGACCTGGGGATGCAGAGCAGCAGGGTAAACTTTGGCAGAATATTACAGCAGCCTGATGCAATTAAGCTGGTTTCATTTTAATCCCCTATTTTCAGGGGTTTTCAGTTTAGGCAAAATCATTTACTGAAAGCTGAAATGTGGCCTGTTAGTTCTCCACTGGGAAGTATGCTTCTGTTTAATAATATTTTTATGAGATTGTATTTATGGAAATGGAAAGAAAAATGTCATAAAGCTAGTTTTGTTGCACTTTTCTAAGGCTTTTGTATTTTGCATAGTTCTAGAATATGAGGAAGTTGCGTGGGGAAGTCAAGGCTTGGAACCTGCTCTGCCCCAGCACAGGAATGTGTGATGTGCATTTTCACCTAGTGATCCATGTATGATTTTAATTGCATGTAACTGGTGTATTTATATGCAGTGAGGGAGCCCAGCAGACATTTCCTCCTGCCCAGGAGCCATTGGCAGTCCCAGTTCCACAGTTCATCAGCTGACCTGTTCTGACTGTGGCTGCACTTGCAATAATGGAATAGTCCATTTTTGATTCTGAGCTCTTTCAACAAATGAGGAAAAGGGGGCTCCTTTTTTTTTTCTTTTTTTTTTTTTTTCCCATTGTTGAAATTTCTCTGGAGGCTTTTAATGGTTTCCAATTATTGCATATGTTCATTTTAGGATGGTTACTTGGAAATCAGTTCATCTAGGAGGGCACAAATACATGTAACATTCTCAAGTAATTAATCCTTGTAACTTACAACATTTCAGTTTGATAGAAACTTTTGGTTTTATGTGTATTGTAAGGTTAATTTTTCTGTCTATAAGTAGCACTTTTATATGTATCTGAAGGGTTTTTTTTTGAACAGAAATGTGTTTTTTCTGTATATTATCTAATGGGAAGAAAGTATAACACTGCTAAACAAGGCATAGAGTAGTTTGCCTCCAGACTGTAAGTTCACTTTAGGTCAGTAATGATCAGGAGTTGTTCAGAGTATCTGAAATAAATCAGTGATCCCATTTCCTACTGGACAACTCTCCTGATCAAACCCAGAAGGGCATTAATTGGTACCCTCCTCCTCTTGGAGGGTGCTTCCAGTTCAGGTGTGAGGCAGGACTGACAGAAGGGTGAGGAATTTTGGACTTGGTGGAAAACCAGAATTTTATTGATGCCTCAGTCTGACTTCACAGCACTATACTGGATGAGGACTAACCTAGTTTGAGATGACACTGCAGCCAGTAATGATATCTCCTAAATAGCTAATTTAAAGCTCACTTTCCATGGCCTTTAAAGATGATCTAAACCCCAGTGATTCTAAAAGCTCTTCTCATCCTTCCAGCTTTTCTGATTTGCATTGGTTTTACTCTTCCCTGGAACACAGCTGCTGTGTGTCAGTCTGTGTATGGGTTTAGAAATTCCTCCAGACAAGTGCAAGTACTTTGCTTTTTTTCCAGAACCCTTTTGAATAGTTTACACATATCTTACATAGAGAGAGGCTTTGCATAAATGTACAGATGTACCCACATGTGTAAATGTGTGTGCAGATATGTGCTCCTGCAGGTTCTGATAACATGGAACGTGTTTCAACAAGTGCTTATGTCTTGAATACTTAGGCTGGTGTATTAGTGTAGATATTTAAATGGCAAGGAGGAAAAAACATGTTGTTTGCTTCTGGTTAGAGCTGAGAAATGCAGCTCTGAGGAAAATTTGAATGAGTGTTCCAATTGTATTTCACCCTGTTTGTGGTTTGAAAGACACAAGTTGGTCGTGATTGGAACATGAGAAGTCAGCAAGCCTGTGTTAAGCTAAACCTTTTGGAGTACCCAATATGCTTTCAGTTTGCAAGGACCACTAGAGACCTGGGCATTTACTTTCTCCATGATGTATTCTGTATGAGTATTTAGTGTGTATGCCTTCAATTTGCCAATGTTGCCATGTTTTCTTCTTAATTATTCATGAAATAAAGGTTGCAAATAGGAGAATGTGTGTTTGTTTTCTTGGGTGAAGGGCTGCCCAGGGGGCTGTTCTCAGGCTGCCTCTGGCACTGTTTGTTCAGGAGTGTTGCAGGAAGCAGTGCTGGAGGTGAGGAGTGTGTACCAAGGCCTTGTGTGCACACAACCTCAGGATTTTTTTGGAAATCATATCTCTCTTGGGATACCAGCAGCCTCTACCCCCAGAGGGTTTTAGGTGATAAGACAGTGAATACCCCAGATAAGAGGGACATATTTAAGGCATCTGCTTAGCCTGTATTGTTCTAGAGAAGGAAATTGCAGAGAATATGTTCACTTTAGGCAACTTCTGTAATACATTGCAGGATTAGAATTACTGAAATGTTACTTAGCCCAACCCAAGTAAGGCAATTGTGTGCTCACCCCCTCTCTGTGTCTAAAGGAGCTGGGCTGGGGAGAAGTTGGGGGCATAATCTCTAGAACAGTTCAGACTATTTAAAGCAGAAGCCTAAACACAATTTTTTCCAGGTGAAATAAAGCTTAGAACACCTTAAACCTCTTGTGGTCTCAAATTGTCCTGGATGGTAACTGTTTTCAAATGCTGGTTTAATTTCAAGTGTTCTGGAACAAATTGGATCCAGAAGTTTGGATTGAGCTCCTAATTGTAGTAAATATTGTTCTGAAAGGCACTGGCTAGTGTAGGTATTTTAATTTTAATTTTTTTTTGAGACTTTGTGTGTTGTTTTCTGACCGTTCAGCAATCCAGAAAAGTCTTTGTCTCAGTGATGTTATTCTGCCAGAAAGTGTCTTGTTTCTCCTTTCTTGAGGTGAAATTTTCTCCCTGAGAACTCCTTGCAGTCCTGCCTGCAGTGTCTGCAGCTGCTGGAGGGGTGCGGTTTAACAACATGCCTGATTTAAGAAAACATTTTAGTTCTTAAAATGGATTTATATCCTGGTTTTTAATACTTCTCTTGCAAATAAATGTTTCAGAAGCATATTGCAGTACAATGTCAGAAAATAGATGTTCTTTCCTATAAGAAGCACATGGCAGCTCCATGGGAGGGACTGGTCCACGTGCAGTGGGCACCTGGAGGGCAGGACTGGGCCAGGCCTGAGGGATGCTAAAACTGCAGGGTCTGCACAGTCTGGAGGGCTGCAACTCTTCTATCCAATATCCACTGAAATAATATTCCCTCACCAGAGTATTTTCATGGATTGCCTTCCAAGCTGTCACTAAAAAATTTTTTTAAAAATGTGAAACCAGCGTCTAAGTTGAATATAATGAAATTGGTTCATTATTTTTTAAGATCTTAACTGTAATGAAAGCTGCAACTATATGGAATAGTGAAATAAATACCTCAGAAGCAACAGTAATATAATATTCCATTGTGTTAAATCACAGAATCTGATATTGGAGTCATGGTATTTCTGCAGTTAAATTCTGTGGAGGAACTAGGCCAGCAATAGAGACCTGCTGAAATTGTTAAATTCTGTGGATAACAATACAGATCTTCTGCCTAAATTGTGCTAAAGGGTTTCACAATTGCTTTGATAGAGGAGACTTGGATTAAATCATGTCTGCTGCAGAATTCTACAAAGGGCAGAGATCAGAGGAGCTCACAAGATGTGCATTATTACCACACAGAATTATTTTAGGGGAGACCCTTATCATTGAAAGTTAACTCCTTTCTAAACTTTTAGGAAGCTATTTACAGCCAGTAGCAACTGGAAGAACTTAAAACCCAGCAAAAAGGGAGCTGGATTCTGTGCCCCTCTCAACTCCCTCCCTCAGTGCTTTGTCTGTGGTGGTTTTTCAGCACTGTCTTTCCTTGAGCCCAGCATTTCACATTTCGTGTTGAGATGTTCTCATACCTCAAACTGGTTTTCTTTTTCATCCTCACTACTAAAGGTTGAGTGAATTCTCCTTGGATTTGCTTGGGAAGTTTTGTTGGTGTGGGATCTCGGCACATCATTCCTGATGTTCAGAGATGCCAGGAGAACCCTTGGAGGTCTCGAAAATCCTGGAATGTTGCCAAGAGTGTCTGGTGGCTTGATTTTGATCCATCCACAGAAATAACAAGAGTTTGAGGACAAGAGAATCACTTTAGAGTAAAAGGTGTAAAATAGACACATTTAGAAAGTGAAATATAGATTTTAAGGTTTTTAGGTACAGGGGGGTTATGGAGACAAGATGGAGGGATCAGGGCGTGTCTTGTCCTTCTTCTTCCTTCTTCTTGTCCTCCATCTCCTGTGGTGATGTTGGCATTTGGGGATTGGTTTATGGTGAAGGTGCACTTGCCAACATGGGTGAAAAGCATTGGGAAATAAAGGTAAATATCATGTACATAGATTTTAGTATAAAAAGACATGACCGCCCCGTGGGTGGTCAGAGAGTGCCTGTGACTGCTTGCAGATCAGACCTCTGTTGAGCAGACAGAAAATTTTGTAGATAAGAAATAATAAACAACCTGAAGACCGAAAAGCTGAAGAGTCCAGACTCATCCTTTAAAACGCGTGCCACCCAAGAACCACACTACCCGTGTCGGGGCAGAGACAGACAGCCGAACCCGACATGTTGGCATTGAGGAAGCCCCAGTGCCTTCTCTGGCAATTCCTGCTTGGTGCTGCAGCCCAGCACCTTGAATGGGCAGGTTGGCTAATTAGTGTCTCTGGTCCTGGCAGCTCAAGATTAGAACAGCATTTATGTCTAATTAAATATTTTTATTAGTTTCATTTCTATTAGAAGAGTTGAGTTGAAACTTCTCCCATGCAAGTCTTTGTTCAGAAAAAAGCGTTGTCTGTGAATTTTTAAAGAAGCAGATGAGGGAGTGGTGCCACCAATTCTAATCCAGGTTAAGGCTTTTATTAGCCTTTGTCTCTTATTTCCTCTGTGTCACCATTGTTTAGTCCTTTTTGTAGGACTGAATTTCTCTATGTTTAATGCCCTATTTGGAAAATATGATGTCGATTTTCCTTAAATGGTCTTTGTCCTTCAGGATTTTCAGTTCTTTGGAACCTTCTTAATCTCATTGTGAAAATGGTGTTGAGCACAGTGGTGTCTCACCACAGTATTTTTGCTCTTAGCCATCTGCATGGATTCTATAGTGTGGGGCACTATTTGTGCTTCTCTCCAGTGCTGTGCATAGTTCACTCCCTTGTTTATGTCCTTTTCTTAAACCATTTTAGGCTCTTTCCTCACGCCAGAAGCCTAAAAGTTAAGCTCTTAAAAATGAAAGAAACTTGAGAAGGAGACATAACAGTCTGGAGACAACTTCACTGAGCTGTTGACAATATCATATTTTTCAAAAATAAATATCCCACAGAGCACCAAAATGCCACTGTGTTGAGTTAAGGCTGTGTCTCCATGGGGCCACACTCAGAGTCCATGGGCTGCACCAGGGCCCAGCCTGCACTGGGCATAGCCAGGGCTGGCTCTGCAAAATCACAGCTTTGCATTGTCAGCTTTGCAGTTCAGGAGCTGCAAAAAATCCCCCCCAAAAACGGCTGCTCTGAGAAATTAATGCAGCTGGACTTTGGTCTGGGCAGAGACAAAACGTCAAAGGAGGGTTTGGTGCCCTTCTGCTTTTGGCCAGAGCTACAGCTGGCATTGAAATGGGAGCTCAGACATCAGCCCAGCTCTATAAACCTCTGAAGTTGTGTCATTTTGCACCAACATTTGCAGCACACGCTCTTCCCTACCAGGGAGTGGTGGGGAGCAGGGTCAGCAGCCACTTTTTGTCTTCAATTTGTGTTGTGACAAAAAATGGGGTTGTACACAATGTGTGTTTGGTAGAGTTGAGTAAGGGTTGCCCTTTCACTGCTCCTCAGAACAAAATGAGAATAGTTCAAGTGAAGAAGAATCAAGTGACTTCTGCTGGGCCTTTCAATTCAACAGTTCATTTATTGTGTAAAGGTAAGTTATATTTTAGCTGTTGCTCTCCAGCTCCCACATGATGATTCATGCTACCAGTTTTTCTTCTATTAATAGTTTACAGAGAGTGCTTAAATTTAGATTGAATTCCATCTCATAGTCTGTCATGCTGGATAGCATTGAGAGGAATAAAGCCACAGTCTGTTTGGGCAGTGTCTTTTATGGAGAGTGGTCAACTCCTGACATGAAATTACTGAAAATCCTTCCTTTGTTCCTGACTCAGACTGTGCTGGGGACATGGTCTGCATTTCCCTGTGAGAGCAAATCTTACCTTGACTTCAGCTTCTTTTCCTTCAGCCTTTGGGAAAAGCTGAACTCCTCCAGTGCTGGAGTGAAACAGTTGGTGCAAGTGCATTATGATTTTAGCCATGGGCATTGCCAGCACAACTCTGCATGTGTAACTTTGTTAAAGGGGGCACTCTTCAGAAAATTGAACTTTTCCCAATGTTGATTTTAAAAATGCTATCAAATATTTAATGTTGAACAATGTGTGTGAAATAATCACATATATACAAACACACATACAGATTTGTATTTTATATATATATATATATATATATATGTCTTTAATGTTGAAGGATTTGCTGGTGTATCCAAAGGACCTCAAGTAATTGTGCCCTCATCCCTTCTTTTAGACTAACACTGGTGTCTCTCACTGCTTTTGAGGAGATCCAGGCAGTATTTGTAGAAGTGGGATATGTACAAGTCAGAACACACCATTTTAAATGTCCTGTTTAACACCATTGAACACGTGTGCTAATGCAACACTCAGTTTGATGTTCTTGGCAAAAGAGACATCCTTTAAATGTAATTTTGCACATATTAAATAATTCAGTCTGGTTAGAAAGAAAAATTTCATGACAGAGAAGAGCCTCAAAATTGATAAATCATTGATATTTTTGTAAAGACAGAAATATTTTTACTGTTTGAAATAAGATTAATTCTTCCAGATTCTGTCCTAGGCGAACTGATCATTTTCAGTCCTCCACATGGAAGCCTCGGTACCTGGGTACCATTTTCTGCCTCCCAGGGTGGCAGGCTGTGTTTGGTTGTGAGTCTGTTTTGTGTTCCAGGGGATCCCTGATGTGCCCAAGGTGTCACTCGGGCAGTCCCAGCACAGAAAAGGGTGAGTTTCTCAATAGGCCATGAGAGTTTTATTTACTTTGCTCTCACCTTTTTGGAGTGAGCATTTCAAGGGCTGTTCTACACAGGTTTCTAGATTTTCCTGCTTGAGCTGAGTTGCTAAATCTGAGGGGTGCAAATATTCTTATCAGCACTTTTCAGCTGCCCAGAGCTCAGGAGTTTGGCGTGTTCAGTGAGCCAGTGAACAGGATATCACTGATCTCTGCTTTCCAGGAATGACAGAGCCTATCTTGGCTGCACATGGGAGAATCAGAAAATTTAATTCCTGTCCTTGCAGTCCTGCACTCCTTTCAGCCCAGAGCTGGCTCTGAACGTGTGGCAGCCCCCCCATGGCTGTGGGGCTGCTAGAAGCTGTTTTGTTTCCAGGAGGGTTCAGTCTGTCTCTTCATGTCACCCCTTCTCAAACTGTGCCTGGGCACAGCACTCACAGTAATGCTGGTTTATTCTCCACAGTGACCAAGGGAAGCTGCACTCTGTCATGCTGCCACCCCTGCATTTTTTATAAAAACAAAGAAAAGATAAAAAAGCTGTTTGTACTCCTTACTGTCAGTTTACTGTCATTGGCCAGTGGTAAGAGAGGGCATAAGTAGAATTACCCAGAGGTAAGGACAGTGCACATGGAATATGCACAAGAATTATGGTTGATACTTGACAGGAACAATGGCATAGAACAACTAGAAAACCAATTCATTTTTTACTTCAAAAGAAAGGTAACAGATCTATTCAGATCTTATTATAATAATGGAAGTTATCCTATCCAACTGCTGAATAGGACATAAAACAGCAGCTGCTCATTATAAACACAGTTACTTGTGCAGAAGTGAGAAATGAGCATGCAGAAGCCATAGAGGGTCTGGCCTCGTTGCTCTGGGAGGTGTTAATACTGATTTTAACATCTTGGATCACTGCAGAGTTCCCAGCTGCACAGATAAAATCAATAGGTGACAATGAGGATCTGATGTGCCATCCAAACTGGAATGGCCAGTGAGGGAAGGAACCAGTGCTTCTGATATCAGAACACTTTTGTAGAAGGAAAGTCATTCCTAAGAGGCTTTAGGAGCTGGTCAGGGAGCCAGTCCTGGGAAAGTACTTGGACATTTGTTTTGGATCTTCTATGACTTGCTGATTTAAAAGAAAATCTATGTAGTCTAAATCAAATACTCTTAAAATTGGTTAGCTGCAAAAAATCAAAGAGTTGCAGCTGGGAAAAGAAACACCCAATGGTATGGGGCCCTTCTGGGGTCCTTCAAAGGTATGGTGATCAACATTTGTGACTTGGGAAACTTGTAAGGTGATATATTGAGGATGGGATGTTGGGATAAACCAGTCTGGCAGTTCAGTGAAGAGGGTTGACTGCAACAGCTATGTTTAATGTATTCAAGAACAAAATAATATTTAGAAATTGCATCCCTGCTCCATAAAAGTATTTTGATTTCCAGCTTTCATTGATTTCAGTGGGAGGGAGTAATTTGGATGGCTTTGAGGATCTGGGCCAAAGAGTGAGGCAACCTCTGCAACACAGCAAACACAAAGCCAGCAAACACTGCCCTGGAAAGGAGCAACACAGAGCAGATGCAGCAGAGCATGGCAGGCAGCTGATTCTGACTTGCTCCTCTAGTTCAAGAGCAATTGCCCAGCATAAAATTTAATGGAATATCAGCTAGGAGTGGGAAAATACCACCTCTTGTACAGGGCACATGTGAGGCCCTTACATGAGTAGTATCCCGTTCCTAATGTCAGCATTTTTTAAAAAGCTCTGGTAAACATCATGTAGGCAGGTGGCATTTCTAAATCTATCATCTATGCAGCATGTTTTGATGAGGCTCCTAATTTTCTCATCTCCCACTTTTGTTTTTCCTCTTGACTTGGCTAGTCAGTGTATGTGTTCCTTAAAATCATTTCATGTTACTGTGTGGTAAATTACTCCAGCTTTTTCTGTAACTTCCTGGGAAAAATTACTATTTTTTTTTCTCCCCAGAGGATTCCCATTGTGTTTGGAGCAGCCCTCACTCTGCTCTGTAGTTCCCAGCTGAGCCAGCCCATGAACCAGCCTGCCTTCCTGACTGGGGTAAGAGTGGAGGGGAGGGCAGCTCAGCTGCTGGCTGCTGCTGCCAGTGCTGGATTTTTGATGCTGAGATGCTCATAGATTTTGGGGTTGGCACTGGAGGGGCTGATGCCAGTTTTGCTCCTTCTTTCCCTACACCAAGGAGATGTAAAGCATCACTGCTGCCAGGGAAGGCAGGGTGAGCAGTGCTGGGTGTCAGTGATGTGGGAATGCTTTTGGAGTGGGAATCCTGGATAAAACCTCACTGTATGACACAAGCAGTCCCTGCACAGAGGGGCCTGGCCTGCTGTCACTGAGGTGGATCAGTCTGTCACAGGCTGGAACCTGCCGTGGAGCTGGTGGGAAGTGTGGGGTCACACTGGTGGTTTTTCCTATTTGCAATGTCCACCCACTAGGAACACGTAGATTACTTATTTGCTAAGAGGTAAACTTGAAAAACAGAACTTAAAAAGCTTAGAAGATGGCCACAAAGACCAGTGGGATCAAATTCTGGAGAGGTTCTCTCCCCCTGTTTCAAAATTGCACCGAGATGAGTCATGGCTGTGCCCCAGTCCTTCGGAGGAGCGGAGCTGGCTGGGGACAAGCACGGCCCGAGGGGCACGGCGGGCAGGAAATGTGGAGTGTGCTGGGGGATCCACAGCCGCCTGCCCGCTGGGAATGTGAAACTGCTGCCCAAGAGTCAGCATCACTGCACAGAACTCCTAAACACTGCCCGAGTGGTAATGCACGGGGCTCCTTTCCGTGGGTGGAGGTGGCAGCTGGGCAGAGAGGAGAGTGAAGCTGCTCCGTGTGCGCAGCCTGACCCGGCGTCCCCTCAGCGCTGCACGGGGCCACCCAGCCCTGTGTGCTGCAGCTGCAGCTTCCACTCGCTGGGTGCGTTTTCCAGCCTGGAAAGAAGTAGATGCTTAAAATAATGTAGTGAGAAAGCCCTCCTCTCCTCTCCTCCCCTCTGCCCTCTCCCCTCTCCTTCTCCCTTCCCTTCTCCCTCTCCTCTCCTTTCTTTCCTCCTTTCATTGTATGCAGATCGAGTCCGGTCAAAGCGCGTCGCTGTCACTCGCAGGTCCCTCACGGCAAGCCAGGACTCCCAAGTAAGTTCCGCCTCTCCCGCAGCCCGGGATGCTCTCCGCGCTCTCCGTGTGGGTGCCGGCTCGCCGCCGGCCGCCAGGTAAAGCTGCGGGGCGGCCGGGGGCCCATCCCGCGGCTCCCGGTGCCGCTCCCGGTGCCGCTCCCGTGCCGAGCCCGCCCCGCGCCGCCCTGCAGGGGGAGCCGCGGCGGCCGCGTCCTGCGCGGAGGCGGGAGCGGAGCGGGGCAGCGGCGGCACCGCCGCTCGGCTCCGGGCGCGGCCGGAGCGGAGCCCCCGAGGCCAGGTGGGTGAGGCCGGCGGGGCCGCGGGGAGGGGCGGCGGGGCCCGGGGTGCAGCTCCCGGGGCGGAGCGGGAGCTCCCGGCCGGGGCGGGCGGCGGGGCTCGTCCCGCCGGAGCATCCCGAGCGCGGCTCGGTCCCGGCCCCGGCAGCCGGGGCTCGGTTTCCCTCACGGCGTCCGCGGCAGCCGCGGTCCCTCTGCTGCCTGTCCCGCGAATTTGAAAAGTGGCCGCCCGCTGCCCTCTCGGTGCAGCCGAGCCCCCCGCCCCAGGACGGGGCGATTTTGCCCGGCTGTCGCTTTCTCCTGCCTCGGCTCGGATGGTGTTTCCCCGTGGAGCCGGTGCGTTTCACTCCGTGCTGGTTCCCGACTGTCAGTCCCTCGACACACCCCCGCGCTCCAAGATGTTTGCTCCGCGGATCTTCCCTCAAACATCAGGTGCTGGACTTTGCCTCCCTGCAGCCACCCCTCCTCGGCCTTCCCGCGGATATTTGTGCTTAATGATAAAATAGTGATTCCGGGGGAGCACCCTTCGTCCTGCAAACTTCTCTGTAGTGCTTTCAAAGGAAATTTCTATCCACTTCATAGTGTTAAAGGGAAAAGGGCAGGGACTGGCTCCAAACCTGTGCGGTCTTGTCCCATTGCTTGCCCCAAAGCCCCATCTCTGCCCTGTCTCTGCCCAGCAGCTGAAAGTTTCTCAGCAGAGCCCCTGTGCCCGTGCCCGGGAGCGCTCAGCCTCGGCCCCCGCGATGGAGCCGGCCCTGCCCGAGGGCCTGTGCCCTGTGCCCTGTGCCCTGTGCCCTGTGCGGGGAGAGGGCGGCTGAAGGACGGCAGACGGGCTGCGGGATGTGGGCGCAGGGTTCTGCCCGCCCGGAGTGCCCGAGGTGCGTTCCCATCCCGCTGGGTCGGGGCTGGTGCGCGGTGCCCTCGCCGGGGATGCTCCCGGGAGGAGATTTCTGCGTGGTCTGAGAGTCACGGTTGCTTTATTGCTCTTTTGTGCCCTGTCCGGTGTGAGTTTGGGCGGTCTCGAGTGCGGGTTTTGCCATGGCCTGGAAGGAGGGAAGGTGGTTGAGCACCTTCTTCAAAACTGCCTGGGGCACTGAGCCCACAGAGAGACAGGAAGGGTTAACTTAAAGAGAACAACATGACTCACTTGGTAAATAGTTAATAGAATTGCTGTAACTACTTAAAATGATTTTCCTAAGCAGATGGCCAACTATTAGATAACTCTGTCTTTGGATGTATTTGTTTTCAGGTTTCTTATCAGGCTTGTAAGTCTCAGGCACATGTAACTCAAGAACTGGAGTAATTGATAAATTCATTCTTCTGCATGAGGGAAACTAGCAGAGAGAGAAAGCATGGTCAGCCCCTGCAGTTAGAGACACCCCTGGAGCATATTGCCCAAGTGAGGTAGAAAAACATTAGATAAAGTGACCAGCAAGGATGTGAGAAATATTTCAATTGAATTAGGTCTGTTGAGGAAATGCCTTATTTTGAATCTCAATAAAAAAGTCAATATAAACGTAATCATGTACCACAAAAACCTATGGAAACCAAATCTTGTCTAATGTGGCAAATGGATTAAATTCTGAATTAACCAGGAAAGCTGTGAACCTCTGAATTTGTAGAGAAAACATGTGGGTACAAACTGCAAACATGGATGTGTGTACCTAAAATAAAAATGACCTATTGCAGGGTGTGAAAAAAAACCCAAAAAAAACAAAGGCAAGCAGGTCTCCTTTTTAATGGTGGCCATGTGGTTCATTTGTAATTTTCATGTGTATATAATCTGTGTCTTTCCATAGGTACTTTTATATATAAAAAATAGAATCAGCATGACCCTGTACCAGCTCAGGGGATGGCCCAATAATGATGTTTGTAGCCTCTCTCCTTCTATCAGTGGGTGCAAAAGGCACCAAAGGTCTGGGCTAGAAAGCCTCTGCCAGGTCTCCCATACTTGCATTTCTGTTTTTGCTGGTATTTTAATAGGGTGTTTCCATAAGGGCTGCTGCTGCTATTGCATTTGAATAGAATCAACTTTTGAAAGCTCTTCATCTTTCTTGTTCAATCTTCAGTGACGGATTTCATGTAGAGAGAGCTGTGTGCTTAATTTCTCCTGAGAACCACTGGGAAAAGCTCAGCCCTGCAGAAGGTTTGGGGGGAATCTTTACTCTTCCTTTCAGTCCTGTCTCTCAGAAGGGTCTGGTCCCCCCTTGTTTTTGAACCTGGCTGCTTTTCCATTTGGTGTTGAGGGAAAGCCTCTCCCTTCACCACTTCCTTTCTGCCTGGCTGACTGATGGCTGCATGATTTCTTGTCTGCACAGGATGTTTAAGGTTTCACAGATTTCTCACCATTTTCGCTGTGCTTCAGCCCTTCACTGGGGTTTGACATTTCTGCCCACACCAGGTGGGACAAGGCACAGAGTGGGGAAAGTCTCTGAGTTCTGCACAGCTGGGAGTGAGGTGTTCTCCATCCAAAGGCTGGTGCCAACATCTCTCTTGGTGTCCTGCAAAGTTTGTCCTTGTCTTCAGCTCAAACAGATTCTGGTTCTGCTTGTTCATTTTCTCATTTGATCTGGATGGTGATAAAATCCCAAGCTTGTTCTTCATTGTGTGATTTCCATCTGAAAATGGAGATGGGCTATTAAACATTTTTTTTTTTTTTGGTTGGACTCTAAAGTAAAAACCAGGAAAGAGATCTTGAGCTGTGTGTCAAGGAATCAGAGAAGAACCTCACAAGTCAGTGGATGGTTGCTCCCTTTTATCAGGATATCTGGTGTTCAGGACCAGAAGGTTTGGTTGCTTCATGGACCATCTTCAGGTTTTGCACAGTGCACCTGAACAGCCTTGGTAAAGCTACTTGAGCAAAACAGCACCAGTTCCTTTCCTCTCTGCTCATTTCAAAAATGCTGAGGAAGCTGCCACTTAATGAGATGCTTTAGTGGTTGAATATTGAGGGTTGGACTGTGAAGAACTGGCAGCATTCTCTCTTGGGAGGGCAGATGCACAGAAGGTGATTTAACCTCTGGAGGCTTCAGTTCCTTCTGTAGTCAGAAGATGCCTCTCCCTTCACAAAGGTTGCATCTCTATCAGGGATAATTATTGGTTGTATTGCACTTTTTTTTCCTGCAGTAGATCTCTGTAGATCAGAATGGACAGATGGCACATACAATTCTCAATTATGGAAAATATCCTCAGGAGGCACTTGGAGGTCATCTACTCCAGACCTCTGCCCAAAGGCAGGATCAGCTATGGGTTTGCCATTCCTGACATCTTTCTCCATCCTGCTCTTAAAGACCAGCAGTGGAGACTCCTCACTTTCCTGGTGTGCAGGAAATACCCTGATTCCAGCTTAAACCTCCTTTGCTCTAACTCATTCTTCATCCTGATCACAGTGGGCAACCCACAGGCAATCAGCAAAGAGTATTTCAAAGCACTTCACCAAATGCAGGTATTTGGCAAATGTGAGTGGGTAAAGGTGTGATCTCTCATTCCTCAGCCTGGGTCCTGGGGCTCTTACTGATGGGGATTTTTACATTTTTGTTTCTTCAAAAGTTACACATTTCAAGCCCAAATAAAGTAATTTTATTACCACTACAAAGGCAGCTGTGGAAGACGGGGTTTGAAGAGAAATGACAGCTACAAGACAAATTGTATTTATCTTAGATGGTAAGTCAGGGGTTGCATGCAGTAGGTTTATCACTATCTGACAGGTAACAAGATAAAGTCCAGGTGTTACACAGGGATGTGGAAAGACTTGAAACAGGAATAAAGAGTACTTTACAAAGCATTTTTAGGGAACATTTGCAAACAATGCATCTGAGACAATGGAGGAGTTAGCAGGGAGAGAAAGAAACTTCTTGCAGGGCTGATTTGAGCCAGGGGGAGGGAAAGGCATGCCGGGCTGAGGGAATCTTCCTGTGCCTCTGTGATAGCAGGAGAGGAAAGGGGGGTTTTCCTGGAGCTTTGGAGACGTGACGGGTGACATGCCGGGCTCCTGTCTGTGTGTCCATTAGCGTTTGTGATTGCTCCCAGTTGCAGGGGGAAGGCAGCGGCATGCTGCTCCTTGCAGCCTGGGGCTGTTCCATCTGCGGCAGGCTGCCGCACGGCATTCCCCGTGTCCCTGTGTCGCTGTTCGTGCTCCCAGCTCCTGCCGTGGGCCTCGTCCCGCAGCTCCCCGGGGGGATCTTGGCTGGTGGAGCCTCTGGAAGCCGCCCCGAGCCGCGGGTCCCGTCCGAGCATCGCCGGGCAGGGGCAGGAGCGCTGCTGAGCGGAGCCGAGTGCGAGCTTTCAGTGCATCCCTTCGGGAATGGTGAGCTTTGCACTTTTCCCTGTTAGAAGTTTGCTCATTTAGTATTCAGACCTCAGAGTCTCCTCTGTTTTTCTCCTGGCTTTGCTTTCTTGGAGATGTTTTGGTTTGGGTTTGCGCTGTTCTCCTCTTGTTTCTTGTCTCCCCCTTTCCCTCCCACCCTCTCATTTTTTCTAACTGGGGCAGCATAAATGTTTCTGCTCTCTCTGCCCGTTCTCTAATATTGGCCTCTTATACAAATTCCCCTTCTTGTGCTGGGAAAGTCCTCAAAACCAGCCCTATCATTTTGGTTATTGAGTTTTCCCCATTAGAACAGGACTGTCAGATCCTGCTATGAATCAGCTGTTCAGCTTAAGGACTTAAGGGAGGTAGGTGGTTAAATGTCATATTCTCTGATAGTAACAACTTTGGTTTCAGTATAAGATCCATATACTTGGGCACAGGCTGGGATTTTCCATAGGAAACATTCCCCTGGATAAAAGACAGCTAAGAGGTAGGCAGCTTTTTACTAAAATCTTCAGAAGAGAGGCACGTGATTGAAATAGATTTGAATAATTGCAGTTTCCACATACGTCCAATCCACAGATCAGTGCCCAGCTTCAATGGGATGGTGGAAAATCACAGACTGAGCTGGGCTGGCACCAGCACCATTACAGCTCCTGCAGCATGTGTGGGGAAGCACACTGACATTTCAAAAGTTTGTAGATGTTCTGCAGCCCGAATTTTGGCAAAAAAATGACCCCTGCTGATGGCTACCTAGGGATACCCCAGAGATAATCTGGGACTGTTCCTGATAATCCCAAAATGCAGGCCTCTTTAGCAGACCTTTTAAAACTGAGGCACCTAACTTTGTCAAACACCTGAAAAACATTAAGACTTTGTTTTATGTCATCCTGTGTCTTATGAAATGTCGAGGCAAACTTTGCTTGACCATTATGATTCATTTAGGGTTCTTGTTAACTTTCCTACCCCATTCCTAAAGGGAAAACTTCCTTTTCCTCCCTGTGGCCATCCTACAGCCCAGCAGGATGATTACAGCAGGCAAGAGATGGACACAGTCCACCTGGGAGAAACCATCCTAAAGGCTTGGGGAATCTGTTCTGAGAGCTCCCCGGGATCCATCTCTGTCTGATTAACATCTTCTGTGTTTGGAGTCAAATGTCACAGTCCCTAAGGAATTTGCCTTGGGGGTCTTTTTTGGTTTCTCCTTGTTTGGCAAGGTGTGAGGATCATGGTTGTCATGCATTTGAGAAACGATCACAGGTTTCTTTACAGATGGACCTTTTCTATGATGTCTTGTTGTGCAGAGACTGTAAAATATCTAAAGTTTTCACAGGACAGGAGAGCCACTTGCCAAGGCTGGTGGAGGGATCTCTGCTGTAGTGGGGTCCTGACAGCTTCTCCTCTCCTCTCTCCTCTCCCCTCTCTCCCTCTCCCTCTCTCTCTCCTCTCTCCTCCAGCAGCTCATGCACAGCCAGCAAAGGCAGGGAAGCGTTTTCTGAAGTGATTTCCGAGCGGCTGCTGTTCTCCAGCGTGAGGTGTGATGCACAAGGACAGAGCTCGGTGGTGAGCAGTGTAATTTCCCCAGCCCTGCGCTCTGCACCCCGGCCCGGCCGGCGCAGGAAGCGGGAGCGGCGCGGGGCGGATGCGCCCTGACCGCAGCGCAGGGGCTGGGAAATGTTGAACTGCGCTGAACTTAGAGGGAAATGACAGGAGGGCCGGAGAGTCCTCACAGCACCACACCGACACTCTGCATCGCTAACAGTGAGGCTGGAAATTCTTAATAAATAGGATCATTGTCAAGGACTTGGGGAAAACCCAGTCCCTGTGAGTTCGTGCAGTGTCGCTGTGGTTGGCGGGGACAGTGGAACTGCAAGTCACCTCCCAGGGGTGACAGCAGTGTGGTGCAAGTCACAGCAAGGGAGAGGGAATGACAAAGTGAGGCCATGCGGCCTCCGGGCGTCATCAGAGCATCCACTCCTTATCCACAGAGGGTGGCAGAGTCCTGAACATTTCCTAAATAGCTCTGAGGCTGTGGCCAAAGCACTGACAGGATGGTGAGACTGACCCTGAGCAAATAACCATTGGCAGTCAGAGCACCTTACAAAATGGATGAGGGAAGGTTGCTGGAAACAAACTCAGGGGACAGAACGTTTGCTATTGTGGCTTTTGCCTGCTTTTGGGATGAGCAGGGTCCTACAATGCTTTCATCAGGACAGGGATGGACAGCTGGGGAAGCATTTACAGTTACATGGAGAGGGACAGTAAGAGTCACATTCTTCCTGCTGTGGAGGGGTGTTGGTTGACCTGCTACAACAGCTCTCCCTGCTCTGGGGTGAGTTTTTGTTTCACCATCAGAGTTTATGCAAACACTCCTGGCAGCCTGCAGGACAGCGCTGGAGGGAACAGGAGCAGGGATCACCACGGGCTATGTGGAGAGATAACCTGCACTTAGAGAAAGCAAATAGGGTTTGGGAATAACTGGATAAAAATGCAAGAAAACGAACAGATGTACCCAATTCTCAACTGCCTGTCTGGAAACTTCATACAGAAATGAGAGGCTAAGTCACATCTGGAGAGAAGTCTGCTCCATTATTTTAAAATAGACCAGAATGGATGCATTAGCAATATGATAAATATCTTCAGAGTAAATTCTTCCCTTGCCTGTATTCCTCAGTGGGTCACCTCTTCTTTATATTCTGTTTCCTCATTTCTCTTATTTTGTCCTTGAAGGAAATGCTCCTCATGTGTGAACACAGCTGGCTTTAGTAGGGCTGTGAGGAGGCAGAGTTTGCCTTTGAGTTCTTCCCTCACACAGGAAAGGAAAACTGGCTCCTCAGAGACATTGTGGATGATATTGGCAGTAGTAACTTGTTTCTGGCCATGGTACATGGTTTTAATTATGCTTTTTTACTTGTCTGCCTTATGAAAGCCTATCCAAATGCTCTATTTTTTTTTTTTTAGAAACACCACATAGATAAATGAACATCAGCTGTCCTGAGTACAAAAAATTTGCTAAAAAATCCAATGTTTTGGTGTCTTTTGGCAATACATCATGATGCCTGCTGCCCAGCGAGACTTTGGTGAGCACAGGGGAGCTGTTTTCCCTTCTGTTTGTTTGGTCTGGCTTATTTAACTGCTGGTCATTCATCCTTACTTAGTTTTGCCCTCCTTGGCTTTTTGTGACCATTAGAATTGGAATAATTACTGTGAGGTTTTTTCCTTGCTTTTTAAACATTTATAACATCCACTTAGGAAAAAAATATGGTCAAATGTGTTTTGTTCTAATCTTCTGCTACCACAATAAAAATGAATCCACTTCTAGCCCTTGGAGGGCAGGAGGCAAAGCTGCAATATTGGTTTAGGATTCACCATTCCTGTCAGCCAGCCCATCTTCCTTGTTGTCCAGTGGGATTTCACTTTTGGGCAGTTTTGTTTTTTAGTTTTTTTTCCTAATGGGCATAAACAGGAGGAGAAGAGAGGCCCAGGACAGGCTGGCAGGGTGTGGTTTTGTCACAGTTTTGGCTGCTGTCACTGGTGCAGCAGTCTGGGTATCTCTGGTAAATCAGCCAAGACTTTACAGCCAGGTTCACCATGCTTGTGGCTGGAGCACAGCCTCCTTTCTTGGCCTGCACTGCAGCAGGGATGGAAATGTAAAACAGAATTGTTGCCCCTCTTTCCCATTTTTAAACTGATAGACAAAGTTCAGGCACAGTACAGGTCTCTGAAGAGCCATTTCTTCTGCCTTTCACAAGTATGTGAAGGGAAGGTTTTAAGTCTTGGAGGGCTGTTGCTTTCCTGTAAGAGGGGATTACACCAAATTTAGCAAAGCTGAAACTCTCATTTTACTTATTATTTCAGGAGAACTTGCAAAGCCTATCCAGAAAGCTCATTACCCCACTGTAGGTTTATATTACAGCAGACTTCACTTCCCAAGAGGAGACAAAGTCTGTGCTTCCAAAAATCCCTGGCCTTGCATTTTTGCAGTCAGAGCATCAGTGGCTCAGATGATATTTTGGATAAAATCTGAAACAGTGCTTGGAAGGGTCAGACTGGCATGTGGAGCCCCTTGATAGAACAAAAAATTCCACACCTGCCCATGTTCTGCACTTGCAATGGTGTCCATGCAGGCAGGGGTGCAAGGGCCTCCAGGGAGGGCTGAGGGAAAGTCCAAGTGCTCCAGATACCTGAAAACCAAGACCATGGTGTGCTGATAATTTTGCCTGCTTTGTTTCACTTGTACCCTTTGTTAACAAAGAGCAGTCTAGAGGGAAATAGTCTATTATTAATATTTAATTTCCTCCTATTACTGTAAGCAGATGACCTAAAAGATCATTTAGGCAGCAGCCAATAATAAAGCAAAGAGAGGAATCAGAGAATGTATGTCTTGGTTAGGTGGGTGATGCCTCCTTCCTCCTCTCTCCTGCCCCACCCAGCCCCAGCTCCTCATCCTTCCATGGGAGGCAGGGCTGGGGGTGCTCCCCCAGCTGTGTGTGAGCACTCAGGGACCTGGGGAGCTGCTCTGTGTGAAGTGCTCATAAAATACTGAACTACAGAAAGGAAACCCTTGAGCAGCACAGAGAAGTGCTCCTGCTGCCTTCCCTGTCGTGCTCCCCCAAGGACACCTGTTTTCAGCATGTTTTACAGCCCCGGTTGTTCTGCAAATTTGTGTTCTGCCTGTGAGCACATTGGCTCAGTTTATTGACTTGATCCTCTGAAGTGGTGGGGAGAGACAAGATTTCTTGGAGTCTTTGATTTAAAAGATAGGGAGATTCTCTTTGAGCTGAAGGGATTTCAAAGAGAGGATAAAAACTGACAAGCATCTCCCCCTCCAGGCTTTGGAAAGTAGGAAACAAATGATTTAGCAGCACCAATGTTTCTGCTTAGGGCCATGTGTGAATTCAAGGATTCTCCCTTAGGGAATTAGGTAATCTGCATGTGGCTGGTACCTGGGAAGGGTCATGTCAGGAGGAGATGCAAGATTGTGATCTGTGGAATGGGCCCTGATGAAGAGCCCCCTGGCCCCCTTAAGCTGCCTGCTGCCTCTGCTGCCCCATATCCTAGAGCAGGCACAGAACCCCTGTGGGGCCAGGGGAAGCTGCAGTCTGTCACCCACGTGCCCACAGACTGTCCTGGGTGCCCTAAGGGCTGCTGAGCATCTGCAGCTTTTGCTGACAGGTGAGAGGAGCTGTGGGGCTGAGGTGTCCCAGGCACTGGGAGCCTGGCAGGCACAGAGGTGCAGCTGCTCTGCAGCAGCTGCCAGAGCCTGGGCAGCCCAAAGCTCCCAGGGCAGGATGGGCTCAGCCTGCAGGGCCCAGAGCAGCAGATGAGCTGCTCTGAGCTGGGTGGCTTGAACCAAGCTCTGGCCAAGGGCTCAGCTCCATGCTCTGGCACTCAGGAGAGAGAAGGGGCAGCACCTTGGTCCAAAGTCAACTGGAGATGCCAAACTAAAGCTTGCTTGGGCTCTGCTGGTGAATTGCTTCATGGGAACGTGCTGTGCAGATGCTTTATTGAATTTTCAAGGAGGAGTTTCTCATTGGGACTGAAATATGAGAGAGAACAGAGTGTTCCAAGTCACTACAAATGAACAGAGCAGCAGGTTTACAGGTTTGTGAATGACAAAAAAGGTTTATTTAATAATGGGGGAAAGGCCGGAACATAGCCCGGGGTATCAAGAAGGAATTAACAAAATAAAACAAGGGCTTATGAAGAAATACTAATTGTAGCTGTCCAGCCTGTTGGATGATACAGGTTATTTTTCTTAAGTTTCAAGAAGCTTGCCATGCTGATCCCTCAAGGGCTTGAGATGTTAAATATACACTTCCCCAGTGAGTAAAGCAGATTGTTAATTAATTTTTGCTTACTAGGCCTGATTGCTGAGCCTTTGGGTCTTGCATGAAGTAGACAATTCTACAATAAATTTAATTTTGCCTCTGGACCTACGTCATCTTCTCTGGGTGGTCTCTATTTCATTTTGTCCCTGTGCAGTGAATTTCTAGCTGTATAAGCAGAAAGACTGAGCCTGTTCTTGTTGTAAAGCAAGTTGCACACACTCCTGAAATGGAGATTTGTTATGCCAGGTGAGCAGTACAGCAGCTGACACTGAGAGAGGAATGAGGAGAGGTGGGTGAGCTCAGGTTGAGCATGAACCCTCCTGGGCTGTGGCACATTCTGTCAGCAGCAGGTGAGGCTGGGCTTGTGTGGTCAGTAATTGGTTTTTCTAATGTCAGTGGCTACTCAGCGGCGCTGAAGCAGAGACAAAATGTTGTTTTGTCGTGGCTGGGACACCTGCTCAGCTCCAGCCATCTCTCCCCTGAGATGTGCTGGCTCTGCAGAACTCCGAGTGTTTTCCGGCCCATCTGAGAGCAGAGGGTGGAAGGACATGCTGTCCTTTTCTGGACATAACATTCCAATTGCTTCAGAATAAATGACTGGGGCTTGGGATGAAGAATCAGGCCACTCACTGTTTGTGTAGAGAGATGGAAGCAAGAGACAAACAAACTCAGAGATAAAAAATTCAAATTCAACATGAGGCCACGAAAGAGTCAAAGTAGAAGGGTAAAAGCTCTGTTGTGTCAGAGAACAGTGTGTGATGCAGCTTCAGGTTCCAGCACTGTTCTTTTTCGGGTTCAGGCAGAGGTGTGGGGAATTTCAGCTCTGTGCTGAGCCATTGGTATGTGCAGAAGCTCCACAGTGATGTTTGTAACTTTCCTCCATGTCCTGCTGCAGTTTGAGATGAGCCAGAGTCAGGTTAAACAAAAATGCATCAAGGATTCGTACGGATTCATGATCCTACTGAAGGGAGCTCTGCAATGGGGAAGAATATGCAGTAATTTTGCTTTGATCCTCTTCACTGAGGTGAATGTGAACATGATGGACAAGAGCAACACAGCAGGACTGTAGGCAAATCCTCTGAGCACCAGGGTTAAGGTGCCCAGTTCCCAGGCTGGCTCCTCCCAAACAGGGCTTCCCTCAGTTCTTCTGACTCCATCTCAGGCGAGCTTCTGGGGGAATTATAGTGGCTCTAGCAGTGGTTTGGGCCCAAGTATGTCAGAGTAATTTGTTAAATTTTTCTAAACTTGGCCCTGGAGTTTGCTGTGCTCTTGTCCTGCATGGTGAGGTGTGAGGCTGTGGGAGGTGTGTGCTCCCACTCTGTCCTGCCGAGGGGCCCAGGGGCTCACACCCACCTCAGTCTCAGCCATGTCCTGCACCCCCCTTCCTCTTAGGAGCCTGTTTTGCCCACTGCTTCCTTTGTTAGGTTGTTTTTTTCCTCCTACCAGCTTTTTCCTGTCTTTTTTTCCTCCCTTCTTGCTCACACACATGCACAAAGCCTTGTTTATTTCTCATCCTGCCCCTTCTGTTCTCTCTGCCTCCAGATCTTCTTTATTTCTGTCTTATATTCATTCTAGTCCTCTTCCCTAGAAGCTGGGCTGGAGGATGAGGTTTCAGTGTCACTGCTTTCAAACAAACCTGTTGGGATTTGTAATGGACAAGCAGATCCTTGCAAGGGCATATCACTGACATCCCTGAAATCCTAGAAAGTAAAAGCCATCTTTAGGAAGCCACTGAAAAACTGAAGGTTTTGCTGTAGGAGCACAGACAATATAGAGAGTTCTTGGGGGTTTTCTTTTTTAAAAAAGATTAAATGGATGATCTTTATCTTCCTCTTAATAGCTAGATCACACACTGATCTCTTCTGTTGATCTTTTCCACTAAAACCAAACAAAACACAGAAACAAGATAGCTGAAGGTAGAGAAAAGCAAGAGTTTTGAAGCATGTCCAAACCACCAAGAATCATTCACTTTCCTTTCAAATGCAGCATTAGCAATAGAGCTCTAAATCAATGAAAGGTCTAAAATTAGATTATATTCCTGAGATCAGATGTGAATCACAAGTTAATCATATTTTCTTTTATTATCACTGTCTTTACCCTTTTATTTTATCCTGAGAAATTAGGTTTCTGACTTGAAAACAGAGTGAACTGTGAAGGCATCAAACCCTGATGGGTGAGACCACGCCAGATCACCTGTGGATGGGGCTCAAAAATCTTGTGTTTTGGAGGTTCATGTTGCATCCAAAACTGAGCTCAGTGATTTATCAGTTAGAGCTGTGCTTCTCTCTCTCCTAACCCTCTGATGTATCAAGCTGTTTCTTAAATTAATGAGAAAATATTATTGCTAAAGCTTGCTAAATAAGGTTTGCAACCCACTCTGGAAGTGACAGGCGAGGACAGCAAGCAATTATCTCTTGACTGTGGCACAAAGCTCAGGGAATTGTGTTCTCCCTTCTGTATTTTTAGCTGAAACTGTGGTGAAATGCGCCCATATCTGAAGCAGGGGTACGAGGTGACCGGCAAGGGCGTGCGGGTGATGTGTATCTGCTGGTACGAAATGCAGCTGCAGGATTGTTTCCTCACAAGCAGCAGCAGCTTTAGCCCCAGAGCTGTGTGCAGGACACTGCAGGAGCTGGAATGCAGCCCTGAGCCATGGCACTGGCACTGTGTCCTGTGTGTTTTTCTGGGAGAGGTGTGTTTGGGTGGGCCTGGTTCTGGCTGGCTGTAGGAGAAGGATGATGCTGTCCTGGATGCAACAAACACTATGGACAGTGCAGGTATCATGAACAAATGGTTTGCTTATAGGATAGAGATTTACATGAACAAAAATAATGGAGTTGCAGGAGGGGAAAGAGTGAGCATGGTCAGCAGGAGTGTCCTCAAAGATGTCCCTGTCTGAACACCTTGAACACTCCTCCCTACCCTGGATCTTGTTCCAGTGCCTGGATCCATGGAGGCCAGACAGGTGTGGCACAGAGTGGTGACCACACATGCCAGCAGAGCAGCTGCCCTGTGGGTGAGGGCTCCTGTCCTTGCAGAGCAGGGGATGCTGCAGCAGTTTTGTGGCAAAGCACGCGAGGGTGGGCAGCACATGATGGCTCAAACGCGGTGTTTGCCATCAGAGGGAGACAGGTGTGTGTGAAAGGCTCCTCCACCTTTCCCCTGTGCAGCCTCAGCACTTGCCAGGACATAATTAGTGGGGCTCTCGTGTTTCAGGGCGGGCTGTGGAGCAGCTGCTGAAGTGCCAGCTCAGTTGGTAGCCTCGAAAACAAAACGTCCCTTGTTTCTCATCACCACTGTGAAACGCTGCCTTCCTGAACTTGGGTTTGGCCCTGCAGCTTTCAGGATAGACAAAATGTGAGAATTTTGCCAATAATGTATTCTTCTAGGTCTGTGTAATATCCGTTATCAATTTAATGTGCCACTTTAATGAGATTTTGCTTTCTCCATCTCCTCTGTAGAGCTGATTACTTAGTCTATCTGGTTGGTGTTTTCTTTTCTTTTTAGAGGAAACTGCAAGTGAAGAAGTTTAATGTTTGCTTCAGCTGAAGAGAATATTTCCCAAGTCCTGGTGGGAAAAGGTGAAAAAGAGGACCAGAGGATGTTGCTATGGTATGGAGATGACAGGAAGCCATGACTAGAAGGGGGATTGTCAACAGGAAACAAAGCACCGCAGCCAATGTGGCACTGCTGTACAGTACAGCTGCTGTGCTGTGCTGCCTGCTGGACCTGAGGCCTGGGGAGCACTGTCTGTCCCCAAGAGAGATTCTCCCGTCCATTTGTCTGCTGGAGCCTGAATTATTCTGCACCTGGTTAATCCACTTTGCTGGAGCTGGCAGACCCAGGGGTTTTTTTTCTTGACACCATCTACTGTAAAGTCCTTGAACAGCCATGGGGAGGAAAACGTGTGTGTGAGCAGCTTTCCTGGGCTGGCAGCGAGCCCTGCAGGGAGCCCAGGCAGCTTTGAGGGGTGCTGGCTGTTCAGGGCTCTGCAGATATGAACGCTGAGCTCTGGGGCTGGTTGTTCTCACCATGCTAGTACATGGGAAGGACGACTTCCTCTCAGACATAGCCTACATCATCCTGGAGCTGATCATTGCTGTGCTGGCCATCCTGGGCAACATCCTGGTCTGCTGGGCCGTCTATCTCAACAGCAACTTGCAGAACGTCACCAACTATTTTGTGGTGTCCCTGGCTGCTGCTGACATTGCTGTGGGGGTGCTGGCAATCCCCTTTGCCATCACCATCAGCACTGGCTTCTGTGCCTTCTTCTATGGCTGCCTTTTCATTGCCTGCTTTGTCCTGGTCTTGACTCAGAGCTCCATCTTCAGCCTCCTCGCCATCGCCATCGACAGAATCATTGCCATCCGGATACCCCTCAGGTAAGCAGGGGCTGGGCTGGGGAGGTGAGGGCTCAACATCCCTAAAAAACACAGGTCTGGAGATGAATCAAGGAAGGAAAAGTTAAATGAAGATTGGTTCTTTTTCTCTTGTATTTTGAAAGCAACTTTTCTAGGTCCTAAAGTCTGCCTTGGCTGGTGGATTTTCTGGTTGCTTCCTTTTCCTGTTCTTCCCTGTTCTCCTATGGTGGGTATCCATGGCATCACAGAGGTGCTGCCTGGGAGCTGCCACTCCATACCCAGGCAAGCTGTGCCCTGAGCTGCAGCCAGAGGCACCAGAGGGATGGTGCAGGGCAGGAAGGGGGTGAGGTCAGCTTGTCCCCCTCCCCGTGGGGAGCAGGGGGCTCTGCCTGAAGCTGCAGCAGCAGGGCTGGGCGGAGGGAGGTGGGGTTTTCTCTCAGGAGTCTGTTACATGGGAAGGGAGAGGAAGCAGCAGGCTGCCAAGAAATGGGCTTTAGGAAGGTTTGGACTGGCTCAGACACTGCCTCTGAAAGCACAGCATGGGCTGGGTCAAGGTGGAGGCTTGTCCCACCCCATGCCTGCAGGTGGGGATTTTTGGTCTCTGCAGTTGAAAGAAAGGAAAGGACATTTTAATGACTAAGACTGGCTGCTACTTGGTGTGGGACCAGGGAGGCTGGCATGGGACAAGGACAGGTTTTGTCACACACACAGGGGCTGCTGCTCAGTTCAGGCTGGCAGGAGCACGTTGCTGCAATGGGCTCTGAGTGCCCGTGGGCGCGAGGCAGCCCCGCGCTGCTGCGACTGCTCCAGAGATGGAGAGGAAGCTCTGGAGAGGCTGCAGGAGAACTGTAGGAGTCTCCTTCCTTCCTGTCTTGTCCTTAGGAGGATGCAGCACGCTCTCAGGAAAGGAGAGACCGCCTTCGTCTCCTGAACAGCCAACTGTGGCTGCAAAAATGGAACCAATTTCTGATTTTTATGCTCTTGAGTTTGAGTTTTTGGACATCCTCACTCTTCTTGAGCTTGAATCACTTTTGCTGATCTGTACAATTTATTTCTGTCTCTTCTGAGTACTTTGGTCATGCAGCACTTGTGTCAATTAACACAAACCTCCTGTTCAAAACCAGAATGGGAGCCCTAGAGAGCGGAAATTGCCTTTCCATGTGGATGGACCAGTGCAGCCAAGTCCTTCCTGAAGCCTCACCTCAGCAAGTTTGTGCTGCTCTAACATTGTCTCCAAACCCTATTGGTCATACCTGTTACAGCCTCTAGTTTTGATGTAGATGTAAGAAATAACTGTTCCATTCCATTGCAGAGAAAACTCTGTTGATAATAGTTATCTATAAACTGGACTGTCTCCACTTTTCTACAGTTCTGCTATAGATTATTTCAGTTTATAAACCAAAATAATGATAAATGGTACAAGGAAATATGTTGAGTAGCCCCTGGTGGGAGCTGCCTCTGAAATGGTTTTGAGAAGGGCTGATGTCTTGATTTCATCTCTCACAAGGTAACTCTGAGGATGCCTGCTGACAGTTTAAGCACTCTTATTGCTAGAGCATGACTTGCCAGGAAAGAGAGTTTTAAAATCTGGATTTCTGCCCACGTTTTGGGCTATCACTGTAACTATATTGTCTTGAAAATGTAATTTCCTGGAACAGCCAAGGTAAAGAGTCTTTTCAAAAAACCAGACCACATCAGTGCTGGGCATGACACCGGTTTCTTTCACTATCTTGTTTTGGAAAAAACAGAGCACACCCTCTTCCTCCCCAGGAACAGAGGGACTGATTGGATGCAGAAACCCACAGGTAAATCCATGGGTTCCTCCTCCTCTCTGTCCTCTGCTGTTTGTCCTTTCACAGCAGGAGTGATGTACTTGTCAGTTGTGTTTTGCCTTTAGAATTTATGGATGAACAAGCATTTATAGCCTCAGATATGCTGAGAAAGTGAAAGCTGATTATCTGAAGAGGAAAATGTGGTATAATTTAGATTGCCCACATCCTCATGTTTTTTCTTTTTTCTAATAGCTGTTTGTCTCAAAAAGGGGTCAAACAATTTGATGGAAAGTTCTGCCACTAACAGTGTGTTGTTTTCACCTCATCCTTTAATACCTGGGAAGGCCCCTTCTCCTCCTCACAGGACACGAAAGGTACCAGCAGGTATTCCTAATATTCATTAGCTGAATAATTAATAAGCCAGACTTCCTTCACTCTAGGGAAACCAAAAAGGGCCAAACTTGTGCTTTATTCTTCTGTTTCTCTTTAAATATTTCATGTCTGATCTGTCCTAATGGAGATAACTCCATATGTGGATATGTATTCCCACAGAAATAAACTCTCAGTATTAAGAAGGCAGAAGAATGGGTTTTCTGATACTGCTTGCTTTTGGACCCTTCAGTACATTATTAGTTACCTTTGAAATTATTTTTTTTTGTGGAGAAGATACCCTCCTCCAAAAAATAAAATAGATAAAATAGATAAAAACTAATTTGTGAATATCTTATATGTTCTGCCTTTTATACAATGGAAACATTTCGTAGAATTTGGTCTATTTTCCACAAGTTCTCAAGCACTTGGCTGAATTCTGCCAGGTTTTATACAAATGTAACACTCTGCAAGTGGCAGTAAGGCACTCCCAAGGAAGGGAGCCCGAGCCATTGTTCACTCTAGGACAAAGTGAGGCTCTCCCGTGGCAGGTACCTGAAAACCTGCACTGGCTAAAACCCCCAGGTGCTCTGGACAAAAGTGGCTGTGAGTCTGAGCCCCGGGATGAAGCCCTGGGCCAAGGACAATTGCTGCTTTGCAGGCTCCGTGGTGCCAGCCAGGGCTGCGTGGGCAGCGTGCCCAGCCGCGTGCTCCTGGGCAGGCTTTTGTGGAAAGATATTCCCAGGGAAGGACAGGTAGCTCCAGCTCACTGGAAAGAGAGGGGAGGTTTTCCTTCCTGCAGCCAAACAGAGGAGTTTGCTGAGGTTACTGAGGTTGCTGCTTGCTCTCTGTGCTGGATTCAGGCATGAAGCACGTGGGTCACACAGTGCCCACTGCAGGTCTTTGCCTCTGGTGAAAGCTGCTTTTGCTGCTGCAAGGCTTCTCTGGGGAAACATCATTAAGGTGCAGCTCCCTGATGTTTGGAGCTTTGGGACTGATTTTTCCCATGTGGTGGTGATTTAAACTGCAGTTCTGAGGTAGCATTGGGACGTTTTTCTGCCACAGGACGTGAAGAACTGGGTTCCCAAAGTCTAGGGAGAACAGGGGAGATGAACACCAACCCTGAATAAAGTATAGGATGTGCAAGGGACCTTTGTGCTGAGAACAGCCTGTTTCAGTAGTTGCTTTAATTCCCTAGAGTCCTTTCTGAAATGCTCCTATGTGAGCATCTAAACCAGTGAATCAGGGTTTTAATGTTTTATTGCCACTTTGAGCCATATGTGGATTTATTTCTTTCCCTGCTCACCATAAACCTTTTGATTTTATGGCAGGCATTTCCTACGTATGCTCATATGTTAAATAGATTTAGGGCAGGTTCAGCCTAATGTGGGAACAGAGTAATTCCCCTCCTTCTTTTAAATGGGCACAGCTTTGAAAGCAGTGCCTTCATGGCCTGCACAGAACTTGCTGTTACCAAGGTTTTGTTCAGGAAGCTGATCACGTCACAAGCAGAACGTGTCTGCCCATCATTCCTGCTCCTGCTGATTAAAGAGATAATGCTGGGCACCTGTGCCCACCTGGGGACCTCCCCCCTCTCCATAGCATGGATCAACACCAGGATCTGTTGGTACCTGGCAATAGAGGAGGAAGGTTCCAGATGACTGGTTTGGGAAAGGTTGTTCAGCTGGTACATGTGAAGGTCTCAGTTTGATTTCTTGCCCTGTCACGGATTTCCTGGATGATCTGGGATTGCCAGGGTCTCTCATTTCCACATACATGTAATAGGGATTGAATCTCCTGCTTGATCCTGTCTCTGATGGCTGCAGCTGCCTGAGGTGTGGGCTGGTGGGTGCTTGGTGAGCAGCATTTTGTAGTGATTTGTTGAACACCTTTGAGCAGTGCCTGAATGCAGATCAAAGCCCTCAGCTGAGCATTAGGGTGATGCAGTGTCTGAAAAATGCTCCACAGCTGACAGAGGATGTGCAGTGCTGTCCACCAAAGGAGGGTTTGGAAGACAAGCAGCAGGATGGCTGGACACTGTGAGGGTGAGTTAGGCCAGCTACATATCACTCAGTGTATTGAAGGATTTTAACTTCTCCCTGAAGACACTCTGGACAGACTACCAGCTCTGTCTTCCACCCAGCCTCAGAGGATTCTTCGTCTTCATGGCACAGAACTGGTCCAAGGGCCCAGAAGTGGCACATCCACAGCCAGGTTACTCTAGGCAGCCCAGAGGAGCTGTACATTCACCAAGGGCAGCTGTTCTCCTGCTCCATTTTGCCAGCTGGGTATCTGGGAGAGCAGCAGGGCAGGTTGAAACTATTTTGGGGAAAACTTCCACATTTTCACGTGTTTGCAAAAGTTGGGTTTGCTTTTTAGAGGAGACGTGTGACTCTATCCCCACCATGAGCATCCCTGTGCTCTGCACTCACGTCCTTTGTGTCTGGAATTTCACAAGCAGAAGTGGTTGGCTGTGTAGCAAGTGTGTTATTTCCAGGAAGCAGAACTGCTGCTGCACAGACAATCCAGTGCTGCCTGGACACACCAGACACTCTGCAAAGTCACCTGCCAGCCATGCAGACCAGGGGCTGCAGGTGTGACCAGCTCCTTTCAGCTGGTTGTGTCTCCTGCGTGGTGCCAGCCACCCCCAGGGTAGGGGATGTGTCTGGGAAGCCCTGAGGTTACCCTGTAGAATGGAATGGCTTTGGCCTGGCTGCTGTGAGCCTGGAAAGATACTGAGACCAAGCACACAAAGATGTACACAAAGTCTTCAATGACATCTCCAAGTGGAGAAGAGGAAAGAGTCCAGGAAAGCCCATCTGGACTATGATGCTACCTCAGCCAAGTCAGTCAGAGGTGCCTCGTGTGGGTCCCAGAAATTAAACTCTCCTAAACAAATTAACACTTCTCAGTGGGTACCTGGCCAGCACAAGGCCATTGGCTTTGTCACCAGATGCTGTGAGCTTTCTGTCCTGACCCTGGGAGATATTGAGCAAGGTGTTATGGACATGCACTGCAGGACAATGCTCTGCAGCTGGGCAGCTGCTTGGGTTCAGTGCTGCTCTGAAGCCTTGTAAAGCTCCTTGCATGGGAATCCCCAGAGGACAAGAGGGAGGGGGAAGTGTGGCGGGGTGTTTGTCTGCAGCAGTAGTGAATGTATTTTTAGTGGAAGGGAAGGGACATCTCTAGTCGTGGGATAACAGCTGCACAATTTCAAAATTCCTCTGACAAGATGTAGCTAATTCCAGGGCTGCAGGGTTTTGGTGGTTGTGGGATGTTTTGGGGATTTTTTTTTTTGGTTGTTGTTGGGTTGTTTTGTCTTTTTTGTTTGTTTTTGTTTGTTTTCTTCTGTTTGTTTTGTTTTGTTGCTTTTTCAAGCTTCAAGGGCCTCCAGCCACTCTCTTGCTCCCTGAGTGTACATTTCAAAGCACAGATGCTGTTTTGATGTGTTGATGAGGTCTGAATGGAGCAGCTCTCTGCTACCATTCATGCTGCGCCCTTTGCATCCTTTAAGCACTGGGCAGGATCCGCTAATTGCTGGAAAAAACCTTTTTCTCCCTCAGAATCAGCTGAATCCCTTCCTCATTTCTGGAAGGGCAATTTAGGTGTGTTTTGCGTGCTGGGAATTGTGTGCTTGGCTCCCTTATCCACTTACTCTTTTCTGGTTTTGAAATGCAACTGAGAAAGGGAAATTGGAGCCTGATGGGTCTTGTTTTTTCCAAGGCCCATGGTCAAGGATTAAAGCATGTGCAGGATCTCCATTCCTTACTGTGCAAAAGCAGCCACTCTTCTCCCCTGTCTTGAACTTGTGCTGGGATAGGAGCATGAACCTGTGGGAGTAATTATTTCACTGGGAGATGGAAAGATTTCTGTGGTTTGTTGTATTATTTCTTGTAATGTTTGTTTTTGGAGAGAATTCTGGGGACAGAGGGAGAAGGAGCACTGGGTAAACACTGGGAGCTACTGTCCGGTCAAATACAGTGTGGGACCCACGCTGCCATGTGGGAACCCAGCCATCTACTTTCCATGCTGAGCATTACCCAGGGAAGGAAATTGCATTGAAATGTTAAACTGCTGCCCTAATTTACATTTTCAGAGGGGAGAACTGGTGGAGTCAGCTCAGGATTCGCAGTAACCTGTGAGGCCCTGGAAACTGGCTGATAACAAACAAACCAAGGTCTCTGCTGCACTGTCAGATTCTTACCATGTTGCTTATTGTTTCTTTCAACAGATTTTGGAAAGTTTACTATTAGGAGCACTGGCTTCAGGCAGGCATCAATACCTCCACCACTGAGGTCCCTTTGGTGTGTGCAGTGCAGGCCATGTAGTCAGACAATTCTCTGTAGTCAGAGAATTGTCCCCAGCTTAATTCCTCTTTTCTGAGAAAAACATGGGGTCGACTTAGCTGGGCTGGTGAGGAAAACTGCTGACTTGCCTCAGTTATTTCAAGAAGGTTGGTGGTGCTGGTCTTCCTGAAAGTGCCACTGAGGAGAAGAGTGAGATGCCATGCAGGCAATGCCAGCCTGGCTGCTGCAACTGAGCCAGCAGGAATTCCCTGGAGCACACCAAAATGTGGATGCAGGGCTGGTGGCACTGTGCCTCCAGGCTCTTTTGTGCTATTTGGTTTACAGATCTACTGCAAGACAGACCTAACAATTCCATGCTAAAAGGCTGCTCCTTTGTCAGGAAGGAGATGCTGCCTTAGGCTTTGGCAAGAGACCCACAGTGGTCTTCATCACAAGGGTCAGAGCAGTGCTCTTGGTTATCCAGGCTGCAAGATCTATGTGCACACCCAAGTGGACTGGTGCAGTGAAGGAGCATGGATGAAAACTGAATTGATTTCCCTGCTTTTCTGTCAACTATTCACTGCTTAAAGGAAAGAGGAGGGAAGTAGGTGGCAGACAGTGTCACCATGTCCTTGGTGTGCTGCATGGGTTCTGCACATCAGTGCAAAGGCCCCTCTGATGAAGCAGGTGCCTTTCTCAGTGTCTTCTGAACGATGGGGCCATTGTGAGGTTGTGTGAGTGCCAGCAGCTTGTTGAATGACACTGACACAGCTCCCATCTCCTCTGCTTTGCAGGTACAATGGCTTGGTGACTGGCTCTCGAGCCAAAGGCGTCATTGCCATCTGCTGGGTGTTGTCCTTCATCATCGGCCTGACCCCAATGCTGGGGTGGCACAAGCGTGCCCAGATCCAAGAGCCGCATTCCAACTGGTCCTCTCCCATCAACTGCAGCAACAGCATGGTGGCGTGTCTCTTCGAGGCCGTGGTCACCATGGAGTACATGGTCTACTACAACTTCTTTGCCTGTGTGCTCCTGCCCCTCCTTCTCATGTTTGGTATCTACTTGAAAATCTTCATGGCAGCCCGGCGCCAGCTCAAGCAGATGGAGAACAAGATGGTACACGGGGAACGTTCCCGCTCCACCTTGCAGAAGGAAGTCCATGCAGCCAAGTCTTTGGCCATCATCGTCGGGCTGTTTGCAGTCTGCTGGCTTCCACTGCACATCATTAACTGCTTTACCCTTTTTTGCCCAGATTGTGCCCACGCTCCCCTGTGGCTGATGTACCTGGCCATTATCCTGTCTCACGCTAACTCGGTGGTAAACCCCCTGATTTATGCCTACCGCATCAGGGAGTTCCGCCACACCTTCCGGAAAATCATCAGCCAGCACATCCTGGGCCGCAAGGAGCCCTTCAAGGCGGGAGCCGCCAGCTCCAGGACTTCCACCCACGGGGGGGACGCAGAGAACGCCAGCATACGGATCAGTGAGTATGCACTGGAGGTGTACAGCAACGGAGAGATCCACAGGGATCCCGAAAAGCAGGACTTGAACAAATGCAAAGCTGCCTTGGAATGGCACCAGAATGGAAATGCTCTGGACTTGGAGACAAACGGACATCTCCCGCATTCCTGTAAAAATGGGATTCTCTCAGATGCATGCCTGAACAGGGAGCTTCACAGTGAAGAGCTAATTGATGCCCAGGTGTCTTACTCAGATCTGGAAAGAGCAGCCTTTGCTGCAGCTGATGTTTCCTGATGAGACTTTCGAAGTTTTCCTGGTAGAATTATTTTTTTTTCCATTGGTCACCTCTGCCATGGCAGAAAGGGAGGCTGGGGGGCGGGGGGAGAGCAGTGTACTCAGATCGCTGTGGAGAAAGGGGTCCATATCCAGGACTGTTGGATGATCCTAAATACCAGACTGGAGAAGAGCCAAGAGACCACTGAAGTGGACTAAGGAAGGAGGGACACGTTACCCATCAATGACCTGTCACCAAGAGAGGTGCCAAGGTTGAGGATGGCATTCCAAGCTGAGCACTGGGAGACTGCTGATGCAGGGATTTCAGGACATTTTGCTGTACTGTGCCTGTGGTTGAGAGTTGGTTTCGCTGTCTTTACCAATGGAAATAGAAGCGTGGCTGGAAGTATTCCCTGAATAACAAAGAGCAGCTGGGAAGGGCCTCTGAGTACTGTGGCCCTGCAACAAGCAGAAGGGGGGATAGCAAAATCTGTTGTCAGGAAGGATGCCAGGAACTGCTTGGAGAAGGAAGGAATTTACCTGATTGGAACTCTGGATACTTTCAACCATGGCACTTTGTCTTTCAGTTTGTGTTCTTGAAGCTTATACTGCAACAGGTTGCTCAAATGGTTTTTTTCCACATGATGATAAGGTTACTTTATGTTAACTTATAAAAGATGGGCAAGAGCTCATATCTTTTCCCTGAGTGCTCAGTGTTCCAGATGCACATGGCAAATATAACCTCTAAGCACTCCCCTTTGTCCAACAAATCACCAAAGCTGAGCCTTGCCAAGGATTTCCCTTGGCAAAAGGTTGGCAGGACGTGGTGCTGCGGGCTGTGTCCTCAGGGCAGGGCTGTCAAGGGCTGTGGGTGTGTGAGCTCTTTGTAGAGCTCTCCCCCTGCCTCTGTGCTTCTCCTCCTGAGCTCCTAGAATGCAAATTCTTTCCAGGGCCCCAGATGTGTGTGAGGGGAGGTAATATTCCATATTTCAGTCATCTTCATCCTCACTCAACAGGCTGAGGGACTTTTTTTTACTTCTTTCTTGGGATGGAGAGCAACCCACACACATACCTTGACCTAATTTTGGAATTCCAATGAGCTCTATTTAAAAAACCTTTTCTCCTGTGATTTCAGTTTTTTTTTCCTGTGAAGCCTGATGTGTCCCTGTGATGCAGAGGCCAACAGAGGAAGCTCTGGGCTCTGTCTGGTTAGAAGATGCTCCTGCTCTGAGAAGCTGAAAGGTGTCAGTGGTATTGGAACTCAGCTTAGAAACTGCAGTTTCTACTTCTGTAGAAGAGAACAGGCAAATTTGTGCTGCAGCGAGTGTACACGTTGCTGTGGTTTGTTGCAGAGGTGTTTCACTGCAGTTTGGTAATTTTCTGGAAGGAAAATTAAGGAAGTCTGGCAGCTCAAGAACAGCAGAAAACCACATCAGCTTGAATTCTACCTGAAGATTGCCTGGGTTGTGTTTTTCAAACAAATAATCCATGTCCAGTACTACCAGCCTTCTGGAGAGACAGGCAGTACTCCCAGGTCCTACTGGGAAGTGAAAAGTCTGGTAATTCCAGGAATCTGAAGCTTATTCCCTAGCTGAAAACATCAGAAATATCCTCCCTCAATCTAGCTCCTCCTCGTGTCTGTCCACGAACATTTCAGAAGCTAAGGGGGATTTTCATACTTGAGGAAGAGCAGGTCAGGTCTGTGTGTTCTTATTCCATGTTTATTTTATATATTGTGAACTATTAAAATGAAAAATCAGTTTTATTTTGAGGATAATTTTCTTTTTGCCAGTTTCCCTACATACGTGGGGAGAAGTTTGTGATGCTGAATGTGTTTGAGCATGTAGCTGCTGTGGGCTAGCACAAAGCTTACTGTGAGATGGATAAAATGATGTGGCTGCCACCACAGTCCTTACAGAAAGACAGGCCAGTTGTAAAACAATAGACTTGGTGGTTTAATTGAACTGCTGCTTTCTTGGCAGGGCTCTTGCCCGTGGTCTGACGTCAGAGGAGAGGATTATCCCTGCAGCAGCTGAAGGAACTCTGAGCCATTCCCCTGTCACTGACGTCACAGGCAGCTCCTCCACAGGGTGACTCGGGATCTCGTTACTCCTGGTCCTTCTTGGTGGAATATTTCTGTAGGTTCTTTGTGTGATGGCTTCTCTGACCTCCTGTAACAGCGGCAGAGGAACTCAGGAAAATGGGGGGCTGTTCTCTTCAGGCCTCAGCTGGGAGCTGAAATGTTTCTAAGAATAACACAAGATTACATCCGGCACTCATGTCAATAACAATTAGGTCCACAAAGACCCAGAGCAGGGAAGGAAGTGTGGGAAAATACCAGCATTGCTCATGTGCTGGAACACACACGAGTGCAGAAGTGTTGCCTGCTGAGCTTTAGCTGCCATTGGTGAAGGGATGGTTTGCACTGTATTGGATCAGACTTTCAACAGTTGGTGTGGATTGGTTGCTTTCTATATTTCCTGAGCATCTCTACACCTACTTGTGGCTGTTTCTTGCTTGGTTGCCCCAAGAATCAAGTTGATCTATGTCGATGGACAAGCTTAGGATTGCTTTGCTTCCCAGATTGCTTTCCTGCCCAACCAGATCACCACGTGAGCTTAGTGACTTTCCACTTGAATTTAACTTTTGTGTTGCTGCTTGAGCTGCCCCCAAGTGTATCCAGTCCCTTTCAATATTGGTGATCAAGACTTGAAGTGAAAAGGGTGTGTGAAGGGGTGGGCTGTGTGCAGGAGGAAGGGCAGGGTATGGAGAGGGTGGTTTGTGGAGCTCTCTGCAGTCACAGCAAGGAAGGGATGGCAGCTGCACCACAGGCTGGGCCTTCTGGCAAACACATGGCTGAGGTGGACCCTCAGAGGATGTTTCTGAAGCAGTTGATGGGGAGAGCAGGAGCCTTTTGAACAGAATTTTGGACTTCATATTTCTTGTTTCCTCGGGATCATAATTTCAGGGCTTCCTGCTTTTTTGTTTGTTTTCCATTAAAAAAAAAGAATAGGTCCCATCAATGAAGTGTGCTCTTCCCTTCTCCTGGCAGCTCTCCACTCTTGAGAGAAGTACCTGCCTTCCAAACTTCCTAGGACCACTCATATCCCCATTTTTCTTCCAGCTGGAGAATGTTTAGCTGATCCAGCTGTTCTGGATAAACAAAGATGGTGCCAAGACAAAGGGAAGAATGAGGTGACTATCAGGAGAGGCTGGAGGAGACCTTCCTGGGAATCCCAGGTGCAGTGGGTCCAGAGAGTAGGAGCTGGGGCCAGCAGAGACTAATTTAATTGAACGAGAACTTCTTGCTAAAAAAGTCTGAAGATGCATAGAGAGATGTGGTGCCTCATTTGGTGTGAGGGCATTCCATGAATTTCACCATTCCCTGAAGACTCTTAGGCTCCAGAGTTTATTTGCTTTATAAAAGTTTTGGAGAAAGCAATGTTTGATCCATTGCCAGGAGTAATTTTACCAAGAGTTCTTGGTGCTCTCTCCTCAACAGGGCACTGCTTTTTGTGTGTGCAAATAAATGCACTCACAGCTGTATCCTGCAGAGTCCCATTTGGATCAGTGATATTTCAAAGCTCTGTGCAAGTTTGAACTGCAGCTCTTGAACCAAGAAGCAATGTGGCATGGTGGGACAGCTGGGAATGCTGGAGACAGAAAGGGTTTCTCACTGGTCCCAGTTGGTGCAGGTGGACTTGGAGTGACATAGAATATTAGCCTGACATAGAATAATAGCCTGACATAGAATAATAGCCTGAGCCTGTGATCATTTTTTGGCGATGCCTCAGGGGATGCTGGTGGAAATGGAGAAGTCTCTAAGGTGTGGGAGACTGGAGGGTCAGGATGGACAGGAACTCTTGGTAGTGAAGGAGCATTTGTAGAGTAGGTGTTTGGGAGGATTTCAGGGGAGCAGGAATGTGCTTGGAGGTACTGAGGGGTGCAGAGGATCAGCCTTTCCTGGGGCGTGCACAGGGCTGACTTTGTAGGGTCTGTATTGACTGAGGCAGGGATGGTTCTTATGGATTATGTTCTTTCCAGATACATTGTCCCATTTCATGAGCAACTCCAGGTATAACAAATCCCCTTCTCCTTCATGAGCATGGGCCTTACCTAAACCAAATCCTTCCAGCCAAGTTCTGTGGAAGGACAAACAGGCTGCAGTGGTGCCACAATGCATTAAACCTGCATGCAATACTCTCTGGTGGTGTTTGCTAAGTTCAGCTGCCTGAAAGTCAGTTCTCTCCCAAGTTGTTTTGGGCATCAAATTGCACTGAGTCATTTCAGCATTTTTTTTCTTTCCAGCCCTCAGCTTCTGGCTGTCTTTATGGCAAAACACATAAAGAGTAACAAAAATCACCAGTTCCTGATTTGCATGAGAGGTGACTCACCCTGATAGATGAGAATCCCCAGACTGGGGCAATGCTGTGTGTAACTCCCCACCTCACTTGCCTGCTGGGGCTGTTCACACAAGGATGTGTTAAAATCAAGACTGGAACCTGTTGATCTGAGAACATCCATCCCTCCCCCACTGTCTCAGGAGCTGGTGTTCCTGCCCTGTCCTGTGGAGAGGTTCTCTGTGGTGTGCAAACCAAGATACTATGAACACCCCGCTGCACATGCTGTCAGTATGAAACAGTTACTCTTTTAATTTAAATGTTTTATGATATAGGTGTTGTTTTCCCTTTGTCAGTTACCATTGGGGGGGTGGGGGGTGGGAAGGGAGAAGGTGGGAGAATCTGTGCATGCAAATGTATTTAAAGTGCATTGACCAAAGGTTTTTTTGAATCTGTGAAGTTTTCTTATCTGTGAAGTCATCAGACTGCTGGGCAGTGAGGAGCCGCTGGTGCTGCGGAGTCTGTCTTGGTTACATTTCTTAATAAGCATTAAAATAATAAAATATATTTGTAAAAGAGAGTGTGAGTGCCTTTGTCCCAGGAAGATCCGGCTGGCTGGATCTTGTGTGCAAGTATTTTTTTATTATGTTGTTAGCTTTCTCCATTGATTGATCCTTCTGGAGAGCTCTCTCCCTGGTGCTGCCTGTGCTTTCCCAGGAGAGATTAGCATGGACTAAAGTGACAGACCCAAATGGACTGGAAGACTTCTCCCATCGTGGCAGTAGAAATCCCTCACAGCTGTGTATGGAACACAAAGTAGAGCTGTTTTCACCCAAACCACTGCCCTGGCAAAGAAGAATCCCACAGCAGGACCTGGGCCATCCCACCCTGCTGGCTCTCCTTCCATGTGGCCCTGCTGGTGTACCTCAGACCATCACCCTTTCAGACTTCTGCCCAGCTCTTGCCAGCCAAATTAGTCTGGAAATGGAGGCAGGAAATCTAGATGCTGCTGTGCTGTTTCTCCTGTCAAATCTGAGCAATGCTGAAGCAGAAGTAATTTCCAGCTTTTTCCACCTGGCAGCTACTAAATGTGTGTCTAAGGAGGTTGATAGAAGTCTGTTCAGTCCGGGAGCACTTGGAATTGGGAGATTCTGAAATAAAAGTTCACCAGATAGCCATCAACCACCTTCTGGGTGGTCGTTCCCTCTTCTGGGTCACTTTGAGCTGTGCTCAAGGCCTCCTCATGGAGGTGCTGGCACCCTGGTGCTCTGCAGCCCTGGTGCTCTGCAGCCAACTGCCCGAGCTGTTCAACCAAGTGTGTAACTGAGCAGCTTTTTGATTTTCCCTCCTTTCACAAACACTGAGCGTTTTGTTCCGCAGCATCAAAGGCCGGGAGCTTCCGAACAATGGGCGTCTGCAGGAGCCCAGGGAACAATGCTGTGCCTGAGAAAGAGAACTTGGAAGAACAGAGAGAGCTCCCAGCTCAACAGCACAATTGGCCTGATCAGAAATCTCTGCTCAGAGATCCACACCTTGGCTCAGTCCCCCTGAGCAATTTGACTCTGCAGGGCTTTTGCTGCAGATATGAGCTGGCTGCAGCACTGGGGAACTGCTGACATTTCTGAGTGATGAAGTAGGATGGGACTGTGGAGGATTAGCAGGTTTTCCCTACAAATGGGAAATAACGATTTTGGCTCTAAAGAGCTTTTCACAGTATTTAAAGCAGCAGAATCTTCCTTGTCACTTTTGCCACAAACTGGAAGACTTTGCTGCTAAGCATAATACACACAAGTGTCTGCATGTGTTTCAAGAAGTTTCAGGTAGTGAAAAAGCTCTGAGCACCTCCTCTGAGGCCCTGTGGACCTCACAATTTACTTTCACAGGAAGGATTCCTCCAGTCTTGCATTTGACTGTGACCATGTGAGAAAAGAGATTCTCTGTGTGTTCATTCATGGGAAGGAGACAGACTTTTGCCTGCTTTGAGAGACCCTGAGAGGAATCCACTCCTCTGATCCCACAGATGAGCACCTCAGGTTAAATGATGTGACCCACTGCAGGTTGGAGTCTCCCTGAATAGGAAGTGGACCTGTGCTCCTCTATGATTTCCCAATCTCCTCTTCAGTGTTGTTCAGACAACAAAGTGGGGCATCTCTGGATACTGGAGATGTTTCCTCAGAAACGACCCAGTGGGTGGAGTTGTTGGAGGAGTTTTGGCTGTAAGATGCAGTCATTCTCTGCTTTGGGACTGCAGCAGTCACTGCTAAGATCCTGCAGTGTCAGGAAAGGGCTGTCTAGATCTCAGAAAATCAGAATTTCACTTCAAGAATTAGAGTCCTTGCAACACATCAGAGAAAGTAATGTAAACCAGGTTTGGGTCTGAGAGCAGCGTGGTGATTTTTCAGCAGGTGAAAGGCAAGGAGTGGGAAAAGAACTTTCCATCTGCAAGTTCAGAGTGAGCTGTACAAAGATGAGGTTATGTGGAGTGCAGATCCATAATGTGTGGTCCAAGACTGTTACCCTGAACTCCAAAGCAAAGACTGTGGTTTCTGGGAGTGTTCTGCAATCCAGAGAGGTGACTGCAACTTCTGCAGATCCCAGGGAAGTCTTTAAACCCGCTGGCTTGGACAGACAGCAGTGAAGCTGCAATTGAATGGGTTTAGCCAAGGATTTAGCCAGAACCTGAGGCAGCTCCCATTTTTGTCTTTCCTAGGTAACAGCTCATGATGACAAAGAAGAAAGCTATGTGTGTGGGGTATCTTGCTGCCTCAGCTGTTGAGGAGATCATGGGGATGTTTTTTGGGCTGCTATTGGTAGTTAAGCATATCTTGGGTACCTCATGTTGCTGGAGAACTTGCAGCTGCATCATTTGGGTATTTGGCATCATCTGGGCTGTGAAAGCTTTTGCCTGTTCTCTGGGATTTCCATGGATGCAGGGCAGTGTGGTGATTGCATCCAGGAAAAAAACCACCTCCTAATAAAGAGAATTGAGCAGCCTGGATCAGTTCTATGAAGAATGCAAAACAAGCCTGGGCCATCTCAGGGTAAGCTGCACTCACGGTGCCTCCTGAACCCATGTCCTGTTATTGTTGGTATGGAACGTGAGGGTCTGGGCCAATGAAAATAAGGAAGGTGACTTGACAGACACAGATTTTATCTTTTGAGATTCGTCATGACCTTTCTTGTGTATAATAAATAAAGTTGACTCAGGAATTGGCAAGTGCCCTATAACACGCAGTCCTGGTGTTGGGACTCGGCAGAACGTTCTGCTTAGCAATGCACTCTGTTGGCTCTGTTTGCCAAGTTCCTATTTTGGAGGTGCTGAAGGGCTGAGCAGTGGCAGATGCTGAAGCCTCCTGTGGACAGGTGTGCTGGGCCCAGCTGGGCTGGGTGAAGGCCGTTTTCAGCTCTGTGCTCATACAAGCTTTTATCACTGAGCTGTAGCAAAAGGAGTCCTGCCAAGGAGAAATGCTGTTTGCAGGGCTGTGAGTCCCAGGCAGGCTCCCATCCTTCCACATCACTGAATAACCTGCCAGGCAGTTAAGTCAACATTGAACAATATTGCTTCCTGTGTTAATGTCTTGAGCAGCCCTGCCACACACACTGGATCCTGTGATATTAAACCATTCCATCATCCAGAGAATTTGACTGGTTTCACAGGTGACAGGAATGGTGGCTCTGAGACTTGCCGAGTGACTCCCTGACATCCTGTCTTCTCTGTTAATGTGATTGTGAGCAATCACAGGTTTCCTGATCCAGCCCTGAGATCCACAAGGCTCCTTGCTGGCAACTGAAGATTGTGCTGCTGACTTGAAGCTGTTCTGTGCTGGTAACACATGCAATTGTGAAGTTATTCTGCAGATCCAAAAGACTTTGGGGAGAAGAAGGCTAATGTTTGCATTCCCAGCCCCAGAGAGGCTACTGGGGGACAGCTGCAGTTAATTCACAAGGATTGTGACTGATTGAAAGGCAGAGTCTCAAGAGGAGAGCACTCAGCACCAGCACAGGGGTGCTGGGTGCCACCCAGCACCTTAAAGGACAGCTGACTGCCTTGTTTCTGAGGTGTCTGCCACTTGGGAGCAGTCCAGTATTCCAAGTGTTTCCTGCCTTTCTTTATATCCATGCCAAAAGCACTAACAGAATAGGGTGGAGACAAAAAAAAAAATCTCAGACCCTCCTCAAGATCCTCCTCTAATTCCAGAAGGATCAAAATGCTAAAGGTTGCATTGGAAAAACAGAAATAGTCTTTTCTCCCACCATCGGTAACTCAATGCCACGAGTAAAGCTGAGACTCAGCTGCTTGTTCTACAGCTGTGTCCTTTCTGAAGTCATGAGAAACAGCGTTTTGGTTTCCTTCCAGAGGAAATACACAATAATATCCCTAACTTGCACTGAGGCCTTCCAGTCCGCTGAACTAACCCAGCTAGCACTCATCCACAACAAAATTAAACCCAAGATCCCCTATTCCTTATGGATTGAGCCAATGCATAGGAATCAAGTCTTTTGATCAGAAACACTTCCAGCTTGCTTTCTCTGAGCACTTGCTTCCCAAGCAATTTCTCTCCCATCCTAAATTCTGTGTTTGCAGATGATCCCTCCTTTCCTGCCACACACCAGACCTAATGCACAAGAAGTTTATCCAAGATGCAGGGGCCACCATGGTTCAGAACCACCTGCACTTTCAAGGACTGCAGCACCCGTGTTCCTGTAGATTTTCCCTGTGTGGCTGGAGGAGATGTGCTCTCTACGCTAACAGAAGTCTCTGATTCCCTTGCAGGAGGATCTTTCCATCAGCATTTGATTTGGAAACACTGTGTGGGACATAGAGTCCTCCCTGGGAGAGTTTAATGATTTCTTCCCATCAAAAGCACGAGGCTGCGTCCTGGGGTCGGGGTGTCAGTGACATGTGGCTGACACTGAACACTGAGCCTGTGTGTCAGTCAGGTCTTGGAGAGCTGTGCTCTGCTGCACAGACACGTTCACAGTCTCCAAAGGGAGCTCCTTGAGGACAGAACCATGAATTCAGTGTTTTCCAGGTGGCTGTGCTCTCTCCGTGCCAGATGAATCCCAGCGCTGTGAAACGTGTCCCTGCTCTTCTTCCTAAAGAGATGCATCTGCTGATGTCAACTTCCAGGTAAGGACACAGGAACCTGCTCCCCCTCAGCATCTGTGGCCTTTGGCCTCTGCTGGTACTCAGGCATCCCAAGAAAACTAGAAGTGACCTAAAACCCTTTTTTTTTTGCTAACCCTTGGCCAGTGTTGCAGATAGAGAAGTAATGGCAGTTTTCCAGCAGGTGAGACCCTCCAGGCCAGCTAAGCAGACAAGAAAAATAAACACAGGAAATATCATCCATGCAATAAGATAACAGAGAAAGGAGAGTCTGAGAGAGCTTTGTGATGCTTCTGTGTTGAGGGGAAACCCAGAGCTTGGAGCTCTCTCCAACAGGAGCAAGCAGATGTTGAACCTCAGCACAAAGGAAGGGGTTACTGCCTGGACAGAGGGGAGAGGAGAGAAATGGAGTTTTCTGCTTTGCCCAGACAGAGCAGGGGTTGCTCTCTAGGGTATGAGGTCTGTGGAATGAAAATCTTGGGTCCAGGTGTGGGGTGAGTTAGTGCTTTGCTCCAGGGCAGAGACTGATCAGCTCTGCTCTGTTTTTCTGTCTCAAAAGCAGTTCTCAGTCTCGGTGTTGATGGAAATTCTGCTCTGTCTCACCTGTGAAACCCATTCCCTGAACTCTTCCCTTTGTGTCCCATCCCCCCAGATCCAATGGGCTTATCAGAGCCTTCACAGTGCTCAGTTCAGCCCTGGTGGAATGGCAGAGCAGTATTGTGGTGAGGCATCTGCTGCCTCCATCCCTGTGCTCAGTGAGATGGAGAAACCACCTGTGGTGCCCAAAATAGCCCATGCCTGGGCAATCCAATCTAAATGGTGTTGATAGTGCTGGGGGATTCCCATGCCTCATAAAGAGGCTTTTGTTGGGAGGATCTAAACTGAGCTCCAGGCCTTGCCAGCTGTGGAGAGAAGCAGATGGATCTGCAGTATAAAAATAGATGGAAGCAGACTTGTTCTGCCTCTTTTCTTCACCAGCTCAAAGTACAGCCCCAGAGGTGCCTGGTCAGCAGAACCAGAGCAGGGAACTGGGTGCTTTGCAGCTGCCAGGCTGCCTGGAGCCCATTAGCTATTGTCAGAGACAGAAATTTATCTCTTCTCAGTCCCATTGCCTTACAGCTGCCATGTGGACAATCTCGTTTGCTCGCAGCTGTTGGCAGCATGTTACATCCCATTTCCCTGGGGCAACAAAAGCAGGAGAATGGGACATTTCTGTGAGACATTTCATGTCCCCAAAAGAGGTATTAGTCTGTGACTATGTCCTCTGAGATCTCTGTTCAGCACTTTAGGAAATGTGCTGAAGACTTGCACCAGTGTGTCAGGGGCTGTTTCAATAGCTGACTGGTAGATTTTGCAGCATCTGAGACCTTTGAGTATTGCACATGGAAATCTCACCTTTTCACAACCCCAGCTACAGGGGGAACATTTTGGACTGGTATTGTCTCTGCTGTTGCTCCAAGTGACTTGGCTGCCTGTTTCAATGCCATAAGTTCATATCCAAACTCTGAGGTTAAAACACCTTCCAAAGGCATCTGATGCTCATCAGCCTTGGTCTCTTATGTAGATTAAAAGGGGATGTCCCCTGTGGGTACCTCCAGGTCCAGTTGTTCATCCCAGTATTTTCCATCTAAGATTAGAATTTTTTCAACTCTAAAATATGATGGTTCTTGTGCACAAAAGCAGTTGAGAGGTTGCACCAATATTCAGCTGCACCAATATTCAGTACAGGCAGGATATGTCCCTGTCAGTCCATCAGTCCCATGTTTGCATAAAATCCCCTTCTCAGCTGACATTCCTACTCCATCCCCCCAGATAACTGAATAAGGGGCATGTAGATGTTTCCTGAAGGGGCTTTCTAAAGGCACTAATTTGATACACACAGGGCATCTTCCTGTAATGAATATTCCTGAGGTAAGGTAATTAAAGCTGACTCTGCATGGCTGGCAGAGATCATGGGATGAATAGGAAAAAAATTTATTTTTCCAATGAATTCAAATGTGTTGTCCCTCTTTTTGCTCCTGAACTTCTACCTGTGCTGTTCATTTGGAAGGTGGTTGCACTTTTCCTTTCCTCCTCTTTTCTTTTTTTTTGTCCATTTCATCTTGTGAATCTGTTCTGCACTTTTTTCATTTTTAGCTTTTTGTTCCTTTGCTGGTTTCTTCTCCTCTGCCTCATGCTCTCCTGCTTCCTGAAAAGCTGTGTGCAGTGGTGTGTCAGGCTGAGGCCCAGAGGCTGGCCATTCCTGTCCACACTGGCATCCAAGGATATACTAGCTGATTCCCTGGTATTTCTTTGTGCCAAATAGCAGCAAGAAGGGGAGAGGGAGAAAAGAATAGCATCATTGGGAGAAACCGGGTCAGAGGCTGAGGTGGGTGTACAAATGGGGCCCTTTTGATAAGAAATTTCCAAAAGGCTGCAGAGAGTTTCTCATCAGGAATATTCTCCTTGATCACAGACCCCTGTGCTCTCATTTGGTGCTGGGAGTCAGGAAATAGTGGTAGCATTGAGCTTTCCACTTATTTACAGCACTTCCTTTTGCTTGCTGGGGGGCAGAAAGGGTTGTCTAAAGGTCTTGTGTTTTATCTGAATAAGTCTGGTTTGTCAGGTAGAGGCAATTGCTGTTCCTATACCTTGGGAAGCTCATGGTGGGGGCAAGGTGATTTCTGGACCCCAGAGATTGGGGTTTTCCTCACACATCTAGAAAGCCTGGATTGACAGAACTGCTGACAAGAGCCCACAGGTAACATGCGAGTAAACAGACTAGGAAGCATCTGCCCTGCATTTCAATGGTGTAAATTTGACATTTAATCCCTGACTGTTTCTTTTTTTAGCTGCTTAATGTTTGGTACTTACAGGAATGTTTCAGCCACTAAATTGATGGGATTCAGCTCACAAGATGTTTCATCTCTAGTGACTGCCATGAGAGGTCTCCACACTTCATGGGGGAGATCAGTGCTGCCTCCACTTTGGACAGCCAGAGGCTGGGATCGGGTGGGATGGAGCCTTCACAGGAAATTCCAGCAGCACTGCAGGAAAGGTGGGATTAAACCTGGGAGCTCCAGCAGTCCAGCCCAGACAGCATTTCCATCTCCATGTGTGCAGTGAAACCCTAAATACAAACCAGAATCAGGACTAAATGTGTGCTGTGATTGCTGTGTGCTTGGTGCAGCACAGCAGGGAAAACATCCTCCAAAACACAGCCCTTCTTAAGCACCTGATTTGGGCAATAACTTGGTCTAATAACTCAGCAGCATTCGAACCACAAGTGCAGCATGTGTATATTGGTACCTCCATTTTCCCAGGTGGCCACCGGGGGTCATTTTTACTTTTGTTTTGCGTTGCTGAACTCGGACAGGATGCTCGAGCTGCGGGCCGGAGCAGTGAGTGCTCCCTCTGCTGTCTGTGGTCTTTCAGGTTCCTGGCGAATCTGCTCCCGGCTCAGATTAAATCATTTGCCAGGCTGGAGATGACACTGGAAGCTGTTTGCTCTGCAGATGGCCCTGTAAAGGACCCATCAAATACATTTATTGCTGTTTATATGCAAGGCCCAGCGTGACTCACAGCCTGTGTGTGACTATGAATTCGGGTTTGGACCAACTGTAATATCCCAATGAGAAGGGATGGATGTATCAGTTTTGTATTCAGCTGAGGAAGGACTGGACTGGGGGACACTCATGCAAGGGGTCTTTCCACATCACACCTGTGATGTGCCATCCTGCATGAGACAAGAGGAAATAAAATCCAAAATTCAATTTTGTAGGTACACAGTTTGTGGTAATTCGGAATGGGCTACAGCTGTGAGAAGCAGGTGACCAGCATTGACAGCAATGAGCCATGGAGTGCCCAGTGCACTGAGCAGTCACCAAAGGGAACAGGGCACACAGGTGCAGTGCATGAATAATGAGGGGCATAAAAGGCTGGGCTAAAGAACCGGATGGGCAGCTGTTTGCAACCTGCTGAAGTGATATGGTGTTACTCTGCATGGGTTAAAGCCTTCTGAAATTGTATGGTGGTACTCTGTGTATTGTGGCTGTCTCAACTACAACACAATTTGCAGCAGAAATCTCAGGTCTGTAAAGCAGCTTCTTCCATGGGCTTCTCTGATGGTTTATTTCAGGTAGGTTTCTTTACTCTTAAAGGAGAGAATGATGGAGGCTCAGATCAGGACACATGACTTGACTCAGCATCAATACTAAGGCCCTTAGGGGGGTGCCAAGAAGTCGAGAGGGAATGGGGCAACCACAAAGGATTTTTAAAAGCAATTAAGCAATTTAAGAGCAAAAGTGCCTCTAAATTACTCTGACTGTTGTGATTATTAAGCTTATTAACCCCGGTCATTATTTTTTTGGGTGAAGATAGAAAACATTCTGGCTGTTTGAACTGGGCAGTGCCTTGCCAGAGAGAGCAGCAAGGGAGGCAGCCCTTCCCTTTGCCTTGGACTTGTGTGGCTTCTCACTTTGTGTTTATGAGGCCTCCTTTTGCTTTTGGAAGGTCTTCACCTTTATTTGCTTGCTTTGTGGGATTTTTTTTGTCCCCTCAGGACTCTCTATTTGCAGACCACATTCTGGAATTGTGCTCAGGAAGACATTCCTGTGTTTCTCAACTGTAACATAATCGATCCTTTGTTATGGTATTTCACTTAGTTCAGGTGCCCCTGAAGGATGAGCAACTGTGGTCAGAAGCAACAAGGTTTTCTGGCTGTGATTGTTCACTGGCCTGGCAACTAATAAAAGTGCTATTTTTCTTCACCTTGGTTAAACTGCAAACATGTCCCTGCATGCACAAGATGTGGAGGTTCAATAAACCCAAAGGGCTCATTGTTAAGCAAGGTAAATCACCCTGAGAGGCTGGGCATTACACGGTTTTCTACATTTAAAAAGGAAATTACCTTAAGTATCATTCTTGTTGTTGTTAAGTTTAGCCCTTGCTTTGTTAGCAGCTGTGCACATTAAACAAGCTAAAATAAAATATAGCATAAAAAATGAGATACAGAAATAAGACAAAGGAAATAAGATAAACAAGCAGCAATCTGATCACATATCTGAGTTCATCCAGACCATATGGAAGCTTTGAATTGTAAGCAGGCAGCTGAAAGACAAAATTGTAGTAATTTTAGAGGTTTTGTTTGAGTTTATGAAAGTAAGTGAGAACATACTTCTAGGCCAAGTATGTGATGAGGGAAGCTGAATCACTGGCAAATCAGAGGCAGGAAGAAAGAGGTGGATGCAGAGGTCAGGACTGGGAAGGGTTATTGCTGGGATATGAATATTTTGTCTAATGCATAAGGAGATGGAAAGGTGAAGAAAGGCCACAGGCACATTAGTTATTTGTAAATTGCACTATGCCTTCCCTCCCTCTGCCCATATTCAGCCATTGTGTGGAGCAGGCAGCAATATGTGTGCATGCTGCATCCATCCGTCTTCATAATAGCTGGGTTAAATTGCACAATCTTTAGGAATATCATTTTCAGGCAGCTCTTATTGCTGCTCCCAGCCTCTGTCCAGTAATCTGTGGCTCCAGGGGCTGGGCACATTTTGAAACTGTGGTGAGACAGAAAGTATTTGTATGCTGCTACTCCTCTCCCCTTTATATTCTATTATTCTGCTAAATCGTTGCTTTGTAAGTAAGCATTCCTCCAGGACTGGTAATTCAAGATCTGGTGATTCAACATGACTAGAGCATGATTGTTTGTACCTGTAGGAAGTGAGGAATCTTTCCACTCAGATGCTTATATCCTTGGGGAAGGCTTCCACTGAAAACTGCAGCTTTGTACGTACAGAGCTTCCCAGTGGTTTGGTTTCTGAGAGATCTTGCTTGCAGTGGAAAATACACAATTCTAGAAGGAAGCTGTGAAGAACCTGCAATAGTTTACATGAAATTAGGCAAGTAAGGTGACCAGAGAAGCACAGACCAGCAGATGTGTTAGCCAGTGTATCATGGTTTTTTTGTACACTGAATGCAAGGTCCGAGTGAATCTCTGAAATGTTGCAATTCCTCAGGATCACAGCCTAACTGGATGTTGTTTTGCAATGCTGAGCAGCCCTTCAGTGTAATTGCCTCTTCCCTCCCAAAGCCTGAACATCTGGATTTATGGTGACAAAAGCAATCCAGCAAGAAAGGGCATGAGAAATGGTACCCCTGTGGATTAGAAGAGATAGTAGATATGATCTGAGTTACAGCACATGTAAGACACTCTCTGGCATTCCCCAGTTGTCCCATCCCTCAGTAACAGTTCCACTGCTGCTCCCCTTTGTTGGGAGCTGCTGCTCACAGGGATGGCTCCTCAGCCAAAACATC